>NC_090020.1:81687634-82001634 GCF_036417845.1 Apteryx mantelli
CATTGAATCAGGGCTAATAAAGTTTTAAATTGTGACAGACGGAGAGACCAAGGCAAACCATTATGTTGCTTATTTTCCTCTACAGTGCAATTCTTTCCTTCTATTCAGCTCACGTTATCAAATCTATAAGCGTGGCAATCAAGAATGTCTGCATTTTACTCCTTGTATTAAACTGAATCGGTGACGGAGTTTTGTATATTGTATCAACACCAGAAACATTGATGCAGCAATTTTGGAATCTAGTGTTTTAACATAAGTACAGCATAGCCCTCTGTAAGAAATGTTTCTTTCTGGCAGTGTGTTTATGGCATACAGTATATTGTGAAAGCCCAAGACCGAGCAACCAAACAACGGTCTTTCATTTTGGACTCTAAATAAATGTAGAACACGCCTGACAATCTAAGAGTACCACCTCAAAAACCTGCAGTAATGTTTTCAGATATCCATCTGGCACAGCTCTGTTGGCTTCTATTCATCTACTTCATGTTACACTGCTACAAATCTATGTATCTTACTGCTTTATTAGATGGAGGAAAGTTGCTTGACAATATCATGTCAAGTCCTATCTTACACTTCTTGAGGTGCTGAGCCCTATCTTCATCACTGTGTTACAGGGCTGGACAGAGAGACAACAACGACATCTCTTTGTTAAGCCACTGGGCTGCAAGGAGTCAAAGGCCCATGTTCAGCAATACCTGAAAATTCTGCAGAATACCTTATGTCTCAGTTGCTTTTCTCTGTAAGGGGAAACTGTAATATGAGAAAAAATTAGGATTCTTAACCATGACAGCAAAACAAACTTGTGTTCAGAGACACAAATAAATAGCAGTGTTCCAGTCCTGAACTCTGCAAGAGTTCTCTGTGTTGCCCCTAGGTAACACAACCTTCAAAAGACCAGTCCATAGAGGAATGGGCCTGTAATCCCCTTAAAAAACTAAACTTATCTCCAAAATTCTCTTTTCCTGTTATGATTACGTACAGGAAAGTAGATAAGGAGGCATATAATTTGGATGCTGTTCTCTCCCCTTCCAGATCACAGTGCATTAATATGGAGAAATGCTCTCACAAATGTTCTGGAAGCTAGAACGTTCCTCCAGGCTCATTCATATCTACATAGCCAGTAGCAGAAGACTAAAAGGGAATATAAATTGGGTATAGGTTGGAACTGATCTGTCTCACTTATGCATCTTAGAGAACATGATTCCTAGCAACAAAGCTGGTCAGAAAATAGAACTTCTGTTTTACAAGAACAAACAATAATCCAAAATTGTTATCCTTTTAAATTGGAACATCAACCAAATTTTCAAATCTTCTTCGCCTCTGCTCCATTGTTGAGACAAATAAATAGAAAAAGTCATTTTATTCACAAGCATTGAAACAACTTGTTTATATAATTTCAAAATGATATAAAGTATATTTCCCATTTAATGTGGAATATAAATATAATACTGTAAGTGTTATAAAAACTTACTAAATGAACTAAAACAATGAACCTGGCGTCAAACACCAATACTTTGTCAAACAAATGATGCTGACCTTGACAAAGCAAATAGTTTCAATGTTATCAACAAGGAGAAAATTAAAAGTAATTTCTCTTGATTTCTGAAAATGTCACTAGAACAAATTACATTTCTCCAAAATTGCTTTTTTCCTGACATAACTTCATTATTATTTGTTTTGGCTAGCTTCAAATGTGAATTCTGGTATAATTCAGCCTTTCAAGTAAAGCCCATCTAGTAGGGCCCTGCTTCCCGGTCTCCTACACAGCACAATGCTAAGCAAAAATCTCTTCCCTTCTCTGACCTCACTCATCAGATGGAGTTGGTTGGCAAATCTCTCAACAAAGAAGACCTCCAAAGCTCTGCAGAAGGTATGGAGTCAACATCATAGGACCTCCTCTGTCATGTCTGCTGGATATGTTCCCTGTTACTTGATACTACTGCACTGTCCCATTTATCAGAGAAGATATTTAATTTTCATCATCATAATGACATGCTGTTTTGTTCCTTCTAGCTCTTATTATTGAAATCATGTAGTTGTTTGAGACCTAAGTGAGTGAAAACCAATTGTTACAAATTTTCCCAAAGGAGAAAGAACTGGTAGCGCGAAGTATGTCCACTTCATCACTAGCATCTGTGTTTCTATACTGGTGAAAGTGTTTGCTCTCGACAGCCCCATCTCATATTTTCTTTCCCTAAGCACCCACTTCTTCTGCAATATATTAAACTAGCTGAACATGTGGTCTGACTGAGCATGAGTGACACTATGTACGCTTAGGTGACAAACCCAGATAGGAGCATGGTATCCATGCAGCCAGGCAAGATACTGGATCACTCTGCAATGGGCTTGTTGCAATAGGCAGGGGTTAATGGCCCCCCATTTGCATTCTGACATTTACATGGCTGCTTTAGAAGGAATCACCTTTCATCAGGTTTCCTCGTTTTAAAGCAACTCCTGCATTCTTATGCAAGCAGGAATTAGGAATTAAGGCTGTCCAGTGTGGTTCCAAAAGAGGCTCTGTGAAATATAATTTTTAGGTGCTTTTGATTAAAAGGGAGGACAAAATGATGGGTATGAAGAACAATGGGGTAATATAGCATGAAGATTATAGAACATGTTTGTTTTCAGCTCAGATAGCAGTTACCAATTCAGATAATGTATATTTCATTTTAATTTATTGCACAGAATAAAAATGGCATGAATACTATATGCCATATCATAATTCTCACATGCATTCATTCTATAAGCCAGTTTTGGCATTTTTTAATACAAAAGTACAAAAAAAATTGGAAAAGTGGTATTATAGGCCTAAATGACTTATTGTAAATATTTTAGTTACATTGCCTTCGTTCCTGTTTCATATCAATTTTATGGACCATATTTCAGATGGGACTCATATCAAGCACTGTCTGCTTCATATAGGGCTATACATTTTAAATTTAGGTAAAGGGCAAATTCAGTTAAGTGCTTCTGGATGAATGATGTTTTTTAATGTCATGTATACATGACAAAGATATCGGCAAGGGGATTCTAAGACAGATGTTATCTTTATATAAAGTTTTAATGGCAATAATTGATGTTGGCTGACAGTATGATCATTTTGAAGATATTTCTTAGCTCTGAGCATCATAATTCTTTATATTGCCGTGTTGCAAATTGCCATTTGAGAGGGCAAAAAGCACCAGGCAAACACAAGTTCTAATCTGATTACTTTCATAGCAATTCTTAGCCATACTCATCTACATGTTTTTGCAAGTGTTCTTTCATTGAGGTTTATGATCATTTTGAGAAGTATGTAGCATTGACACCTTCTTCAGACTGACAGCAGAGTGACCCATCCCTCCTTTTGAAAATAGTCCATTATTGTCAGCAACAAAAATAAAACAGAGCTCAGCAGAAGCATGCACAGTGGGCATGTATGAAGGTTAGGGTTCGCTCCTCAGCATCTCTACATGCCCTTTGCCCTGAGGTTTTGCATACACCCAGATGTAACCAAGAATAAAATACCAGAGATACTTGGGGTCAATACTTTTCTTAAGCCAGAAGACTTATCTCCTGTCAATTCACACTTAGACATTTATACCAACTTTCTTATGCCTCCACTAACTTCAGAAGATAAGGCATTCAGTTTTATAACATAGAAACTATAAGATCATATTATTGCTTTTGCTATTCTGGCTTCTAAAGAGTGCTATAACAAACATCAAAATCATCTTATTTTATGTTCCATTCTGAACTAAGTAGTCTAAGAAAAGACATCTTTTTTTGACTTCAGTGTGAATTGAACCATTTTCTTAGCCCCCAACATTTTCAGATTGTATTCCTATTTTGCACCAAGACATTTGTGCTTCTTCTAAATCTTATTAAGTACTGTTAGGTTAAAAAAAAAAAAAAGCAGGAGTAAGAAAATCATCTACTTGAGCACTGTTCTGAGCTGTGGGTGGCCTAGGTACAACTCTGCGCTTTGAGGTAAGATATAGTCCATTGTGTTAGTTTTTGTGAAATTTTCATCAGAAAGTTCTGTGTAGTTCCAGAACAGAGTATTGAACAAAGCACAAGCAGGAAGGTGATGCATCTCTAGGTATCTAGTGGTCTCAGATATAGGTTATTGACCTGAAACTGAGGCAGACAGAGTAACAGCTTGAACCAGCATGCTTCATCTCTTAAATGCCTTAACCATTCAATTAATGCAATATACGTCAAGAAACATGATTTCTCTGCTCTGATTTAGCTGTAAATAACTCCCCATCTAAAAGGTCTATGAAAACGGATTCCTTTCTACAAACTATCCTAGTCTCAGATTGATATTTTCTGAACAGCAAAAAAACCCAGTAGAATTCCCATCCCTACATTTTCTGAGCTTCAGTTTTGATAAGAACCCTTTTCTACTCGAGTAGAAATGCTGTGTGAAGCTTGCTTCCATGGGCTGTGAACACATCCTTTTGGGACAGACGCAGGTCTAGCGAGCAGGCCTATTAAGTGACAAGATTCTTCTATCCTGAATGAATGTGGATATTAAAAAATATCAATTACAACACTGCTTACAATGAAATTGGTGGGCGAAATACTGCTTCTCCATAGAGAATATTCTGTTATCATTTTTCAGGGGACAGCCATTTGGCCATTGCAAGCTGCCTTCCTCTTTTATAGTTTTAATCAGAGATGGATGAACTTTCATTCATGAAATTTCAGAGCAACTCCAGTTTTGTGGACTGGGAGTTTCCACTGAGTATTGAAAGATCATTTGTATACAGATCTCCAGCTTTGTAATGTTGGCTTTAGGGAGAGAGAGAGATGGGAGAAATTTGTTGTTGAGCATGTAAAGTTACAGTAAGTGATGTATTTTTTTCATTATCCATTTCATGCATCAGCTGTAAGGTAACAGAGATCCAAGTTCCCTCAAAACTAAGAACATAGTAATAAATGGAATTCAACAAGGGTCAGACAAGGACAGTAAGTTTAGGACAAGAGACATCCAATTTTAGCCACTTAAAGGAGGTGTTAGGTTAAGACATATTGTAGCTTTAGGTAAATGCCAGGGTACCTCTCAGGGCCCTGAGGACACTAACAAGCCTTAATGGTTATAACCAGCCTCACCTGGAACCCCCACCTACACCCTCTGCCCATGGGCCCAGAGGCATCATTTAAGCTCAGGCCTGGACCTCTAGTCCCTTGTTGAGCTGTGTTATAGGTATGCCTGTTTGCAGCTCCATTACAGCCATGCCCATATCTGGCTACGGACCATGTTGATCCAGGCCCTGACCTGCAGATTGAGTTCCTGGTTTGATCTTGGATCTGTCTTGTCACTATGGACCTGCCTGGCAATCACTGAACTGTGTCTCACCCCAGTTACCATCACTGGACCTGATCCTGACCCTGATCTGCAGACTGACTTCCCAGCTTGACCTTGGACCTGCTTCATCACTATATGTTTGCCTGGTGATAACTGGGCTGTGTCTGACACTGGTTACTGTCACTGGACCTGATCCTGACTTGTGTTCCTGGCATGATTTTGGACCCACTTCAACACCAAGGACTTGCCTGATGATCTGGACCATTCCCAGTTGCCATTCCTGGGTTTGCCTGCCTTGTCTTGCTTAGGTACTGTGGAACTAGATCCTGGCTGGCAAGGTCCCTGCCCTGTCAGCTCTGTTATCATGCTCAGCTCCTGACTCCTCAAGTCCTAGGGAGCAGCTGGCCCTTGCTGTTCCCTGACAGAACCTACAGATTGGATTGAGGGGCACAGTGTGTCAGATCTTGACTGATTTAAATCAGAACTGAATGATCACCTGGTGACACCTAACCTTCCCCCTTTACTAAAGGGGAGCCAGACTTGTTATTCTTTTAATGCACATATCTCAGATGCCAAGAATCCAGACCTAAGAGTCTCGAACTTTAGTTACTCTTTACAAATGGATTAGCACACGAGGAATATAAGCTAGTTACTGATATGGTTGCAGCCAAATGACTAAGCCAGTGACTAGGCCCTCGTGTGAGGTTTAGTTAACATGAAAACTACTTGATATGATGTGAGAAACTGCTGGATGAGACAGATAATAACGTAAGAAACTGAGAAAAGTTACAAATATTGCTGTGAGGGATGGCTTGATTTTAACAAGTGGTTACAAGGGAGTTAGGTCAGGAATGGCTGATCTTCACAGAGAATTGAAGGGAAGCACTGGGGACCTTTGAGAGAGTCAAGTCCTGCAATGCCAGCAGCACCCAAGAAAAGATGTGAGTAAAATCATAAGGATGAGGTTACCTAGGTAACAGTGGTATCAGAAATACCAAATTTGGGTACAGATGAAGTAAAACTAAGACTAGTGGGGGAAAAAGTAATGGAAGTGGGTTGTTTATTTGAGTGGAGACTGGGTCAGAGAAAGGGAGATATTAGGGAACTAAAAATGAAAAACAGGTTTAGAAACAGCAAAAAGGATAATAAGGTATGTAAATGATGTAACCCAGGCTGCTGTGTGTGCATATGTACCTGCCAAGCAGCTCTGTGTTTAATCGTCAACCTGAAGAAAGGCAATAAACCGAACCCATTGTTCTGATCATATCCAGATGTCAAACCTGCTTTCCTGGTCAGAAGAACCAGGGAGGGGAAGCAAAATTGGTGTAGGGGAACATCTGAGACAGACAGAGCATCCTGGTATCACCATGTGTCACGGATGAGTGGAGTAATGCACTTCACCCATAAGAGAGAAGCAGCACTGTTTATTGTGGTAAGACAGTGACTTAAAGTTCAATCATAAATAAGAACGATTTAATGAGGTTCAATTGGCAAGGTTCACTTGGTTATTTACTGCATGGAGAACGGGGTCAGCTGCAAGTGCAAAGGAGACACCCCCCCCCCATTGAGTCATGAGGTTCAGAAAGGACCCCCTTGCTTTCCAAACTCCTCCTGAGAGGAGCCTAGGTGCAGCTGGATCTGATCCTAGTCTCAGACTTGGTCAACAGTTTGTGTCTAAGGGATTATGTGCACAAACAATCAGAGATATAACTTAGCAAAGTTTTGTGAAGTTTGCAAAGTTTTAGCATGCTATTAATCACTTACCGAGGTTCTGTCATGGGTAAGGAATCTCTCAACCTCAAGGAGTAACCTTGAGAGGCATCCCTGCTCAAGAGGAGGTTCTGCAGGGCAGTTCGCTGCTGTGCAGGAGAGCTCAATGGGCTCTGGGCTGCCCCCTATATACTGGGGGGGAGATGACTGACTCATAGTCATATTTGCTAGATGGGTCTTAGTTGGTGTAGCGAATGACATGCAGCCCCTCTCCAGCCAATTGGTTATAGCCTGTTCCTTGTCCGTTATGCACGTTATCAACCGCTTGTATGGTACGTTTATCTCGAAAGTCCGAAAGCCATACAGCGTATTGAGTGTTAGTCAAAACCATTTTCAGTAACGCTTTCCAGTCATAGGGAGTCATCACATACGTAGTAGAAAGCACCTCTAGGAATGTGATAGTATGAGCAGATTGGACTCCGCTTTCTTTTACCAATTTTCGCAGTTCCTTGACTATCTCATAATTGAAACTCTAAGCCGGACGCTCCCCTGGTTTATAGATGACTGAGAATGCAGTAATAGTTCGGAAGTCCCCTGCTAGTAAGGCCTCTCGGCAGCACTTGTCCCATTTATCTTTCCCTTGTCCTGCCCATAGTCCCCGACCACCAGCAGGGGGGTCTACAAATCCCAGATCAAAGGAATCACCTTCATCACGTTCATTAGTTTCGGAGGGCGAGGTCAGTTTGCTAATACCCTTCTCGCCTTCCCCGTTCCCCAATTCAAGGATCAATTGGATAGGGTCCAGACCATGGGGGGATGCTGCGGCTATCGGGGCTTGCTCCCCTAGGGAGGGTGCCGAAGGTAAGGACGTATCATAAGCGGAAGGGGCAGAAGACACTCTTTTGTGTAGCCTTTAGAGTGCTCATGATTGTTCCCCAGGTAGCCAAATGCTTACAAACTGCGACATCTCCAGTCCCCACTTCCTCATATAGTTTTTGACCTACTTTTGCCCATTCGTCAAGTTGAAATGTCCCATTCACAGGGAAGTCGGGTACATTTCTCATAAGCCAGTCCAGGAGTGTTAGTAACTTGCCTTCCGAAATGTCCCAATTCTGCCTGTCCAGAAGCCGTCTTAAAACGTCCAGGCTTTGTTTCTGTTCTAGGGATAACCTTCCCCCCATGATTCCCGACTGCTCACCTTCGTCGAGGTGATGGGCGCGTGCTGCTGATGAAGCCTGGGTCCTGGTTCAGTCTTGTTGTCCTGTTTCCGATCGTAGTCCTGTCCTGGTTCAGTCGGGTTTCGCTACCGGATCGGCATCTCCGTCTTCTTACGGCAAGTTGAGTCCCTGTTCTTACGCCGAGCTGAGTCTCTGTTCGGGCGCCATCTGTAGCGAATGATGGCACAGACTCAAGAGGTGGTGCATCTTGAGACCTTTATTGTTTGTTTCTGAGCATATTTATACTAAAAAATTAGCTGCTTCAGCGGTTTTACAGATACACTTTGCTAAGCCAATCATCATGCAGATTATGTCACAGGTAGCCAATCATTACACCGATCACGCATGCAGCGACCATGCCTTGTACTTTGCTACTTGCTTCCTAGTTGGAGAAAAGCTGTCTTGTTCTTAACCTTGGTTCCCACTGGCTTCTGCTGGTTTATCTGTACTTTCTCAGGATGTATCATTCCCAGCTGCACCAGTGTCCTTGGGTATGTTTATCTGAGGCTCCCGTTGAGACTCCTTGTCCGAGCTGGTAACAGTTCCCCCATTCCCCCTTTCCCACGACTTGCTACTTTCAACTTCCCTCCAACTTAACCCTGTCATGACCCTCCACAAGTTGGCACATGCTCAACTAGCCCCTGCCTACGTGCTGTTTACAGGGAGGTCAGGTTGAGGGGGAGAGAGCACATCAGAGGGGGGGAAAGGAGCACACCATCGCACCATGTCAGTCCAGGCCCAATGGCATCGGACTCTTCCCAATCATTTCCTAACAGTGAAGCCTTGGCAGTTCTTGGGGCAACTTTTGTACATATGAAGATGTACAATATTCAACCACTGTAGCTGTTGTTCAAAGCACATTCAGAACCAGTCATAGTGACATTTCTAGAATGTCTAGAATGATAGAATGAATCCCCATTAATTGATGTGAATCACAGCAGGCTAAAATCACAGAATCACAGAATGGTTGAGGTTGGAAGGGACCTCTGGAGATCATCTAAGTCCAACCCCCCTGCTCAAGCAGGGTCACCTAGAGCACGTTGCACAGGATCATGTCCAGGCGGCTTTTGACTATCTCCAGAGAAGGAGACTCCACAACCTTTCTGGTCAACCTGTTCCAGTGCTCTGTCACCCTTGAACCTCAGACTGTGACAAGTCGGTAGCTTAAATAGAGATATACAGTGCAGAAGTCTTCACAGGCCTTCAAAAGTCACAAGAATCTGGGACATCTTAGTGGCATCAGATCACATAGCATACTGAAATGCAGCCTGAAACATTTTGATGAAAGAGGCAACAAGAATTCCAGTGTAGAAATTGACTGACCAGCAGCTGTCCTCATTGTTGGTTAGCTCTCCATGGACAGAGATGCAAAGTTACCCACTAATCTCCCTGGAAACAAACCAAAATTTTAAAATGCATACTCTAAAGTCATTTTCAGCAGGCCATACAGTATTAAAACCATACAGACTATCACCTTCTGCACCCAAAGAGATGCAAGAAGCCAATACCAAGCTGGGGAGAAGCCTGAAACCAGACATGTCATCATTCTGGGGTAGGTGGCCAGAACAGTCTGCTGTTATAGTACCACAAGTTTTACGTAAATACAATCAGCATCCATGCATTTTATTTTTATATTTAACATCCATATAGCTATTACAGTGCATCCTAACTAGTGCATCAGCAAAGTAAAGATCTTCTATCAGCTTAGCCTGTTTTTGAAGAGTCCATGCAGGGAAAGCTTTCATAACATCCACCTAAACAATTTTGGAGCATTTAATTTACTGACTAGAGCACTAACCCAGAGGCATAAAAAGTAATACTAATAGACATTTTGCTTTAATCCAGGGAGCTCCCTATACCTCCACAATAACACCAGTGTCGTTACTGTAAGCATTTCAGGTTGCCTGAAGTCCTCACATTCCCCAGTACAAACGGAACAACATTCAAGCAAATGCCAAAAATGCTGTGCAAGAAACTTTGTTTTAATGAAATATGGATGTATTGTTTTCACTGAATGAATAAGGGGGAAAAACAACTAATGTATATCAGAGGCAAGCCGTTTTTAGCTTGTTCTGAGGAAGTCTGACACTTCTACTTCCTTTCCTCTCCTGACAACATTTTACTGATGTGCTCTCTGCACGCTGATTTACTTATCTATAACTTTCACTGCTGCTTAATATCACTTCTGATTTTTAGCCTGGGATAATTCTCTATTGTTATATGCCTATTTGTGATTCACATCTATTTTCTTATCCATATACATCCATTGCAACCTACAGCTCTAAGGGATTTATCTGATGAAAATGCAGTCCCCAGAGCAGCATTACAACCCTGGAGAATGGTGAAAATAATTCATAAGAAAAGTTAGTAGCTGCTATTGATGTTGTTGAGCTTTATCCTGTGCTACTGAAAAGAAAATTGAGAGTAGAATACTGTTTATTTGCCCTATAAACAGATGTACACGTGCCTTAGATGCAGATATACAGGTTTCCTTGTCCATCCATTAATGTCCAAACAGGAATTTTCATTCACACCATCCTAAAGGCAATCTCATTTGGAGAGTGTTACTGAAATGTAATCAATATTGCTATTGATATTGTGAAATACTTATTTCCTTAAAACCAGCTGTGTTTTCAGAGCCAAGTATTTTCTGACAGAAAATGACTGTAAATATTTTACATGGCTATCTCTGTGATTGTCTTCAAGACTAAATTACATCTTGCAGTCACCACACAGCACCCTTAGCTGGTTAAAAAACTGTAAGAGTCATGACATTAACGTTGCCTTAAAATGATGCTTCCCCTCTAGTGATTTCAAAAGAAAATGGTCTAGCATGATTCTTTGGGGCATTTTGACCTTCTGTATCACAGATGGGTGGGTGGATTGGGGATTTTTTTTTTTCTTAGAACCATAGCCTGTCCTAATGCACTGTTTCATGCAGAAGAAAGGGATCTTTTTGCAGCATTAACTTAT
The DNA here is from genome assembly GCF_036417845.1 of Apteryx mantelli. Lineage (NCBI taxonomy): Eukaryota > Metazoa > Chordata > Aves > Apterygiformes > Apterygidae > Apteryx > Apteryx mantelli. The sequence goes on from NC_090020.1 coordinate 81,698,828, forward strand.
ATTGCAGACACTCTAATTTATTTTCACTGATTAATTCATAATCCAAAATGCTATGACTCAGAACTGCTACATGTGAGTACTACCTCAGTCCTATTTGCAACTGTAGCCCAAGTGAAGCTGTTTGCAATAATATTATTTATGTGTCACTCAGCTGGACCTCAAATAATTGAGGATCCCAAAATTCCTGCACATTTTACCTTGTATCAAACTCCATGCTGCATTGTCCACTAATAAAAAGGCAAAAAATGTGTCTTCTTGCTGATTAATCACCTAAAAAGAAATCCCTTGGAGATTGCCTGAAGAGGAATAATGAGCTTGGTATTGTGAATGAAACTTCTTTCCTCAAGACAAAAGAAAAGGAGGAGGTTTTTTCCAGTTAGGCCCAGTCTGTCCTTTAACGGCCTATGGACATCTTACTCTTAGAATCATTCATTATGACAGATCCTCTTGGATCTGAAGACTGGATCACCCTCTGCTCTCTGAAAAGAAGCAGATTAAGAGTTCGAGGAATTTTGCAGTACCTGGGAGCGCTGTTGCTGCGACTGCTGCGGCTCCAGGCGCGGCGAGGGCGGCGCGGAGCGGCGCGCACCGCCGGGCGCTCCGGCGGCCTCCCAGCCTCGCGAGACGGGGCGCAGCGGCGCCGCGGGAGGGGGGAGCCTGGCCGCCGAGCGGCCGCGCTGCGGAGGCGCTCCTCAGGGAGCGGGGCCGCGGCCGTTGGCGGGGCGGTTCAAACTGGGGCCGCGGCCGTTGGCGGGGGTATTCAAACAGGCGCCGCGACCGTTAGCAGCGCCCTTCAAAGGGGGCGGGGCCATTAGCCTGGCAGTTCGAACAGCGGCCCGGCCGCTAACCGAGCAGTTCAAACGCGGGCCGCGGCCGTTGGTGGGGCGGTTCAAACGGGGGCACAGCCGTTGAAATGGCAGTTCCAGCAGGGCCATGGACATCGGTGAGGCAGTTCAAACAGGGGCATGGCTGTTGAGGGGGCAGTGCAAAGAGCATTTTGTCCACTGTTGGGCAGTTCAAACTCAAGGCTGACTCATGACAGACACCCCAATATCTGCTGGAAGCACAATATGGCAGGGTGCAAGCAGTCCAGGAGAGTTCTGGAATGTACTGAAGATAATTTCTTGAGGCAGGTGTCTGATGAACAAACTAGGGGAAATGCTCTGTTGGATCTGTTACAACAAGGAAGAACTATTGAATGATGTCAAGGTCAAGGACAGCCTTGACTGCAGTGACCATGAGAGTGTGTAGCTTCAGATCCTGAGAGGAAGAAGAAAGATAAACAGCAGAATTACATCTCTGGGCTTCAGAGGAGGAATTTTTGGCCTGTTCAGGATCCTGTTTGGCAGGATCCTGTAGGAAGCTCCCCTGGAAGGCAAAGGGGCCCAAGAGAGGAGGCTAATCTTCCAGGACAGACTCCTTAGAGCACAAAACCAGTCCATTACAATGTGCAGAGAGTCGAGCAAGTGTGGCAGAAGGCTAGTATGGGTGAACATGGAACTCCTGACTAAGCTCCAACAGGAGCATGGGGTATTCTGATTAGATACTAGAAAAAAAAAATACCATGAGGGTGGTTAAATACTGGACCAGGTTACCTGGAGAGGTTGTGGAACCTCTGGCCTTGGAAGTATTCAAGATTCATGTGGACACAGCCCTGAGAAACCTAGTCTAATTAAACCTTTTCTGAGCAGGGAATTGGACTAGATGACCTCTGGAGGTGCCTTTCAACCTAAACTGTGATTCTATGACTCTAACTTTTCTTGGTGATGTGGGCACAGTTGTCAATGACTCAGTTTCTTAAACAGTAATGACTCTCATTTAAAATCTCTACCAAAGAAAATACAAATGCTGAATGGTGATACTGAAAAGGACATTGTTTACAACAGATTTTTGGAATAAAAATTGTCTGTGGCAAGTTTGAAATACATGGGTTTCACTTAGAATACACAGAATATGGGTGAACTTTGCAAGTTGGGAAACAATGCTTTTGAAAGCTAGAAATAAGTTTTAGGGGTATTTTCAGACAAAGCATATTAAAGCTTGAAAGACTTTTCATATTCCTGGAGAGAAATTATCATACAAATTTGTGCCTAGCTTGCATTAAGATGTAGTGGGAGGAAGCACAGATGTAATAATAGTTACTGAGAGTCACATCCTCGTTTGGTGTAAACAGGCACAATCCTATCTGGGCCAGTGGCGCTATGGAGATATGTTAGGGTAGACTTTAGCTCTCTTAATTTTAGCTGTCTAAAAGTCAAGCTTCTAATATAAAGTAAATGTCCATGCTTCTCTCTAGTCTGTGAAGAGAGATGATTAGAGTGTAATTCATCTCAAGATGACAGGTGAAACTTAACAAATCCAACTTTTGATGTCAATGCAGTTGACTTCTCCATATGAACTGGTCATCCTAGGCTCCTTTCATAGTCAGGGACAGAGACTGACACTTACAGAACATGGCTCTTCCTTTTCTAAAAAAAGTTCTGAGTATATCTGAAGTGCTTATAGCTCTCTCATGATTGTAAATAAAGCCTGTGATGACTACCTCAGCTGTAGATATACAAAATAGCATCTTGCATCAACCTCTTCCAAGGCTTTTCTGGACTAGGACCCTCCATTCTGTACCTATCAGATGACGGCCTGCTGAAGACAGAGGATATAAGCAAGTTTGTTATTCCTCAGGAACTCCAGTACATTCCAGATGCACAGGAGTACCCTCTATTGGTCCGCTCCTGGATGAAGGAAACCTCATACCATTTATCAGCTACACGGCAGAAACAGACAGCATACCTGATCTGTGTTTTCTATAGAAACATGAAGTAGTACAAGGATGTTTTATTCTCTTGTCATGTACAAAATACTTTAAACACACAATAGCAAAACTATTTTTTTACATATGAGATTAACTCCTCCTACTCCTCCTCTTCTTGTCTTTACTTCTTGCTGCTAAACTAGAAGACACTGTGATGATGCACCTGTAATCAGTACTCCCAAGCTGCCTCGAAGCCTCTAGGCCCAATACAGTGTTGCAACAACTACCTAGTGCTGGAATGCAGAAGATATGAAAAAGCTGGGGAAAACTGAGTAGAACATTTAAATAAAGGTCTTTGCTCAGTCATCAGCAGAACAAAGCAAATAAGCACCAGTGGCAGTTATGGCAGCTATAAGAGCACCACGTTCAGCACCTTCGCTGAGACTTCCTGAAGCAGAGAAAACAGGTAAGAAGGTGGCAGCTTATATGGAACATATTTGAATCTTATTTGAGCAAGAGAAGTTGTGTTTACAGTAATCCATGGTTATGTATTATTATTGTGTGTGCAGCATGTTACTATTCTTGATGCCGTATAAATGCTAGGGACTTAGAGAACAGTGTTATACCTCAGGAATCAGGTTGACTGCAGAGGAGGGCATCTGCAAGGGTTTCCTTGAGGCCTGACAGTTGTTGTTTGTTGCAGCAAGTTGAGATACAAAAACTCAGGACAGTAGCCTTGAGGCTTCCCCTGAGAATCAACTGCATTATAGTCAAAAAACTAAAGGCACTCTTGATCTCTGTACTGAAGAGGAGGGTCTGAAATGTGACCCATATGAATCACCATTGTTTGAGAAGAGCTGTACAACACAGGGAAGAAAAAAGAGATGACGTGCATAGAATGGAAAAGAGCACTCTTTCACGCTTGATAACTATGCCTTGGGGACAGGAGGTTTGGCAGGGAGAATGTACCAGCCACCTATAGCCATGCAAGATGTTCAGTGTCATGCTTTTGGCGAGTGGATCCCATCACAGTTTTTACACATCAATTTCTGTGGCAAGGATGAGGGAGTAATATCCCATTCCAGGTAATGAGCTGTTGGCTCACAGTGGGAGTCACTGAGTGGTAAATGTGTTTTGACCCACAACTGCCTTCTTCCTTTCCCTGTCGTTAGATTCTGTGCTGGTAAAATATCCTAATAGCCTTAGAGATGAGAATAACAAAGCTACAAAGTATTTGGATATAACATTTGAAGGAATGCTATCCCTACCTTGATTTCCAGACTTGCCTTCTTCTAATCAGTAGTTGCAATTTATCCCTTCAGTGAGGAAGAGCATCCACTGTGATGCAGGTATGGGTTCCCTGAGGATAGTGTTCTGGCATCACAGAATGAATGCCAGCAGCACAGGGCCTCCACGTCCTGCAACTGCTCTTGGTCATCTGTGGCAGACAGCCAAAGATCTCCAAGATGGTCCCTGACATGACTATCAAAGGAAGTATGAGTGTTACAACTGTGACTGTGCAAGGGATAATTTTTATTTCTGGCAAACAAATGGGGAATGTCACCGGGATTCCAACAGTAATATGTGACTTGCTGTTCATTTCTTCCACATAATACTCTAGAATTCATCCTTGTTTACTTCTGTGTGTCAGTGGTCCCTGTAAGGCCCATGTAGGGCTCAGATTTTCTAATGTGGGCCATGTCTCCGGTTTTGGCCTGAGTGTATAGTACAATTCAAAGCAAATGCAGCAAGAAGCTAGGAATAAAGAACATGTGATATGCCCAAACAGTATTTGGCGAAACAAGTCAAATCCACCTCTGTGAGGACAGGAAGATTTTGTAAGGCAAAATGTTTCTTGATAGAAGCATGAAAGAGTAGACAATGAGCACAAACAGCAACAGAAGTATCTGGAAAAGATACATTGGTGGGATAATTATTTTGGGATGGGATGAACAAAAGCAGCAGTTTATTCTTGTCTTACACACATGGCACAACATACAGAACCAGCACAAAAAAACTTACAAAACCTCGTACACCATGCTTCCTCTCGAATAGCTTCTATTAAGTTACAACATCATAACAAATCAGGTATTTAGTTACAACAGATTTCCAGACATGGATAGTCTCCCATACAGGGAGTTATTATTTTTGTAAGCTACTTAGACAAACATTATTTTTTTACATGTTTAATACAGTACAGTATCCTTAACAGAGTTCAAGATATTCACAATGAGAATTGAATACTCTATAAAACAGCAGAATTTCTCATCTTGGGACAGGTCTACATTCACTCCTGCCTGTCTGGTTTACAGATGTGTTACGAGTCTTCTTTACTCCACTTTCCAAGCTAAACATTGTTTTAAATTAAAAACAAAATTCTATTTACAATTTTTTCAATTTAATAAAAATTTCTTTGTTCCCTCTCCCCTTCCTACCCCCCACCCCCACAAACAACTGCCATTTAGCTGGTAGAAATATTAACCGTCAGGCTGCCATAGACACTTGAAAAAAATGTTGACAACATCTTGTTGGATGGCAAAATGAAAGATGGTCACAGCCCATGATTAATTCAAAACATCTTTTTTTTTCCTGCTGGATGTAAGAATTTGTGTCCAGTGAAGACAGATGACTCCTGTCATCTGTTTTTTAGAGATAATGTACTACTTATGGGCCAAGATATAAAACTTCCATTTTTTTAAGTACAAGCTGTCCTACTCCCTTTGGTGCAATCACTTGTGTATAAGTTCTTTCCTTACTAGTAAATGAAACAACTCTGCCCTTATGGTACTGGCTTAAACCCTTCCAATCTCTATTATATCGAACAGTACCTCCCCTTATCCATGCTCCCATTGATATTGCTGGGTTGATTCACAGGAAAGGTTTTATTCTGATTGCACTTCAAGCCCCACTGAAGCCTATGGTCGTCTTTCCTTTAACTTCATAGCTTTGGATTAGATCTACTTGAATGAGGCTGGCAAACTCTAGCCCTTAAGCAGTTAATCAGCGTTCTAAAGAAATAAGCGAAAAAGATTCTTCTCCTTTATACATACAATATGTGGGTTTTTTTACATTGAGCATTATCATAAAAAGCGTGTTAATGTTATTCTGAAAATGTATTTTTACAGAACTTTATAAACACTGTTTTATCAAACACATTCTCAAAAACTGGAGAAATTACCAACACAAAACCTGAAAGAGCTTCAGTAGAATTCTTCCAGTGCTATACTTGCATATTTCATATTCCAGTGTCCTTTACTGCAAACATAATTTGGCCATATGAGAACAGATAAAGTCAACAACAAAGCTCCAACAGTTTTCAATAAGACCTAGATCTGCTATTTAATGAGACTGACTAATTTAATATCCAGTGTCTCCCTTTTACTGGTATGCCTGTTCTGTTACCTTCATTCACACTGAGCAATCCCTTAATTCCCAGGTAGTCTCATTCACTTCGGTGGTATTACATGTGCAAAAAACACATATGCAAAAATACTGAAAACTGTTTTTGCACCTTTTAAATCTTTGTTATTTCCACAGCTAACATCTTTATAGTCTTCTTTACGTAAATTATAATTGAAAAGGACATAGGACTAATATTTGCAAACAGTTCCGTATCAGAAATCAGCATAGAAACTTTAGGAAGTAATTTGCTTTTAGTTGTGCTATAGTTCTGACAGCCTAAAAAAGCATCTGGTGTAACCAAGAGTAAATTTCACAGGCCTAAATGTTTTATTTTTAAACTTGTGTATGTTACACTTCATACTCCCCCAACCTGGCACAGTTTAAGAAAGTTAATACATACATATGTCACACTAACATGAAATCATGATGTTATTTTCCCCTATCACCACCAATTTGCAGTACAATCAGTAACAGACATTAATGCAAATGATCTAAGTGAAATGTATTTTTTCAAGTAGTTTGCCTAACATAATGTTGCATGGATTATAATGTGAGCTTGGGTTCCTATCCTGCAAAGGTTTAGGAATGCTTTAAACTTCATATGTTGGGAGTAGTGTTATTGACTGTAGTGAGATTATTCACAGTTCAGGAAGTTAAACAGCAGAATAAGATAAGAAAAGGAGGAACAACTTTCCTTTAAATATTACTAAACTGCTTAAAATATAATTGGTGAAAGACCATTGACTGTAGTGTTATGTGTGTTTCCTCATTTCAATATAAATGTTTTCTCTTGGCTAGAAATACTGAAAATATCACCCTTTTCAGAGGAAAAAATGCAAGCCATACTTAAATCCCAAATTCTAACCATATTGTGTCATGTGTAGTAACCCATAAAGGAGCCCTTTGACAAAACAACGTATGTTAACTTGCTCACTTATTTTTAGAATGTATCTACTTCAGTCACTGTAATAAAACTTCATGTTATATATATACATATTAAAAAATCCAAGTGTAAATAATTATACAGTATTTCCACACATAGAACAACTAGTTGCACATGATGTGATATGTAAAGCAAATCACTGAAAATCTTTCCAGTCTTTGGGATGATCAAAGTATAAGTAACCAAAACTTACAAATAATGATTGAATTTTCATAAGAGAAGGTTTCTGATGGAGGGGCAGAAGGAATTCTCTCCTACTTACCCTCTTTCCTAATGGTTTTTATAGAGTCAGTCCCTTCCCCCAGTAAACTTTTTTTTTTCTTAGATCCAGCAATATATATTAATGAGGTTATCTTCTGCTGTATAAGTACTAATAAGGTTTCCAGTAACTTATTCATAAAAGATAGGCTGTTCTTATTGAAGTTTAGGGCTATGTAAACTCCAGAAGAATAAGAATCTCCAATCAAATTATGTTAAAGTCTAATGAAAAATAAATTCCTTTACTTAATGTGAAAATTTAGCTACCTTCTGTTCTGATAATTCAATCCAGTCTTTACTCCAAAAAAAAGTCTTGTAGTTACAAGCCTGTAATTATACATAGCAAAGAAAGGAAACTGCTCCTTGCTTATGGAAATATATATATGTTTTTAAGTTCCAACCCCTCTCTAAGCTGCTAACCATCACACAACATATGCCATTTGGCAATTTGTCTCCTAGGATATTCACAAATTTCCTTCCAGTGCTCTCCACCTGTTCCTTCTGCTGAAGATCCCAAGGTTAACCGGCCAATGACCTCGTTCCTTGACCCCCTATCTGAATCTAAAACCAAAAATTCAATGCTGATATCATCAAGGCCCTCACAAGGAATGTCAAAGACAAACAATTCATTGAACACTGCATTGGGGGTGCATTTCTTCACATGGGTTTTCTTTTTAGAAATTCTTTTCTTGGCATGGTACAGGTTCACTTTGACATAAGGATCTGCAGTGACAAGAAAAAGAACATGCGTCAGCTATTGAATACTGTCCTTCAGAAATTCCTCAATCTAGTTAATGATAAACTTTGTAATATACCAGCATAATTGCATCACAGTGAGGAGCTATTTCAAGTTATAAAAGATGATTCATCTCTTCTAACTTTGATGGTAACATCTCAGTCAGTCCCTTTAACTCCCTTTATAGTCACCAAAAATGTAATCAATATAATCAGTGAAGTTTAGGGCATAATTCATCTGACCAAATGCAGGTGTCTACTTCAGGATGACATTAATCCTCCCTGCTAGTCCATTAACCTGAATGATTACATCATCGCTGCATATAAAGATGGTCTGAAAGTATACCAAATTCTAATAGACTATGTCAAATATGTATAGTTACATATTTATGTGTAAAAGAAATCTACTTTTCACACTTATTCTACAAGTAAGGGATAATCATTAGGGTGAATAAGACTTACGCAAAGAAAGCCTAGGAAAGGAGAGAATAGCCCTGTGCTGAGAGGATGAATGAATGGATGTTATTCATTTCTGTTGCAGTTCTACCAAAGTCAATTAGCTTGATTGAATTGTTCCCACTAATTTTTATTGAGCAAATATAACACTTTAACTTTAAACATAGGGCTATGCTTGCTGATATGAAATCTACCTGACTTTATGACTGTGCTGTACTGTTAAAGTGGGGAAGAGAAGGGAAAAGACCATATTTTTCAGCTGTGTTAATCAATTTGGAGTGTTTGTGCTTCTCAGAATTTTTTTACTGTTGCAAGATTCCTTTGCTATTATCTTCAATGATGGCTGTACTTTTTCCTTCAGAGGAATTGTGAGGCTAGAGAACACTTTAAAAATCATCTCTTTCAAGTACACTGGCACTTATTTCAGTGCAAATGTGGACCTGTTTCCAAATTCCTATGGTCCAAAGGTGCAATGCAGCCCCTCTCTACCGAAGCCGGTCAAATGAGATATTCCATGCAAACAATCAGCTAATTAATATCAGGCACAGTTGGGTATTAAAAAAAAAAGAGTGAAATTAAAACTGAATCATATTTAAAAACACTATGCCAAAATTATCCACCTGAAATGGTAAGATGATAAAAAGGGGGTTTTATTTCCTTGGACTAACAATATTTTGAAAGGAGTAAGGTATAATAGAATATATCTTCACTCTTGTACTCTATACTTGTTATAAAAAAGCTTTTAAAAGACAATATATATGTAATTAATGTGTTCATTGCATTGGAATGAATGCATGCCACAAGAACATTAAAAGTATCAAAATCAATACCTATCAATGGATACATGCTGTTGTTCATTTCTGTTTAAATGACCATTTCTGACTGTTACTTCTGGCCATATAATAGATAAAGCCAGGATGTTCCTCTTGATTCTTTTAGGTCTGTTAAGACACCTTGAAACCAATGATCAATGAAACCAGTGAAGTTTTGTTGAAGTAAAAGTGGTGAATGTAATAGTCTCAGAGTGAAAAAGCTCTCATCTTCCAAAGGAGATTCAGCTAAGGAATTGTTTAGCTGGCCACACAGCGTCCCTCAAGCATAGGACCTCCATTTCACCCTCCTTCTTGTCCAGGATTTGTGTGGGGCTGAAGGGAAAGTCACAGTGGGGATAAGGACTGTCACGAATGCAATATGTTACTGACACCCAAATATCTATTGTGTCTGGACTGGCTGATGACCAGCAAATAATGAAGAACTGTCTAAATGAACTGGGTGTCCAGGTGTAGCATGACTGCCTATGACTCTTAGAAATATTTACTCCTATTATAGGTGACAAGATTGGACTGAAGGAAGCAAAAAGAGCAAGCAGAATTTATAGCTTTACTCACAAGAGAGACTGTAGAGCAAGTGTGTGGTTTGAGTGTGTTATAGGGTCTGGGGAGCTTCTGAGACTAGGAGGGCCTTTGTTTTCAAAGCAAGATATTTTCACACCAGGGTGGACCTCAGTCAGACTTAGTTTGTTGAGATCAGCTTGCTATCATGCTGTCTTCATGAAACTGCCACTGTCTGCTATTACTTTGGGGTTGACCATTGAAAGGAGTTGAAAGAATGTGTGCTCACTTGTAGTGCAGTAAACTTTTGGGCTCCATTTATCTCCTTTCTCCTTGTGATATGAGAATAAAACTGAGATCAGAAGAGGGAATTCAGTGAAGCTCTGCCATGTAAACTACTAACTTTGTTTTATCAAATCCATGATTGGTTAGCCTTCTGGATAAACTACAGTATCACTTGCTATAAGAGGTAGGGAGGGTGTATTGTTGGCTGTAGCAATTATGATTCAGTGGTTACCAAAACTACTTTCTCCTGAGCTTCTTTCAAAAAAATCCTGAGAAGTGAAAGAATATAGTATCAGCAGCACATGTACTGCTGTCTATATAGTCCTCTGTTATGTACTGTTCTTTTCTGGTGCATTTGTTTTACTCTCAGGAAGTTAATATATTGTATTTAAAATTTTATTCTGTTATTATGTTATCTAGCTAAATATTAATGTGCACTTAAATGCAATTCTAGTATTGGCTTCAAAGGAAGTTCCACTGAACGCAAAATGGTTCAAGACCAGGAGAAGACAGTGCAAAAACTGCTCCTTCATAGTGCACCACAAGCACCATTCATGATAAAGCACAGGTATCATGTTACAGCTTGCTTCCAGCACTGGGAGAGTTCACCTTTTAACGTTGCCAAATAAATGTTACTGCTCAGTGGACCAAACTCAGGACAGTAATAATAATGCCTTCCAGTAATAATAAACTGAATTTTTGTCATAAATAAAAGCTTTTAGTATCTGCCAACAACATTCCATACTTATGGCAGATGGATTCTATTCAAAACAGTGACAAAATTCAGTGGTTTCCACTGTTAACAGATGCCATGAATTTTTACCATGTGATTGGAGATCAAATCTGTAAAATATATACCCTGGAAATTAAAGCATTGACCTAGATGTGAATAAAATGAAAAGACTGCAAATAATAGAGACACCATTCCTGCATTTCTAGGCTATTTTTAATCATTGAAATACCACATTTCAGCTGTCTCTGATCTGTTTGCTTTGCATTCTTAGGGCACGTTTATTAGTAAAACCATTACCTGATAATCCTGACACATCAGATTTAGGTAGATGCCTGGCTTTTAAAACAACCACGGTTAGTGTGTTTGTTGTAGACTGATAACAGAGAGAGATCAGTAATTCTCCACGCCCAGATGATTTCTGAGGAAGTAAAAGAAAAAAAGAAAGAAGACTCTTTATGAGCAATTATATTGGCGAAGCTCGAAACTGGAATTAAGAATAAGATTTTTAAAATGTCACATAATTGTATATCCTGAGCTGGTGTAAAAGGATATAATTTATGGAGCTATGCTGCTTTACATAGCAGATATTATTTCCCTCTACTGTAGTTACATAACTCTTCTTATGGTTTGCTAGTATACTGAGCAAAAATAAATAAATAAATAAATAAATAAATAAATTGAAAATATGGTTTAATATAGCATCATTAGTTTCAGAGATTAAAAAATAAATCCTAGATCCTGGGAAACAATCTCAGTGAAAGGAAAAGATCTTAAGCAAAACTAAATTTTGTAAAAGACACATTAAAAGTTGAATAGAGATAATTCACAAAAATCTTCAATAAAATCTTTTTAAACAGTAAGGATTCAAACTGTTACTGAAGTCTCATCCCTAACGCTCTCTAAAGGACTATAATATAAATGGAATAAAGATGAGATCAAAGACTTTCTGTATAACTATTAGATTTGAATTTGCAGAAGTAATAGACTTATTTCATAAAAAGGAAGAAGGCAGGGGAAGCAAACAGAAACAATATTTTGTATACCAGAAAACCCGATAAGATATCAACAAAATTTTGGTGACATAGTTATAGTTGTAATACAGGAGCAGTAGAATTACAAAATACCAATATTAGTTATAGATATGTTGTCTGGGAGACATTGATTTGATTTGGCAGCGTGCTTGGTCTTTGAAAACAATCATCAGATTGAAAGTCAATACACATTTCACTTCCTTGGTAGAGATTAAGAGATGTGTGTGTGATGCGTGTACATTTATGTGATTGTTGTGATTGTTGTAAAAGGTCTTTACTTTCTGAAACCAGATAAAATGATAGGAATTACTTTAGCCCAGTGAAGTCAGTATGTTTTGCCACTGACTTCAGTCAGGCTTTGGCTTCTCCCATATCTTACTATCCTTAGTAGAGCTGCAGCTTGTGTCACAATTCTTGAGAAAGAGGCAGTAACAGCACAGAAAGAAACAGTCTACTACACCAACAGTACTGTTTCTATTACGTTCCAATACCATAACTAGAGAACACCTGTATTCTTTAAGACCCTGCTACAAAATCCATGGAGTTAAAGGTTTACATTGACTTTAATAATCTTTGAGAAAGAGTGATTTCAAACAGAAAAGGGGAGGGAGGAAAGGGAAATAATACACAAATTGAGGCCTCTTGGCCTAATGTAAATGAGTCCACTCAAACCTACTGGACCAGTTGAACTGGGAAGTAGAGTTTAGGACATTAGTAATTTCTTGTAGTATGCTCACTGTAATGTTCTTTTATTACATTTATGTAATTGCTTCCTTATACCGCCATTATGAAAGCATCTACATGATTCTTATGATTAACTTGTTCCCTTTTCTTTCTAAGGTGCTGGCAGCATTACACAAGAATGATAGCTAAAACTAGCACAATACTTTTCAAGATTAAATAAAAACATGTTACCCTAACATTTCTTTTGATGATCTCTCTGTCCATTAGCATCTTTCCTTCTGACAGTTCGATTCCTGCGAGGGGAATGAGGACTTCTCCAATGACATCATCTCTGGAAAACCTGTCAAAGCTCAAGATCATAAAGTGAAGTGTTAAGTCTTGGATTTGGCTATAGGGGATCCCATAAAATGTGAAGGTCTCATCAAAAGCTGGATCTAAGGTTTTTCTCAGCACTCTGGTTTTCACCTTGTGCTTCTTCTCAGGCAGGATTGTCATTTTGATGTAGGGATCAGAAGTCATTGACTGTTCATCCATTGCTGGCAGCCCACGTGCTTCTTTGATATTCACTACAAATGCCTTTTTCTCAAAGTTGTACTCTAAGGAGAAAAAGAGAGTTCCTAGTTTGTCTTGTTTTTCTTCAGATGACAGGGATGTGGTGGATTTTAAACTATCAGGGGATACAGAATCTTTCTTTCTTTCTGCAAAGTGTTTTGGAGACAAGTTTTCAAGATCTGGAGAGCTCTGGTTCTTCGGGGTTGTTTTGGGGAAGTTGCCATTTAGATCTCTCTTCTCCAGGTCAAGATGGAGAGAATTCTTTGGCGTCACTGATTTGTTCTTTGTTTCACTTTTGTCATCTGCTCCAAACTTCTTCTTACTGTTGAGATTTTCAGGGTAAATGTCAACCCCTTTCAGAACATGGACAAACTTATATGGAGGGGTCTTATTGGATTTGGAAGATTTACGCTGGCAGCAGATCCAAGCAAAAAGGGAGACAGAGAAGACAAGGCCAAATGCACTAAAGATCCCAACCACTGTAGGAATTTCATCTGCAAATTAAATAAATAGCAACAAACACATAAGTAGCAGTGCCTTGGACTCCGTGTGATATTTAATAAAAAAATAATTTAATAAAACAAACTGATATGAGATAGTAATAGCAGCAGGGCTGGCAGACTGAAAATGCTTTGCATTATACATATTGCTCGCCACCTGCAGGCATAAACGTGCAGTCCCATACTAAGGCACACTTATGTTAGTACTTTTCCATACACAGTGTGATTGGAAGGAAAATACTATTCCTGTTCTAATAGTAATAACCATTAGTAATTGCTCGAAAATCGCTCATCCCTGTATGTGTAGTTTCTGACTTTATATGGAACAATTTTGTCTGAGTGAGTAATGCCAGCTTCGTCAGAAGGCTTCAGCTTTGAGTTTATGGAGCTTTGTTAGTTAGATAAAACAGATTCTGAAATACACATTACTTATAGATCCATCATCTACTTTTCACACTGCTTCCTAGAACACTTTGTACACTCAATTAACTCATTTTTTATGGTCCGATCCTATAATTGCCTGGAGGTATCTCTTGAAAGAACAGCGTTTAAGAGGAGGTTATAACACTCAACAGTTTCAATGGGATTTTCAATACTTCGCAGGAGGATGTCTATGAAGAAAATTTAGAATAATTATATACCAAGTGTCTTTTCCAGGTGGATGTGACATTGGGCAGACACATGTGAGTCCAAAGCTGAAAAAGCTCTTTAGTGTATCATTAATACCTACTAAGCTTTGAATCTAAGAAACTATAAATCAAAGCTATGGGAAGTTTACAGGAAGGGTCACTACTTTTTAGGAGTATATAAGAAAAACATTAGAAAATATTTTTCTTCTACATTACCATGAATCCTGTACTCGAAAGCTGCATAAAGAGACAGTGGTGCAAGTGTTACAACCTCAGCTGTCATGTGGATACGATAGTTACATAGAGAGTATCATTAGCCCTTCACAACCATGCATTGAAGGGGCAAATGAGCTCAACTAATTGGAAATCCAATTTTGCCCATAAGTAACATTACTAAGTGAGTTTAAACCTCCCACAATGTAACAATCAAAGCTAAATCCTTATTCCCTGCACCAGTGGATGACTAGTAGAATATTAATGGCATGACATTGTTTATGCATAAAGGCAATTGTGTAACAGTTCTGGTTCTCTGGCAAATAATTAGCAGATCCTTCTGGATGAGAATAATAGCACTATCCCCCTCCATGTATGACTAAAGCAGTTTCATCCAGGTAAAAGCTAGGCAAATGGACATGCTGTCACCATATCTTTGCTTTTTAGGGGGATGATTAAAAATATATGTATATATTATCAAATCAAATTAGGACATAATGTTCCAGCACATAAAGGATCAGGCCGACCTGTTAATTTCATCTAACAATAATCATGCCACTTTCCCTTTGCCTTCAGGCTGTATCATTCTACATACTTAACTGTAAGAACTCAATGAAATGATTGAAAATTATATACATAACCAAAAAGTATTTTTTTCTAAGTTAAGCACGTGGCTCTGAGTTCATGAATTCCCTGGGCTGCAGAAATTTAATTGTACATGGTAGAAACAGAGAAAACAAGAAGTAATTGAAAATTAATTGGAATACTTTAAATAGCTTTTAAGTATGATTTGCACATTTCCAATACTATTTAGTGAGGTAACATTTTGACTTTTTGTAGTAATGGAAATGATGCTATATTTTAATTCTACAGCTACTGAAAGCAGTGGTAGGATTGATTTAGTATTTACAATGTTAATTATCTTTAAATAAGTAATTAGATGAGCATGATGTCACAAATGTAGTTAGAAACATCAAGTGGGTGGGGTAGGAAAGAAGATGTAATGGTAACTCAAATGATTTCACATTTACAACTAATTATGTTACAACCTGGATTTCTTGCTGTTGTCATAAGGCAAATCAACTGGTTAGTCATTCGAGATAATGTATTAATAGGAAACACTATCTATTGATCCTGGGGTAAATTGTTACTTCAGTTACATGATGTAAATCTGGAGTCACTTCACTTAGGTCAGTGGAATGATCCTTGAATTAAAACACTGCTGAATCAAACAAAATCTTGGCTAGAGTCAATATTTGCAAAGGAGAGTACAGAAACATTTCTACTTATTGTTTTTCTGAGCAAAGCTATTTATATATATATGTATATTTTATAAATGCACATATATGACTGCTTCTGAAACTTCCTGCATCACCTACATCCAGTGGTTAGAAAAGACACAACTGAAAAGTTCATTGTTATCATTGTTATTTTCAGCGAACCCAGATTAATCAAATGCAACTGTTTAGCTAAAAAAAGTGGGATCCTGTACTTCCATATTCCTAGCAAGATCCTTGACAAGGCTACCTTTTGCTTTGACTTGCAGTTCACAAGTCTTCTCTACAATAAGAAAAAAGGAATGACAATTATTCCAAAAATGGCTTGAACAAAGATTTTCTCCGTGCCTCGGGATGTGTTTGCATCATTTAACTCTGAAGCCACATTACTTTAATGGGAGACGGAGAAAACAACCCCAAATCTCTTTGATCCACAAACGCACCCACACAGACCTTCTCATTTCTCCCAGTGCATTACAGTGGGGCAGGGGTAGGGGCTAAGGGGAGAAAGAGAGAGAGACGGGGAAGAAAGCAAATTCACCCAACTTCTGGGATCAAAGAGAACTGGGAGAAATGCGGCTCCTCCAGACACGCTGCGTGCTGGGAGGCGCTGGGGTGGCTCAGCAGGGGCTGCGTGCGGGCACTTCGCCTGGGGAGAGGCAGCAGCCCCGCGCCCGCGGGCGCTGAGTTGGGGCCGGGACGCGCTTACCGAACTGCTGGCGGCTGGCCGCGATCGGAGCCATGTTGGCGGCGTGCGCTGTCCGGGGTGCTGGAGCCGCTGCCCGGGGTGCGGGAGCCGCTGCCCGGGGTGCGGGAGCCGCTGACCGGGATGCGGGAGCCGCTGACCGGGATGCGGGAGCCGCTGCCCGGGGTGCCGAGCGCCCTGCCCGCGGTACGGGAGCCGCTGCCTGGGGTGCCGAGCGCCCTGCCCGCGGTGCCGAAAGCGCTGTCCTGCCGTCCCCCGGCTCTTCACTCGCACAGCGCCCGGACAACAGTCTTTTCCAGGGTGGTTTTTTTTTTTTTAAAAAAAAAGCAAAACAAAACCCGGAGACACGAGCGGTGGGGAAGGTGGAGGAGGAGGCTGCGAGGGGGCTGGAGGAGAGGGGGGGAGGGGAAGCTTCGGTCCTCCCCTTTGCACACTGATTTGCAACCCCCTTCCTGTTTTGGCTCTTCTGAGTAGCTCCGCTCCGAGACTGAAGACGTGGTTGAAACCCAAATTGACGCAATCCTGACGCTACAGGGCTGAAATCAGCACCTTTCCCACCTCCCATCCCCCCCTCCCCAACCACCACACCCTCCCTCTTCCCTCACATACCCCTCCCTCCCTCTTTCTGGGGATTGAACACACACTCATCGATTATTTTAACTGCCCTGCTGCAGGATGTGAGCTCCCACCCTCCATCGGACACAGACAGGGGAATGCTAATGTCTCTGATTCAAGGCACCTTGTGTAATACACGGGTGTGTCTGTTTTGCTGGGGTAGGATTTATTTATTTGTTTATTTATCTATAAGCTGGCCAGACTACAATGATGTGAAGGAGATGCCAACTCAGATGGTCCAGACACCTTGGCTCCAACTGCAAGGCACACGTTTCTCCTATGACTGACGTGATTCACTTATTGGATTTGACTCATGAAAACTCCTGACGTGTCTTCTCCCTGTCCCTCCTCCCTGCCCATTCCCCCCCCCCCAAAAAAAAACCTCTCAGTCCTCGCTTTGCAAATTGTTTTCTCTCTTCTCCTCTTGTCCTTCCTACTGGTCTGGGGAAGAGCTGAATCTGCGTAGATCCTTCTGGATCCTACCAGGTTTGCATGTCTGTCTCCTAGTCTGAACTAAGAACACGGGGGGGGGGGGGGGGGAATGGGGGGGAAGGGCAGTCAGGAGTACAGGAGAAACAGAACAAAAAAGCAGTGCTGCTTTTAACTAGAACTGCTAAAACATATAAAACCCCAAGCTAAATCCTGGAGCAACAGAGCTGCAAAAGCCAGCACCTGGCATCTGACTCCTTCTGGATTCAGAAGGAATCTTAGCAGCCAAGTTTGGAGCCCAACTGCTAATTCTTCTATGTAAATGGGAAACAGGTGTTGTTTCTCTTCTAAATAACAAAATCCAGATGCCTGCATAGTCTGGCATGACCCTGCTCCATGCATGGGCCACTTGGAAGCTGGTGTGTCCTGGTCCCCTTTAAAACATGCTCTTGCTTCACAGTGAAGCCACTAAAGCATCTTGGATTTTAGCAAAAATAAAAATGGGAAGGCCAGGGAATTATGGCAAATTAGTGTCTAAATACAGCTGCGTAAAATGTCTGGTTAGTCCTGAGGGTTGAAAACCTTTTGGCTAAAATTGATTATATTTATCTGCTTCTGTTACACCTTCAACAGCTTGACCTTGGTATGCAAATGCACAACTCTTCCATGAACAGCCATATCCATTATCCTGGTCCTGCTTGTATCCCATTCCATGTAACAGAAAAATGGAGAATAGCTTGCCACTACTGCTACTCTTACAAACACCTGGATTCCAAAGAACTCAGGTATTAGAAGCCTGCAGAAACTATTATTTGGCTCTCGTATGTGTTTTGGCAGCACAATTTGGGTTGGGATGCTTGGTTTTACATATTGGCACCAATCCAGACAAATCTGGCTCAACTTCTCTCCCCTTCTGCCAGTCCCCCCTTCCCCCAGCTCTGCAATGCATTTCCCTTTCTCCATCCAAAATCCCGCCTTGCTCGGAATGTGCATCAACGGAAAGTAATTACATTTGATTTTAGACAACCTTCCAGGTATTCAAGCCTCCAGACATGATTGAAATATACAAGATCCTTAAACAAATTTAGCGTTAAACATATTTAACTGGGGTGTCTAAACTATTGTAAGCTGTTACTGTGTCTGGACTTCAAACACAACAGACCAGGAATTAGTGTTTGTGTTATCTTGGTAGTGTATCCTGGCTGAGCTTTCTATTTAAAAGAAAAAAAAAGGACATTTTATTGGAGTGTTGTGGTGAGCCTATATATGTTGACATTTGAACCGTTGTCAGTAGGTTGTGGAGCTTTTTATTTTGTTTTGTTTTGAATAAAATCCAGGAGATTCTTTGTTGATGTATATAAAATTTATGGAGCACATGGAAATATGACAATGATTGCTTTAGGTTTTATTCCCTCTAGTTTCTCAGAAGTCCCAAGGATGCATAACATAAAAAGCTCTTGCACAATTTGCATGTCATTATATAGTGCCTAGAGAGCATTTCCTTCAGCATTCAGGCTCTTTTTTTCCTGTAACAATGCTGGTGAAACTGGAAAATATGCTTCTTTTTTTTCCTAAAATTTCTAATAGTTCAATCTAGCTGATAAATCCGTTGCACTGGGTGCTGTACAAACATACAGTAGAGTTCTTCCTTTCATCTCTGTTCTGCATGTGTGTAGCTCTTTAAAGTACTATAGAAGAGGTTTCATGATACTAGTTCCCTGTCTTTAGAAACTTGGAGCCGCAAGACCGTGTATACACATAAGCACATGAAAGCTTCAGGTATGCAAATGAATGATTTTATCTCTTTGTTGCACTGATCAGTGAAATAGCAAATAACTTTTTTTACATCACTCATGAACCTCCTGTGTTTAATTACATGACTCCACTTAATGGAACAGAGTGCACATCACAGAAAATACTGAAGGAGAGGAGGAGCATTGACATGCTGACACATCTTGAGACAGACGCACTGTTTGCTCCCTGTGTTGTGTAAGCACCATCTAGTGTACAACTTGGACCCATCAGCCTCAAAGGACTAGTATACACACATGTAGCTAGCAGAAACACAAAGGTACATATCCAGCTCTCTGCTTCTAGATTACACTTAGGACAAGTGGCCAGAGGGAAAAAAATCATCATGTGGACCCTGTGTGTTTCTTAACTAATTAAATAACTGTCTTTTAGTTCAGTCTCACCCAACTAAATGACTCTTCTTCTTCATGGTTACACATTCTTAGCATTTCCCTCTGTCCTAAGGAAGCATCCTGGATATTTCAGCAAAACTTCACACAATTTTCACAAGACTCTTGGGCAAAAACTTGGACTAAGAACTCACTGTTCAGAGAATTTTCCCTTAATGTTCCTAGCAAACCAAATAAAATCATCTCAAATACTTTCACCTTAGAGACAGAACATCAAAAGGAGCTGGTTCACCTCTTGCCTCCCCTGAGCTGAAATGGATTGATTGTCTACCAAATATATGTATAACGTAGCTGACTATCATAAGGCCTTCTGTGGTCTAAAATCCAGATTACCGATGCACATGCATGCGCAGAGCACCCTCCTGCTACTCAGGGAAAAGGGAGGGTGGTTGCTAAGCAACAGAGTCCATACACTTCCCAAAGCAGATAGGCCTCAAAGAAGTGTATGGGGCTGGAAAAGATGGTCCCCCACCTGCACGTGAACTGTCATCATTTTTTTGGATTCAAAAGCCCATCTGTGAAGAAAACTTAATCCTCCCCCTTTAAAAAAGAAAAAAGTTATTCTAAGCAAGATTTTTTTAAAAAGTCAACCAACACTTAAAAATAAAACTCGGTGATTTATATGTATGAGGTGAAGCTGGCAAAACAGCCCTTTTCCATCTCTGTGAAATGTTTCCCTGGAGCTTAAAGACGGAGTTTCACATTTTCAAAAATAGCATCTAATTTGGGGTTCTATAGTTGCCAGGTGCCAAACTACCAACATTAATTAATACTATTCAGCACCTCTGAAATTCAAGCCCTCCAGCCATGCTTGCAAAATAAAACCTTAGCAAGAGCACAGGTTTAAGGTCCCTGATTTTGGGAAGTTTAGAGCATTCACCACTTGAAAATCAAACAACTTCAGGTTATATCTACAAAGAGATTTAGGTAGTTATGCCCTGCTTAACTTCTACTTCAGGTAGCTCTGCCTCAGTTTGCAATTACTCCATGCAAAAGGGCTAGCATCCCTACATGTCTATCTCTCAGGTTTTGGCATACACCACACAACATGTAGATGTCTAATTTCAGGTGTATAACCATAAGGACAAATTCCTCTCGACCTGGTGTTTGATTGAGTTGCCCCTGAACATGCATCTAGAGTCACTGAAAACCTTTAACTTCCACACAGGACTAGTGGATAGAACAGAGGATGAACAGAAGACCAGTACACAACCAGAGTAGTATCTGAAGGTGAGGTTGAGGTGCCTGGTAGAGTGTTTGGCTAGGTAATGTGTCTCAAACAGCAGTATACAACTTTAGTTAAGCAACTGAATGAACCCCCTAGCTCACAGACTGATGTGTAGAAAACTAAATTCATATTTTTAAAACATGGAACTGCATGATGCCACAGGGATCTGCTTTAGGGTGAGCTGAATCTATCTCTTGACTCCACTGCTGTATTGACCAGATATTCATTTTCTGTAGTAGGAACTTAGACACCTGTTGCACATATAGGCATCTGAAGTTTGTCACGTTAGCTTCAAAGCTGAACTCCATTCCTAAGGCTAGGTGAGGTGTCTAAAGTTAATGTTGCAATTACTTGTCTATAAAACAGAAAAGCAAATATTTTTCTTCCCAATAGTGACGCTATGAAATCAGTGGCTTGATGAGATTGCAACAGTCAGGACTTTTCTTCTTCCCTCTCTTCATCTACTGTGTGAAATTGCAGGGTGATCTTATAGTGAAAAAAGGAAGACAAAATACATATCATTATGTACTTAGCAAAACATTATGCAAGCTGCCCCAAATTCAGAAGGGTCAGAGATATTTCTCATTCTTCAAAGAACCTTGTTATCAGTCAAGCATTCAGTGATTGCTTCCTCAATACAAACATCGAAGTTAAACTACTGAAATGGCTTCCTTCATCCTAGTTTCTAGACAACTTGCAATTAGATTTTGCAGCAAAGGCTCCAGAGCGATTTCAGTTCATGTGTACCGGCATGCACAGTCTTTCCAAAGTGTCTGAAGATCAGCTCACTGGGAGTTACAGATACATTTAAGTAATAAGATATCAAGGAGCAGACTTCAGTTTTGGAGCTAGCAGCTATTAATAATTCCTATGGCATTTCTTACCTTTTTTCTTTTAAGTTTTTTTTTTCCAGGCAATTTATCGTTTCAGGTGACGCATTTATTTTGATAATAACTAGACTCTACTGGCTTTGATGTGCTACAGTTTGTGGTTGGTAGTGTTTGTGAAGTGGTAGAATTACTGTATCTGTATATATTTTACTGGCTTTGCAATCCAGGTGAGCCAAAACAGCTGTTATGCTTTCAGCCAAGACTATAGATACCCTAGGAGATGGAATAACCTTTCGTCTTGGTAGCCTCTGCCTGTTGAGGAAAAGACATCTTTATTCCCTCTTCAGCTGTAGGTTTTGATACCAACAATGGTGAAAATAGAAAACAATCAAAATCTTATTTGTGTCAGGAATCTATTTGCCTTTTACTTTGTGTTATCAATTAAGTGTAGCAGAAATGATGAAATTAGGGAATCAGGCTGAGAATTTAGAGCAGTATTAGGGTAGAAAGCTCAAGCTAATTCATTCAGACTGCTTTAGAAATCCCAACCTTAATTAACAGATGGACTTTTTTTATTATTTAATTAATAAACACAAGGACTAAGGACTATGCCAAAACAGGGATTTAGGTGCTTAAATCCCAACTAACTCCAGTTTTATGAGCTTTAATTTAAAATTCAAACCTTGAAATTACAGCTCAACTCATGTTTAAGATTAGGAGCATCTTAAGAAACCTTAGAACAACAATAAAAAGGAGTTTCTTGAAAAAATTTACTGTTTCTGGCCATACTCAGGAACACTTGCCTTTGTATGTAAAGTCAAGTACCTAGTTCATTTCTCTATCTTATTTCATCTTATTTCCTTCTAGGATGCCTGAGGGTGGAGCATTCCACCACAAAATTCATAACTCAGCTTCAAATCTTTCCTGTGCTCTTATTTCTTACAGGAATATCCTAACCATCATTCTATAAAGTACTTTGAAGGAAGAAATGGACCTCTCAGTCCTACTGACCCTTGTCCAAAGTGCATGGGATAATTAATGATATACTGAGTCAGAAAATAAGTATGCAATCTGACTCCCCAGGGTAGTGGTTATAGTAATCCACCAAGGATGGAGGCCTGCCCTCCTGTCTTCCTTCCAAACAGTGTTTAGTATGGTATCTATGGCAGCTTAATACTGCATATACAAGTGCCTACTTCTAGCAGAAAGTTCAGGATTTTGAGGCTCCAACAGTAGAGCAATTCTCTGAAGGTCAGACTAAAGCCTATGCACTACTGAAGGATTTACTAAGGGCAACTAATATGTTATAAACCACATTCTATGTTGAGACTGCCCTTAGTCTGGACTTTTGGGATCAAGTGGTACAATTAAGCAAGGGTATTACTATTAACCCGTGTAGAGTTTAATTGCAAAAATGCTGCAACACTTACTGTTATGACATAAACATGCACAGAGAAAAACACAAGCCTTAGGAAGCTGGAGTTGCAAGTCAGTGAGAAAGGAAGGGAGGGAAGAGATTCTGAAGAGGATTTTTTTAAGGAAAATAATTATAAAAATCCTCATCTGAAAGTAACTACTTGGTCCCAAATATTCTGCAGCTAACCGATGTCTCTATCACATGTGAAAGCTCTGACTGAAGTCCTTAAGGCTAACATGCCTCAAGTCAAGCATGCAAATTAATATTACAATGAATGGAGCTTATTCTTTAAGACCAAGTACTCCCAAAATTCATCGAAAGCCTGATCTTGCACTCTTATATATTGCAATCTACTTTGAGTGATGTATCCCCAAGACAGTATATGCTATTTGGAGAAGAGAAACACACCAAGTGAAAAATTGAAATCCAGTGTTAGTGAAATCTAAATTTTTGAAGACAGGGTGGGGCTTCTGGAGCAACCAGAGAAGTAAATGGAAACTGTAGATGAAAAACAAATACTCCATCCAGTTAAAAGCATTTATGAGAAGTACTTTCATTTAACTAAATATAGCACTAGGAATTCTGAGCCAAATTATTTCTACATCAGTACTATGAAGAGTAAAGTAGATATCTTTAAGACATCAGTATGGAGCTCTTGGTTTTTTTTCCATATTAATCTGCCAAATGAAGAAGAGTTCCATTCTTCAGTGCTATCAGAAACTGGATAATTTTTCTTCCATTTTTGTAAGCAGCAGACAGAAAGTATGCTCCAATAAGTGTCCAATAATTCAGTGTGCAACCTGCCTTCCGTCTCTGACTCTTACTAACCTTCTGAGTAGGGAGATTTGAGTTTTCCTCAACTTTGCTGTGTTCAAGATATCAGTCCAACTAGTACTTTTTAAATTTTCCTATTAGACCAGAAGAATGAGAAGTATTCAATAGTTTACCCAGGTTTCCTGAATCATTTTCAACTGGATGTTTAGAATGAGACCGTATGTTCACTGAAGCTAGTAAGAAAACACTTTAATATCCTTTTCGGAACTTAAACAATAACTACACTAAAGACTATCAGCAAGTCTTGCAAGCTTAAGCACTCAAAATTCAGGCATGCTAGAACTCAGGTTGTATATGCACCTTATTTTATTCATCTTCTGTATATTTATACACCTTATGACACAATATCTAATTACGTCAGTCACAAACTGCATTTTCCACAGGATCTTTGGCTCGTTCAGAATGTGCAGTACTCATTTAATGAACAATTCACTGTTGTTTTTTGCTTATTGTTCCATGTATAGCCCCAGGTCTGTCTTACTGCATGCTAATCAAACTTTGTCCTTAAAAAAAAAAAAAGATTAATTTGCTTGAAGAATTTGCTATGGCACTCATTATTACAGTATCTTGCTGCTTCTCTAACATTACTTATTTTCTCAATGCTCCTCTAAGAAAAAACACAAGATAAAACACAAAACAAACATTCCTTGCTGCTAATAATTGCTGTCTTTCCCTTAGCTATCTTCTCACCTCTTTCCAACAGCAATCAAGAAATGTTAAATAAATGAAAAAAGGCAGCAAGACTCTCAAGACGTAAGATTGTCTGGGCTCTAATGTACTTTCTTTACATGAGAGATGAGAACAGAGCAAGTACTGTATGAGCATCTACAGGATACTTGTAAAAAGAAGGCTTCTCTGAATAATTTCAGTGTAAGCATGTGCCCATGGACTGTTACTCCCAGTCAGCTCATCAGTAGTAACTGGTTGGGGATGGAATGAACTGTAGTTCATGGGGGTGAAAAGTATGACAGGAGCGTGAGGGACGCAGAGGACTGGGACTGTGGTTATAATTTGGTCAGCTGTAGGATGTGGCAAGAACTGGGAGGATATAATTAGAAGTTTTAGTCCAGCAGACAGCCAAGGCCTCCTGCTGCTGCTGCTGCTGCTACCATTGTGACAGACTGTGACACTACTACCACCAGTGCCAGTACCACCAGCAAGCTATGCTGGAGAACTCTTGTTCGGGAGAATGGTTTTTTTTCAAAGACTGAATATATATTCTGCCTTAAGCAATCGCTGGACATAAGATATATATATATATATATATATATATATGATCAGAACCCCCAAATTCTTAATATCTTACTAAAGATTTGAATTTCTTTCAAGTAGCAAGTGCTCAGTATAAGCATGGTTTTTCAAAATTGCCTTCCTGAACTTGGGCTTCTAAATTTCATCCAAATGCCACTTCAGGAAACCAAATGTTTTGTTAAATGCATGCCAGAAAAATTCAGGTCACAAGTCTGCCCTTATTCAGTGTGTTCCATGTGAGTCCCTTAGGACCCATATTTTCAGAGTTCTTAGCGTTATGTAGTAGTTTATGCGTTTATGAAGTACAACCCCTAGTTACTGCAGGTCTAGTTGTCATAGCTCAGCTCCACTGCATTTCAGATTTGAAGGCTTCACATCATACTCAGATGACTGAAGTGATGTGCCTGGCATCACATAAGAATGCTGTGGCAAATTCTCTAGGGCAGCAATCAACTTTCTTAATACTGAAAGTGTCCCACATTTTGTCTGATTTCCTAAGGGGACAAACCTGACATGATCACATCATTTCTATCTCCGTGACTGTGCCTTTCCATCAGCCCTCTTTCTCCAAATAACTTTTGATCCCTGTGGCAAATATCAGCCAAACTGGACAGAGGAGTAGAAATCTTAAAGATATTAACGTGCTCACAACAGAGCTGTACAAAAATACAGCCTAAGGGCTACATGCAGCTACTAAGAAGTAACACATTCTGCCTGGCTAATTCAGCTGCTGAGAGGCAGATGACCAGTGACCACATTCACAGCCCTATATGTGTCACCTCTTGCCCAATAGGCAGGCCAAAGATAAATAGAAACATGGAAAATTGGAGGCAATGGTCTAGGGAGGAAGTAGATAGTCTTTGTCATGTAGGAAACATGAGGCACAAAGGAGAGAGGAAGGCCCAGAAGGGGGTAGGGGATGAAAGTGCCACTTAGCCTTGGTAAAATGAAATCTTTAATAGACAGACATACCTTTTAGCTTGTATTGTTCTAAAAGATTGCTGAAGATCAGTGGCCAGATAGAGATAAAAGATCAAGTGAAGGTCTCAGTGAGGAAATAGGCTGGATAGTAAACTCAGCCCCTTTCAGAAATTGCAAAACTCACCTGTTTACTACTGCTATGAATGTACTAAACACAGGAGGAGGAAGGGAACAGATTTTGTGCCTTGTTACACACCAACAAATTTACGCCTCAGACAGGACTTTTCTTCTGTGTGGATTCTTTGGCCACTAACAGTATGTAAAATATTCTTGAAATAATTGAAGCATTCATGGTGTCTCTTCCTTCTGTCAATTTTTTGACATGTAAGAAGGGGTGAGCTCACTTTCCAACCTTAAATTAATACAGTTAAAAAGGCAGTTAATCAGCAATTCACTGCAAACAGGACTTCATTAGGTTCTGGTGATCTCAGATGACTATTTTTTGCTTTCTGGTCCCCAAATTTGTTTACTATTCACCTTTTAACTTATTCAAAAATTGAGATTTGAGTTCTGTAAGCAACAGTCTGCTTTATTTCATGAGCCTGATACATCTCTAAGGTACATCAATTTTCTGAAATATATAGGGATCCCATGGCACATAATCCCATCAGTAAGTAGTTCCCAAGAAGAGACTGAATTAAGGTGTCTCAGACAACTTTGCCAGTAAGGCCATATCCCTGCCAAATGCATGACGTATATTAGAACACACAGCTGAGCAAAGAATGGTTGCATTTTTAGGGGTTTACCTGGGGGGGGGGGGGGACAGACAAAACAGAACATCTGTTTCTCCAGCTTGCCTAGCATAGGGGATATTTGAGCTGTTTTGTCCAGAATTTTTCAACAATATTTTAGTATAGCCTGGCTAGGTGTACACTCCATGTACACAAAGTTTTTCAGTCCACAGAGTTATGGGCTTGTAAAGTTGTGAGCAGCAGCAACTGTAAATAAGGTCTTAAACTCAGTAATGTCAGTTGAACTTTATAACAGATTGCTTAGCTGTTCTGACCAATAATATAGGCTCGTTAGGAAATCTAGAAGGCAATCCTAAAGGTTTTTTTGGATGGCAGAGCCAAAAGTAATGGACTACTAAATCAGTTCTTTAGGGAGTGTTTCAGCATTTAATATATCTTACCTTTAAGATAAGTCCTATGTTATAATGCCTTAAGGTGGCAACTTCAAAGCTATTTGGAAATCTTATTGTGACTCTTAGGATTTTGGCCATATTTCTTCATATTTTGTGTGTTCCTCCTCTAAAAGTGTCTCTAAGACAATAATACAAAAGTGCACCACAACTAGGTGAAGACTTCTAGTCTTGTTAAATATGGTACGACATATGCTACACCTTGAGCGCTTTATTGTTCCAAATGACTCATGAACATTAACCCTTACAGGACTCTACTAGCAACAGATAAACTAGAATTGACAAGCTAAGAAGGAATCACCTGGCTCAAACATATATGCCATTTTGAGACAGCCTAGAATACCTGAGACATGGATATGGACTTATGACACAAGACCTAGGAGAGAGCCCTACCCTTTTGGAGTGCAGCTGGAGGCATGTAGATAAAACCCTAGTGCATCTAAAATGACATTAAACACTTATGTTTAAGTACCCATATCATGTTAAACAATAAAGTTAAATTATCTCGTATCATGAGCAAGAACAGCTCCTTTCAGAAATGTAGTTTGTTGTAGAAACAACTGCTGATTTGCATTGGTATTAGGATCTGAACTCATTTATCAGAAGACGGGATTTTCCCTTCCTATAACAGAGCTTCTGGAAGAGAGACTAAATGATCAGAAGTGTAAATTAAGGAAGAAACCTTTACGAGATAATTCTTATGAAGTTCTCTTGCCAGTGCATATGAAAGTCACATATTAATATCTATCCCACAGTCCACAATGGTGAAACCTCTACAAAATCAGGAACTGTTTTACAGAAACAATGGATCCTCTCAAAGTCTAACCACACTCCTTGTCTCTCAGGAACCTTTCTCCAACAGACTGTTTATTCCTCTGATGTGTTTCTTCCTAGAGTTGTCCAGTGGTATCTCAGCAAAGGAGACAAAGGGAGTTAATACAGCTGCGAATGGAACTCACTTGTAGCTGCAAAATTCAAATAAAAATTTGCCTTAGATAGTACTCTGTCACTTGAATCCAACCTGGCCAAGTGGTATCTGAGTGGTTTGAACCCTTCTCATTCTGAGCAAAAATCACAGAAAGCAATCCATGGGATTCTGGGAACAAAGGAGAACAGTCCCAAAGGTCAGAGACCAGCAGATGAAGAAAGTGTGAACAGCAGCATCAAACTCCAAAGAATCTACACATTGCGAATCTGATATTAGGGGTCATACTGCACTAACCTCTCTGGCTGTAGTGGAAAGAGTGAATCACCAGAGATGGCTCATCATCATACCTCTCATTGAAAGTCTGCCAAACCTTTCTGCAGGACAGTAATATGACTAATAGCAAACATCATAAGCAAATAATGTCATCACACCATAGAACCTGCCAAAAGGTAAACACGAGTAGTTTCAAAGGAATGTAAAAGCTTTTTTCTTCAGACATACTGCAGATCGTGTTCTTTTAGGGAGACTGAAGAATCACCTTGGGGACATAGTTTTGGAAAAGACCATTCCTGTCACAGACTGATTAGCAGGTGCAAACTTCACTTGCATTCAGACTTGACTTCTCAAGTGGCTGTCACACAAACTTGGGTTTCGCACATTGTCTGTGTTTGTTGTTTTTCAAATGGATGAAAATTATTTTCTGTTTTCTGCAAGTCAACTGGGAGATTCTGGCTCTTTGCACAATGTGCCAGCAACATAATGTAACATATATAAATAAATATAAGCTGATCTCTGTTAGTCATCTGAAATTAAAATGTTCCTTCTATTTACCAGGAATCTTGTTATTTGTTCTGGGTATCCGTTGATATTTATGGAATCAATATGTAATTTAGTATCAGTATATTTAATCATAATCAGCCTGAGTGCAGTGTTTAGCTGAACATATAAAATGTACTATAATGACTTTAAAATGTTTAATTTAAGAATCTCTGCCTCTGTGCATATGAATCAGAGACCTGTGTTTAATTATTGATAGCAATTAGAGCACAGAAGCAGACAAACAGCATCTGGTGGCAGGAATAATTTCATAGCCTAGCCCTTATTCAGAGCCTCCTTTGGAACCTAAGCGATGCTTCACTGATGCTTCCTTGCAACGTATGAATTTGGTTTTTGGTTTCTAAACAACCCTTTGGAAGCTATCTGTCCTTTTATAAGTCCTGCTAGATTTATACATCTATGTGTGGAACAGATGCTGCACAGGGGTATGGTTGGTCAGCTGTTTTCTTAATGTAATCAGAATTAGAAAATTATTCCTAAGTAAGTACTTCTCTGTTTTCATGTATGCTCTGTCTTGTGAATGCTAAAATTTAAATTATATACTGGTATACAAGTCTCAAGGTAAGGGAATTAAAGTAAAAAGCTGTTTTGGCAAATGCCAAATATGAACTTTTAAGTGAAACTTGCCAATACTACAAAATAAGAGTCACAAATATTTTTAAGAGACAAGGGTTTGATTCTGCACTTTCTGAAAACAAAGAGAACCTCTCAAAGGAATGAAGCACTACAGTCATAGGCAAATTTGCTATGAGTCATGGGGTCATTGCCTCTTATCAGTGAATAAACTGAAAAAATGCCACATTTTTTTTTGAAAATGTCATGGAACCACAAAGTTTCAAATCATTAAATACAGATATAATTCAACAGAAACTAATACTTTAGAGAAGTGGCTATCAATTTTTTTTAAGGGTTGTCAATCCTCAGAATATTACTGGGAAGGCATAGACCCCTTGAGAGTGATTAGCTGCTTGACAAAGAGCTGGCTTTTCTTTCTTACCTTTTATGGGACTCTTAGAAATAGACCTCAAAGATTCATGGACCACAGGTCAAAGAAAACGTTAGAAGCAAATCAGAACCAAGTAGTGAATGATTTGGTTTTCTACAAATGCAAAGAAATATTTTATAAAAAAATATGCTCTGTCTTTCAAGGACAGTAGAGCTTTCAACCATAATGAGTCTGCATTGCACTAATCATATAAGCATTTTCTTTGCACAAGAATTATCCTGAGAGTCTAGTCAAGGGATTGAAGTAGGTGATAAAACTAGTGAAAACCCTGGGATAAGGCTTAGAGAAGGGCTATTTCTTTTCTCTCATGCATACTGGACTCCCACCTATGCTAGTCTTACTAGTTGCCCTTCTCCCTTAAAATTGGCTCAGAGGTCAGGCTTTAAGAAGCTGTAACTTTCTATTACTTTGCCTTGTAAACAGGAAGATAGAAAGGAAAGGTGGAGACTGTGATCAGAGTCTTAGTTCTGTTGCTTTTTTACTTTGGGTGGGGTTGCAGAGAAAGCAAGCAGCAGAATAGGATTATTTCTACCAGTAAACAAGTCAGAAACAGGTAAGGAATCGTGACTCACAGACTCTGACTTGTAGTCAGAGCTAAAAAAAACTATTAGTCTGGCTCATAATGTGTACTGTTCATGCTGAAATTGCAGTCGTTTTATTGCTCTGCTTTTCCAAAAAAAAAAAAAAAGGGACAACTACTTTCATTCTGCGAGAGCGCTGTTTTCCTCTCCCATGGTGGTGGGGGAGGAACTGAAATTACCCTTGTCACATCACTCAGAAGAAAAACTGCACAGTCTAGAGGGCCTGTCTATGGGGTGGCATTTACACCAGCAATGGGGTTCTGTACACTGTAGGGGTGAGAAAATTTTCAGTGTTGCTGTGCATTGAACAGTCACCATAAAGTTGAGGTCTGATGAGCATCTGTATGGGGTATGAACCAGGACAACACTTGGCTTATATTTTAGTGATTCACAGAGGAAGGAGAAAAGGGAAAGGACCAAACTTCAGTCAACACAAAGAGATGAAGTTCTGTTGATTTTGGTGGCAAAACAGTGGTATGCCAGATCAGGTTGTGGTCCAGGAGAATTGACAAGTGGGTGTCTTCAAGAAGTTAAAGATGCGTAGATTTTGGAGAGAAGTTAAAAAAAATGATGGGCAATCAGACAAACTTTTGGACAAACATTCTTCTCTGCAGTAGTTAGTAAAAAAACCCTGTATAGCCTAAACTCACAACTACCAAACAATGCTACTTCTCTAAAATGTAAGACATCTTTCTAACTGAGCATTCCTGTGCTTCACACTGCTCCCTGTTATATATTTACATGAGAGCTGAAGGGAGAAAAGAAGGGTTATACGTAAGTAGCCAATGTTTCTGGGGTCAGGAGAGAGAAGGAAAATGGTTTTACCAGACTACATACAAAAGGTGAAGACATGCACACTGGGAAATGTAGTTTGTGTGGATCTTCTTTTGTTTTAAAGGTGTAGGACAACGGAGTTGCCCGTATTCTGTACAGGGATCACTTTTCAGCTTATACCATTTTCAGAAAAATGTATCAAACAATTTCTAAAAAAGTAAAAAAAATATATCTTAGTCAACAAAAGTTAATAGAGCTTCAGGTTCTGTCCTGCAAGATGTCATTAGTGAATGAGATCATATTGTGCTATACTTTATTACCTGCGCTGCTATGAGTAAGCTATTGGATCCTTTATGCAACATGCCCTAAACAAAACTTATCTCTTAAGCAATGAATTACAGTTTGAATCTGTCCTCCTGCTGCTTCCACATAGGAAGGTTTTGATTAATTAGATTTTTCTAGAGTAGGCAGATTATTTTCTGAATGCTGCTAAATGCCTTAATTTGGAAAATGCACTTACCAGAAGTAGCCCATGACAAAATGTTGTACATAATTAATACAATGCACTTTATTGGAAGCATTCTTTTATTTAATAATCCTTCTGGGTCAGATGATCATTTTCACTATGGCCAGTTTACACTGCTCTGAATAATTAAAATCGGCTTCTTCTCCTATTAGAATATAAGCAAAAAGTGCATCTCAAGTAAACAAGCCCTTTAAAATGCAGGTTTGGCCTACCAGCTTCCATATTCCCAGGCTCATTTTTTTATTGTGAGCTGTGACACACCAGCTGTAAATTTAAACGAAATTTAAAAGATTTCGTTAGGTGTACTTAACTTTTGTCTCTCTCTTCTTGATTACTCTTATACTGTCAGCTAGTTCACCAAACGCTCTACCCATTCCTTCCTGAGTTCATGAAGATGGTACTGTCTGCACCTGCATGTGCAACGGCCATATTTCTTGGGATCTTCACCTCCGCTTGAAAATCAGACT
Source organism: Apteryx mantelli (assembly GCF_036417845.1). Classification (NCBI taxonomy): domain Eukaryota; kingdom Metazoa; phylum Chordata; class Aves; order Apterygiformes; family Apterygidae; genus Apteryx; species Apteryx mantelli. The sequence continues at coordinate 81,731,358 of NC_090020.1, forward strand.
TGGCCCAAGAACTTACTGTCCATTGCTTGGAAAGGCTAAGGATCTGGGACCCACTTCTGGAGTTTTGGGACTCCCTTGTGATGTTCTAGATGTCCTCCCCATCCAGCTATACTACATTCTTACCTTGCTGAACATCCCAAAAATGGAAGGGAAAACTGCGGCGCTGGCAAGCTTCCCTAACTTCCTGTGACCCATGACATATAGTCTATTATCTCTCATCCATAGCTACCTATTCTCATCCACTCCGCTTCCTTCCACTTGACTCCTTTACAATCTTCTCTCCCTTCACTGCCTTTTCTATTTAGTGTCCTTTCTGTACACCACCCATACATTAGCACAGTCTTAATTCCCCTTAATTTAATTAATTCACCTGATTTCTTTTCTTCATTATCCATTGTTCTCCAGCTGTATTTTCAGAAATAAGTACAGAGCAGATTTTAGCAATACACCTACAGTTGTTCTCTCTTGACTTTTTTTCTTTTTCCTCAGAGACATGTGAAAAGAGTAGAATTCAAATATGTGCTGCCTACATACAGGAAAGCCCTAATGACATGTCTTCTTGAACTACCTGGAACACAACAGAACTATATGGTTAGACTTTCCTCTTCCTCATTGTTATTTTTAGCCTTTAGCCAAAACACATTTTTTAAACATGTTTCCAAACTATCTCCCTAAAGGACTGTGTGAATTGGGGTTCAGTGGGGAGGATGCAGACAGAGTATTAAAAGGAATATGGGGTATTAAAAAGACTAAAAACATCAGGATTTATTAGTTAGTTTATATATGCACAGACACACATACTTAAAAGCCTATATTATGTATATTCATGTATATACACATACTTATATGTATACATGTATAGAATAAATATGCATACAGTATACTGTATATATCTTTCACTTTTGGGACGACTGTGCTTCCAGAACCCTGATCCTAAATCAGGTTGTTAACTCTGCTTACATCCCTACGAGATGAAACAAATCTTAAGAAAATCCTGTCAGTCATCCAGACAGTAAAATATCTCAAAGGGTCCTGGAAAATGGAAATTCTTCCTAAGCCTAAGTATAGCAAGTCTGGTTCTCCGCTGTAGTACTATATAAAATTAATCACAAAGCACTGTTTTTGCTACAGTGACATTACCAGTATTGAAAAAGAGACTTTTAAAAGAAAGGATGAAAGCAAAGGGCTCCCTGCATCCATCTGTAGTTTAGAAGGTTCACGAAAGTGTGAAGTGGTCAATTCATCTCCATGAAATGTTCTCAGCTGAATGAGAAAACTACATGAATTTTGTCTGAAACAGCAGCTCCCAAATGTGTGAACTGCTTCAGTCATCTGAGCTGGTTCCATCATTGCTCCCTCAGAAGAATCAATGCTCCCATTCCTGTGATGTGCACCTTGCATATATCCTCTTAACTCTTTGCCCCAATCCAAATGTGGATGCTTGATGCATGAAGTTTCACTCCAGAGAAATGGGTTTTCTCCTCTGTGCATGAGACACTATCTGGAGACTCAGGAGACCTTTTCAGAAGTGAAAGACACCCCAAAGCCAGCCTGAATTCTTTACCGTAGTAGAAACAGGGAAACTAGAGAAATTAGATGCCTTTAAAGAAGTCAGGAATTCTCAAAATCATTGTTCATGCAAGAGATGAAAGCAACCAGAATCATGCGCACAGTGACAGATTCATACTAATGTTCTTACAGTGCTTTAGAACTCAGTATCACACTTCCTTGTCTCATCTTTCCCTATCCCCATCCCTCCCTCCAACATGAGACTGCAACTCCCTTTCTTTCTCCCAGATCCTTTCTTCTCTTGTACTCCTGCTTGCCTAACTCTTCAGCCAGCACACTTTCATAACGATGTGTTGAGTTCCTCCAGAACTATCTGTAATACTCTAATGCATTCTCACCACAGGACAGACTACCCAGAAACAGTCACCCAGAGAAATCATTCTTAGATTTATGCCAGAAGTAGACTTTAAAATTAACTCCACTGAGCGTACAGCAATCATAAATGTCCAAGCCAGGTACCCTTGAGCCAGAAATGTCAAATTGAAACTGAGTGATTCTTAGCCAGAAATTCTATTTCTGTGAACTTCATTTCATTTAGTATATTGAATATCTGAGGTAAACCTATCCAAAATATAACATTTCTTTAAACCAATATTTCCAAGGTTCCATCTAAAATGGAATGTTAGTTTCTGTACTCTGTCTTGGTTAAATGTTCAATATTGATGTTTTGAGCTCCAAGTTAATTCAAAAAATCTTGCAATTTGCTCAAATAAGAAGAAATGTGCTATTTGAAGAGGGGAATGTAATTTCAAGAACTGCTTGCTCAAGCAACTGCAAATCTGAACCACTAATCGTCCTTTACTATCATAAAGGAAAAAGAAATTTCAAAGGTGTATGAGTAGTCTTTTCCGTTGTAAAGATCAGAGAACAGACAACCTTTAAATAGCTTTTCAGCTTCAGACCCAGCACAGTTTACCACAGAGACATCCAAGATTAGGAACAAAGACAGAAAAGCCAGGAAGGCAGGGCAAACACATCCAGTTTGGGACACCGAATTTCAAAAGAAATATTGAACATCTGAAGGAAGTCAAGAGGAAAACAACCACAGTTTCAGAAAACATGTGCTAGGAGGAAAGACTGAACCACTTGCAGTTGTTTTGCTGGAAGAGTAACAGTAGAAAGAACTGATAACAACCTTCAAATAAGTAGAGAGTGCTACAAAAAGGAAAGAAATTATTTATTCATGGTGTTGGGCATCACAATAAGGTAATATTTTTGAAACCTGGCAGAGATTGTGATACTTTTCTCACTAGAGATCTCTGAAAATAGATTACACAAAAAGCAACCAGGAACAACACATATACAGTTGAACTTGCTTTTGCAGAAAACTGATGAGCTAGATAATAAATTAAGGTCTGTTCTGTCTCTTACACTGTAAGTGCATAAGGCAAATACAGAACAGCGTACATCACAGATCAGTGGAAGGTTGCATAAAAGTAGAGAGAAAAAGGATGCTCAAATATATAGAATTCATCCATTTCCAAATTTATAACCCAAAATTAGAAATAGAGTCTTGACTCTGGAATGTGGTGAGAGAGGAAAATTTGGGAACCATATTTACATGCAATGCTGTTTGTGCCCTGAAAAAGTTAAAAAGCATATAGTATGTGCAGTTACTGGAAATGCAAAGCTTCCAGGGGAGGAAAGAGAGCTGCAGCATAATCTTAGCAGATCCGGAGATTCTGAATATGCACCTCCTGCAAAAGCTGGCAGTCATTCAGCAATTTGCATGTTCCATGAGGCCAACATCCCATTCCACTCCAGCTGAATTATATTGCCAGCCACAGTACTGTAGCAGCAACCCTGATAAACAGCCGTATTAGACTGGCAAAATGTGACAAAACTGTGTTGTTCCTGGGCTTCTTATTTTTTCCTCTAGTGCTCCGAATGGCATTACTGTACATCAGTGCAAGATCCAATCCTGCTGAGTTTTTCATTTGATAGTGACAGTCAGTACCTGGATATCCTCAAGAGAGAAGAGAAAGGATTCATTATGGACCTTTTTCAGCATCCAAACAGAGTATGGGAACACACTTCATGAAGATTAATCTCTAGAAAGAAGCCTGAATTTAGGATTTAGGAGTAGACTTAACTTGAAACCACAGTTAAGGTGAAGGGCCACTATAGACAAAACAAAGTAGTGGCACTGGTCATCTAGTGGTTGGATGGAGGAGTCAGTGATTTTGTCTGTACTTGGGACAGCTGTAAGTTAATACTGGCTTTGAAATAGAGTCCCAGTGTAGTCACTGAAGGAGAACTTATCAAATGCCAAGGGAAAAAGGGCAACTGCAACCAACAAAGAAGGCTCAGAAGTTAAGAAAGGGGGATAAAGCACTAAGGAAACTGAGAATCAACAGTAACCCAAATTGGAGCTCTGGGAATGCAAATATCCCATATCCAAAAAGTACCTCTAATTAAAAACTCTCCTGGGGTAGATTGATCTGTCTTTCAATGCGGTAGAAGTTTTATCCTGTATTTAGGAACCTTTCTTGTCAAGACTATAGCACACTTTGAAAACTTTTCAGCCCCTCTGAACAGGCTTTGTGTGAAAAATGTCTTGTTGGAAGTTCTGATTGAAAACTCCAGGTTACATAAAATATCTACAGAATAGAGAAGACAAAATGGAAGCAACTGGTGAGTGTACAGATAGCATAATCACAGAAAAACATGTGACCAGGCCCAAAATTGTATTAAATGAACCTCAAGCCATTAGTTTGACTAATATAGAAGCGTGGGAAGAACTCTGAGCAGTAGTAAAATGCCACAGGAAAAAATAAAGATGGAATATAAGGGAAACAAATTTCTGGCCAAGAAACAATACAAGGCTGAGAGGACTTGTTTGAAATGCAGCATTTTTGGTGGATGTGTGGTAACACCTTAGGTCTTTATTTAGACAAAGGTTTTAGTATCCCCGACCCAGAAAGATACTAAACTCTAAAACAAGGCATAGAAGATAAGGGATCATTTCACCTGACTTTTGACATCTGAAGTTAAGTATCTTGTCTAAGCCATCTGTCTAGTAACTGGAGAAATACTTCCAGAAGGTATATCATGCCATTAATCTGAGACCCGAGGAAGGAATACTTTCCCCTCTGAAATCTCTCTCTATTTACTGCGCTAGGAACTTTGAAGATTACTAATTTAAATTAAACATCTCCCTTTCAGACAGATAAAATTACATGAGAGGAATCACAGCTAAGCAATTTGACCATTACCATGCAAAAATCCTGTGCTTAATCAGGGAGCAACATTTAGATCCCCTAAGTCCCTAGCTCATGTCCTCACTGCTTCCTTTGGCAGGCTAGATGATCATCTGGTTTTAACCCCAGAACCTTTAAAATGGAAAAAAAAAAAGGGGGGGGGGCCTTTTGGAGCCTGAATTAAGTTACTTAGCTGCTTAAATAACTCTCAGGTTTTAAAAGACTAACAGAAAAAGTAATATAATACTGGATTTATGTAAATGAAAGATTCTTTTGTTTTTTTCAGTAGTACTTTCTTTTTGTCTTTTGAAGGTTGATACTTAATAAAGTGGCAGCCTTCCTCTCCTGAAAAGCTGACAGTCAGTTTGTTTTACTGGGTGTCCTTTGTAGGGAAATTTAACACTGAGTGGATATTTGCTGCTGGATCTTATGCCATTTTTGGGCAGCAAAAATCACCTATACGGAGGACTTGAAGAAAGTCATAACATCATCTAAATTCTCAAAATAGGGCTTAATGTGTGCACAGGCCCTTCAGGTGCCCTCTGTAAGCACCTTGATTTTTGTCTTTAAATCCTGAGGACTTAGGACATATGTGACTGTAAAATAATATTTGTAAGAAAACAAAGATTTGAGAAATCTTGAGTGAGGTGACTGAGATTTACTGGCATAGCAGCTAATTGCAACAGCACGCCAGTTACAGAGTATCTAAAATACAACCTTTTGAGCCATACTGTCCTATCAGTGGTAACACACAACATAGTCTTCATGCTTATGCAGACAGGTTTCAGTTACTTTGGATGTTACTTTAGCTATCATTCGGCTTAATTGCAAAGGACCCCAAACAGGAACAAGCACACCCACCAGCAATGCTGGAACCTTTCTTTTGTTCCCCGCAGAGGTTAAGGCAGCAACACTGCGAGGGGACAGCTGAAGTGGAAGACCACTCTGTGTACAAAGATGCAAGTAAACTCACTGAAACTCACTCACAGTCTCCTCTGCTGTTGGCAAATCCTACCAATACTGCCACAAGATGTATTTTATCTGGTTACAAAAGGTTCCAGTATTAGTTGTGTAGATAGGAATGATATTCTGGAACCTGATCATGCAAATCAGTATGAGAAGTAACTTCATTCCTGTGACTTCAAGCGTACTATTTGGATCAGCAACTTCAGTCACAGAAGTCTTTGCAATTTTGATTATATCATGGTTTTAACCTTTTTTGGGTTTTTTTTTTTTTTTTTTAATTTTTGGCCCATACATTTAATAAAATTCCTCTCTAACTTCTGCAAAGTGAAGCATTTCTTTTCTGACATATGGGTGGCCAGCAGTAGAAGTTTATTGTTTATACTTTCTACTAGCTTACCTTAAACCACAGACTAGAGTCAAGGTCTCTGTCAAGGTTTTTTTCAGCAAGTCCTTTGGTCTAGACTCAGAAGAAAAAGAAATACCTGAAAGGTCTAATATGGAGACCTTGGTTACAAAGTCCGGTCCCCTATCACAAGAAGTCTTTTACCGTGAGGGGAACACAGAAAAGTTTTCATTGGAGGGGATTAATTCAAGATTTATTCAATAATTCAAAAATTCAATTGTTCTGCAGGAAGTCAAACACACTTCTCTAGATTGCTCTTTTCCAGAACTGCATATCTCTCTTTCCTTAAGAAGGAAAATAATCAGCTGCAGTTTACAGAAGAAAATGAAGAGGATGACAAAGAGAACATGTTGCATGTGAAAAACATTAATAAGATCACTAAAAGGCAGAAAAAGAGAGAAAGCCTGGTGATAAAAATTGTATAAGAACACATTAGCAAACGATTCTAAGGTTCATGAAGTTGCTCTAATTAGTAGGGGGCAGCTGCACTGCTGTAGTGCATGAGGCCCTACAAGGCTATTCTGTCTGCAAGGCTATTCTGAGACTGCCCAAGAGCTTTGACGCTGGCCGGTCGGTAGGCAGAAGCAAGCATGCACAGATAAGTTGGTGCTGTCAGATTTTAGGATGTGTGTCCACCCTTTGGCAGTCCTGGCTGCGTATTCTTGCCCTATTCCTATGTTATCCCTGGAAAGTCTGCGGCTCACTGAGTTGATGCAGAGACTTAATCCAGCCAAAAATTAATTGCTCTTTTTTAGAGTTAGCTTTCGGCCAGATTGGATTTCTGAACCTTCTCATCTGTTCAGCCACACACACACCTTTAAGAGATTATTTATGTGCCCAGCAGCAAGAACTGCTGTTATAGGAGTTAATCAGGGGGTAGTTTCATGATACTCTGGTATAAGTGGCAATCATTGCTTAAGAAGGATTATTTCATATCCCATCTCCCCTTCCCCAAGAAAAGATGATTTTTCTCCCTGATCATTTCAGAGATCCAGTTAATATAAACTACTATTTCATTTGGCACAACTGTGCATGGTAGTGAACAGCTAAGGGACCAATGGCTGAGGGGCATTGGAGATTTGATTGCCAAAACAAGTATCCATAAAGTTATACCCTTGAGTACCATGGTATTTCAGCTGAACCTGAGTTTAATAAGGTAATTTTTATATTTAGACATCTAAAATGTAGCTAAAATTTTAGCTCTTTTGCCGATGTAGTTTTATAGTCTAAGTAAGCAATAGACACATGTGGATTTCAGTTCTCATTGTATCTGTGCTGAACGACGAAATGTTATAGATTTAATTTTCAGAAGATGCTATCCCCTGTAACTCCAATTGATTGTGAGGGTGTCAGAGCACCGGAACAGGTTGCCCAGAGAGGTTGTGGAGTCTCCTCCTCTGGAGATATTCAAAACCTGCCTGGACGTGATCCTGTGCAACGTGCTCTAGGCGACCCTGCTTGAGCAGAGGGGTGGACTAGATGATCTCCAGAGGTCCCTTCCAACCTCAACCATTCTGTGATTCTGTGATGGCACAGACACTCAGTGCCATGAGAAATTAGCCTCCACATAGTTTACTGAGAATCACACGCAAGTTTTCTGAGGCTTGAAAACTCTGAGTCCTATACAATAGAAACAAAAACATTTTTGCTTGAAGTCATCTTCTCTGAATGGGAGGAGAGAAAGCTCCTCAGAGTCCCTGAATTACAGAATAATGCCTCCCTGCATGCGCACCTGGGTGCAAACACTCCTTTAACATATATAACTTCTATAGTATATAGCCATTTAGAAAAATCCTGGCTAGTCCAAAACAGCAGATGCCAAATCAGTCAGCTTTGCAAGCAGACTACATAGGGAAAGTGGAAATAAATCGTTTAAAAGGGACTATCACCTTTTGTAACACTGGCATTACCATTTAAATGGTCCTTGACAAGGATCTTATTTTGCTCCATTTTACATTCATGCTTAGCAAACAAATGCTGAACATTCATTAAGCAGACCTGCTCTAACAAATGGAAGAGCGACTCCAGGAATGTTATCACACTCTATGTTCTGAGTGCGATAAATAATTAAAAACCTGTTGGCACACTGGTGTGTGTTTTTATGTTTTATGTATGTATAAGACTCCATATCTGCAGCAGGCAGGGAAACTATCTCCTCCTGCAAGAGCCTATCTCTCTTTGATTTGGAAACTAAATGCCGGAGTCTTGTTTGCAGTTAATCAGCATTGTTCTTGTGAAATCAGCAGAGCTCCACTGATGTTAATGAAACAATGCTGATTTACGCCACTGGAAGAACTGATCCCAATTATTTAATTATTAACATTTTTCCAAAAATAGTCTGAAATAAGGAAGTGAGTGATGACCGACTTTTAATTGAGCTACATATTTTTACTCAGGACCAAGAAGTAGATGCCTATTTCATTTTGATTTTAAAATCATGTTTATTTTCACAAATACACTAGAAGGTGCAAAAAATGTGCAGCAAGCCTCAAAACAGAAAATGTTACCAGGTTTTGCATTAGGTAAGATAAAAAAGATGTTTAAGTGACTATCTGGTTTAGGTAAATACTGTGAAGTAAAAAAAAATTCTGGTCAAAAATGGAACTTTCCTTTCCAAAAATGAAAAGGAAATAAAACAGCCAGAATTTTTTTTTTAAATCAAGTCCCAGGTTTCCAGTGCTCCTCAGTTAGAAAGCAAAAGCAGTTGCATAAAAGCAAACATACACAGTAGGAAAAGGACTAGAAGGACTAACCCTTCAAAACATTGAGAATTTTGTTATTTTAAATAGGAGTTACATTAGTAGCATATATTATTCTAAGTTGAATTTTTTTTTTTTTCCATTGGGAAATGTCAATGAAGAACTATTTCTTTTTTCCTCTGTTTCAAACAATTAGCTGGAATTATGAACTCACAAATTATTTCAGTTAATCTGAATGTACGTGATAATAAAGATATGTTTTGGTTGATAAACGGTACACAGCTTTACTTAGAAATTAAATCCCAGTTAAAGTCTACAGGAACTTCAGCTCCTAAATCTTTTGTGATCTTCTGAAACTCAGATCCTGCTGAGCTAATAAGCTGATCCCATTTTGATTATTTACAGAACATAAGATTTTCCCTTGTACTATTAACCACTTATTCTCAGGGATTATATGGCATATAGGACTTTGCACTCGCTTTCTCTGGTTCTGTTAAGGAAGAAAGGCCTTGCCAAATTATATGCAATGTAATTATTAGAAGCCAGAGGACAAGCTGTTCACATTGGGATAATCCAGGGAATAGTCAGGTTGGCTGTATTTGTTGTTCACTTCACTGCTTTTCTGTTATTCTGTACTCTTTCTTGTTACTCTGTAGAGGTTTGTATAACCTTTCTTTGTCTGAATAGACTGTCATTTTTTACTTTAAAACCTCTAAATGACAGTCAAAATTTTTTTTCTGTCTAAAACTTTAATGAAATTAAGTACTCTTGCGTTTACAAAGCATAATACATAACATCGGTGCATATTATTCCAGAGTGTACACAGTGTACAACTGTATGTATCTTTAAACAGGGTACTTTTCTGCTTGCTTTTCCACTTGAGTAGTCAGAGGATTAGAGTTTCAGGGCATATTAAAGCTTATTTTGGGGAGCTTTAATTTAAACTGGACTGGACTAAATTTACTTATCTGTATCAGGTAAAGGCATCCATTTTGCTTTCAAGTGCAACCCCTCAACTCCACTCAAACAGAAACAAGCAAAAAAAATCTGCGGGGACACAGGCTGTTGTATTATTCAAAGTCACCAGAAGGCACCATTACAGTTAATCCGACAGTCTGTTGAACTGTATGAATAGGCAGTTAGATCTTGAATAAATGTCTGTTAGTTGTATAATTCTTTTTTACAGGCAATGAATATCACCAGAAAAGTCTGTTTTGTCCAAGTCTCTCTTTGACAGAGTCATTTATTAGATGCAAAGCTGCTGCCTACAGGTTATATGCATGCCAAACAAATAAAATAATTGCATATTGTCAAACCGTGGCAATACAAAAGGATCTGGAAGTGGAAAAGCCACCTAAAAAAAAAGGGAAAAGTGACCAAAATTATGGGTTTTGCTGGAATTCAATTGCTTAGGAAAACCAGAAAATACACACTCTCCAAAACAGTAAAGGTATTCAAGCAGCTTTTCAAATTACCTTTCAAGGGTGCTCAGATTAAACAGGGAGACAGAAAAACACCCTCTATGTTGGATAAAAGGTATATACATTTATAGCTCTCAGAAAGATAGTCTCTGTTAAATGTAGGAAGAAGAGGGAGAAGTAACTTATACAGATCTGGTTAACATTACCTGAAAATGCTAAACATTTTCAAAAAGCGTGAAGACCCTGCTAATCCCACCAAATAAGGCAGTGCCCTTGACTGAGACTTATTTGAGTGACAGAAATTACTTCCTAATTTCTCCAGCAAGGTCTCTTTAATGTTTGTTTTTCCAGATGAATATGTCTCCATACCCATGGACTTTTTCCTGCTGTGTTTTTGCTGCAGTTATGTGAACTAAACAGAGCCACCATGCTGGTATGGTTTTAGCCTGTGCCAACTAGCACTCTCCAAGCTAGTGCTCAAGCACAGTTTGCGAAACAGAAAAGGTCATGGATTTTTCCCAGCAAGTATCATGGATGAGGCACCTTTGTTTTGGGGATAGAGTGGCTGGAAAGGAGAGTTTAGCCATAGGAATGCAAGCTGTGCCACTTTGGCTCATTCTGTAATGGGCAAAGGCAGCAGAACAAGCACCAGTACTAGCAGAAAGGGTTGTGGGAAGAAGATTACCCATTTCTCATCTGTGGAGATTGGTGGAAAGGTTAATCACATAACTGACGCAGCTGAGGCACCTTATATGTCTTTCACAGGTGAGATACTGTAATTCCATTAAGGGTTTAACAATTCAACGTTTACAGCAGCCCGAACTGAACAATTAGGGGGCTTACAATATTGGTTGCAATCATTCTACAACATTAGAATATCATATGAAATTTCATTATTGATCTATTTCATATTATAACAATATCAGTTTTTCAAAAGAAAAAAAAAAGATAGGTAAATCTTCTATTTTTGGCCTTGTGCTGAAAGAATTCCTGTCCTGGAAAATTTGTGGTTGTCAGGTGACTAGTGATCTTGGGCAAACAAGGATGATTTCAACATGTAGCAGTATTGGAGACTGAGAACTTCTTTCTACTAAATACACCAAAACCAAAATGCTTGTTTGAATTGTCAGAGAAAAGGGATCAGAGTATAGATAGTATTCCAGGGCTTCAAGATTTTATCCTCCCCCAGAAAAACAGTATCTGAAAAAGCTGACAGATTCTAGTTTTCTCTGTTTGCCCAACTCTGAATCATGCTTCAAATTTTCATACTGCTCAATATTTATTACATCTTTTGTATATATTTCCTATCCTTTGGAGGAAATCAAAATAAAAATATAGAAAAGAGCTGGATTGTATACAAGGAGTGTGTAGGTAGAGACTTTTTGAGACCATTAGTTTCTATCTAAGGTAGATAGAAGAGGGTATATATAGTGGCTCTCTGTCTTTGATGCTCAGCTGAAGTCAGGTCACATTTGGCTCTTGAAAGGTGGTATAATTTGTTCATTTTTCCAAGTAGCGTACTACAATATGTCTTTGTCAGAGGGCTAGTGTTCTGGGGAACTGTAATCTCAGCACACCAGCAAATCAGAAAGCAATCAGAGTATTAAAAGACAAAAATAAATTCAAGTGAGAATGCTTGAGAGAAGGATGGCAGACTGAATAGCGGAAGATGAGAGGGTGGGCTGAAAAGAGCCAAGTATTGTGGCAAAGGCAAAGGAGCATTATAGGGTGTCAGGGAGAGCAGATACAAGGAAGCAAGACAGAGGTTGGACACTGGGCATGGCATTTGGGTTTGGATGACAGAATGATTGAAAACAGAATTTGGCAGGGCTTTCTGTTCCATAATTTTTTCCTCCGCTGAGCGTGCTTGAATCTAGAGTGAGTGCCACTGCTCCCTGGAGTGTCTGAATTACCACCCCTATTACCCCAGGTGAGCCAAGATCTGAAAAGACCTCTCCTTTGAAGACAGAGAAGACTAAACTAGTCTCCCTACACTCATGTAAACTAGTAGCTCAACTCAAGTCTTTGAAAGTAAGAGCATCCAAAAAATATCTTTCTAGGATGAGCTGAGAAAGCCAAAGAAATGCAGTTTCTCAAGGCCCATCTGTACAACTGATTCATGCCTTATAATCTCAAACATTTGGCTCCACTACACTCCAGCAGAGCCACTCCTTGTGGCAGATGCAGCTGCTGAGCCTGATCTGTAGTCCACCGAAAGGGGTTCCATCTGGGACAGAATCACAGAGGAAGATAAAGGCCAGGGCTGCTACAATTGCCATCACAGTCTGCAAATGCATGAAGCAAGACATTTTATGGGGGAGTGGGATAGCCCCCTTCAAAAGTTTCCTGTTAAAAGCCCTCCCCTTACCAGGACTCCTTCTCTCTGCTCAAGTCAACCATGCTTTTTTGTGCATAAACCACCACCACTTAGGTTGATGGAAAGGACACTCATGAGAGGTCCAAGTGGTGAAAATGGAGAGAGTGCAACATGAAGGAGGCAACATGTAGCAGAGAGGAGGATATGATCAGGAAGGCCTGGCTAAAGTGAGGCCCTGCAGCTCGGCTGTGCAGGCATGAAAGAAGTACAGTGTTCTTGCAAGAAGGCGATGCAGAAAAACAAACTTCATAACAGAGAATCCATTCAACCAGCTAAAGCAAATGGTGTATAAGTGCAACAACCCGGCTGTCAAACAGCACTTTAACAAATGTAGCTTTGTTAATGGATTCTAACAAGGGATTAATGATATGACAAAAGGAGGATGGGCTGCAGATGGTGAGACAGGAAGCTCTATTTGCAGAAAACGGTGGAGGACAATGGAAGAAGAGTCTTGCCTATCATCTCTCATATGCTGAAACATTGTCCTTGCGTGTATTCATACATAGTCTGTGAATAACTACACATCCCAGACATTTTAAAATACAATCATAATCCCCAGTCTCCTAGAATAAAAGATAGCTAATAAGCAACTTACTGGGGTAAATCAGGGTATGAATTTGTGATGCAGTTGTTGTTATGGTAACTGCATGTTTACGTACTGTTTTCCTTTAACAAACATGAGATAAATTATCCTTCTTTCAAGAGAGGGAGATGACAATAGCTAGAGCTTTCAGAGATGAACTGTGCATTCATAGTTCCTGGGTTTAAATGTGATCTAATGTGTTGAAGTTTTACATCTGTGTTTCCTCATTTACACGTTCTGACTAAAATTATAGAGAAATGGGAGAAACAGTTACAAGTCACACAATCTCTACTTTGCTGCTTCCTAGGTCTTGTAGCATAATGATGTCTATTATTACTGCCTGATTACTTGTACAAATAGTTTCACTCTCCATGAAGAACATAACACAAGTCAATGATGAAAGAAAAAAATATTAAACTCAAGTGGTTCACAAAAATGTCACGTCCCAGTTTAGTATTTGCTAGACTTGGCAAAAATACTCAGAATCGGAATATTCCACCGGACAATCAGGACTTCGTGTTTATGATATTATTTATCATTGAATGAACAAACACACAGACATAAACATGAAAATTGCATATGAAAATGATGGCAAGAAAAGGCATAGAAAGAAAAATATGAATGAAAGTGTTAGATCCTTAGAAAGAGTTTTTAACTGACCAAAAAACATGGAGACCATTATCAAGAAAAAAGATAACGTTGTTTACAGCACCATCCTCATTCAATTGTGGTGGGAGATAATAACCAAAACCACAAAACTGAAATGTAGCAAATACAAAGAAATGACAAAATAAATATCAGTTTGCTCAGCATCACCACTACAGAGAACGAGATGCCTTTATCACATGAGGCTGATTATTAGCCTTCTCAGTTATTTGAAATAAAAACATTTAAACTTTGCGTACTAAGATAACTTGCATCCAGGAATATTTGAGAATGTGACTGAGGAATAAATGATCACTTTTAAGAAATCTTTAAATTATAGGAAAACCTAGAGTTCTGGAAGAGTGCTACTGTGGTACTGATATTCATAAAGGATAAACTGAATAGTTCTAGTAATTATAGGCCAGTTACCCAGACATCAAATTCAGACAAAATAATGGAAAAGTCAATAGGATTTTCCATTAATAGAGAATCAGAAAGAGGGAACTATAATTCATGCCAGTCAATGTGGTTTTATGGAAAATAGGTTTTGTCAAACAGTTTAGATTTCATTATTTGATAAGATTACAAATTTGGTTGATAAAGGTAACTGTATATGTAATATATGTAGACTTTAGTATGGCATTTGACTTGTATTAGATGAGAAGGTGATTTAAAAAAATTACAAATGTCTATAGGCCACGTGGTAAATGGCTTGTGAATCTGCTAATCAACCAATTTTAAGTATTTGTTAATGGAAAATCACCACTGGATGGGCCAGCATTTATTTCAAGTTCATTGCTCAGAAATGAAATTGCTGCAGAAAAAATAATCCTAGTTAACACAGAATGGTAAATAAGGACCAAGCTAGACAACAGAGTGATCAGAGCTAGTTACTCAAGCGCGTTCACCGCTTAGAAAAGTCTAAAAAAACCTTTCTATCTCCAAAAGCAAGAAATGCAAGACAAGTAACTCATGAGCTCTCCTGCAAGTTTGTGGCAATACAAGCTAACAATAATTAACTGGAGTAATAAGCAGATAACTGCTGATTAGATTACCCCTGTATGTGGCATTATTGAAATGGAAAATGGAATATTGCATGGAGTTCTTGTACCTATACCTTAGGAAGGAAGTTATAAATTGGCAATGAAATAAAAAAGGAGCAAACCACTTTGAGATCTACAGAATGTGCCCTACAATTAAAAACGTACGAGTTTAGCCTATCTAGTTTATCAAAACGAGTTGACACCTACAGTTTGTAAGCCTGTCAAGAGAGCATGCTATGTAACAAGCCTTTGGCTTAGTCGGAGCCGTAGCAAGAAACAATGGTTAGACAGCACAAGTGGGGAATTTTGCTTTAAAAATTGTGAGTAATTTCCATTTTGGAGAATAATGATGATCAATGATCATCAGTGATCAATGATGAAGGATAATGTGATCAACACAGAATGAATAGGTCAGAGCTGTACAGAAAGTCAGATGAAATGATTTATACTTCAGTGTTGAGGGTTTGGGCTTAAATTGGACTAGAATTCATCAAAGCATTCTGGTATTTGAACATCACAGAAATAACATGCTATAAGAAGCTTAACATACATCTTAAACTCAGCATGCCTTTAGCAACTGCATTTTGTTTGTAATGCTGTCTTTTCTTCTAAATCATATAACAGGAAATTATACTTCCTGTTGTACTTTGCCTACTGCTGTTTGTCTACAGTTAAATCACATCTATTAGTCCCCTTGCAAGATTTACCAAATACGACATAAAAGGAAAAATGTAGAATCAAAGGTTAATTTAATGTTACAGAGATTTTTTATGGTGATTTAGTATTAATGATGACAGTTTATGAACCATGTTTAATTAGCTGAATGTAGGAGATAAAAATCACCGTTTTGTTTAGCTTTCCTTAAGATTATAGCCTCTAAAACTCAGAAGAGATTATGAATAAGCTTTCTTCTGGCCTGTACTAACTAACAGCGAAGGTACATTTCATAGGTTCTATCAGTAGATCAAACCTGATCTTCAGATAGTTTAAATATTGTGTGGCTTCACTGAAATATTTTTCACTGAAGGAACCACAAGTGACATCAGTTGCAGATCTGGTACATTTGTTTCTGTGTCGGGTTTGGAGAACAGATAACATTTTACTGACCTGCGCTCCGTGTTGCACACAAAGATGATGCTCAAGTCATTGGAATGGCAAGGTGCCTTCTTTCATTGAGAGGAAATGTTAAAGATATGTTTGCAAGATCATAACTCCTGCTGCTCCAGTAATGTTAGAGTGGTTGTTACTGGGAGAAAGAATTGCATTTGGCAGCTGGCCTCACAAGGGCGGTAAGTTAAATATTGCATTTTACTGCTGTACTAAACATGTTTCTAGAACTGAACCGTTCCAGAATCACAATACAGAAAATCATGGTGATAAAAATGCTTTTATTTGATTATCCAAAGCATACACAATCTATAGTCTGAATATCACTACAGATAATAGCTGACAGTGTAATTAGCCAAAATGAAAAAGCTTGGACTGAAAACAGAGATGAAAGCTGTTCTGTCTTCATCTTTTACCTGCCTGGTTTACCAGGAAGCACTGTGTGATGCTCACTGTTCTGCACCACTATGAGATGCTGTTAATATGCACCACCATCTTGTGCTGCTTCTTTGTTCTATTTTATGGCACTGCTACTGTACACAGTTTCCTAATCCTCTAATAATTTTGGTGGTATTAAACTGTACATATACATGAGGAGTGGAAGAAAGCCAATGTCACCCCAGTCTTCAAAAAGGGCAAGAAGGAGGACCCAGGGAACTACAGGCCAGTCAGCCTCACCTCCATCCCTGGAAAGGTGATGGAGCAGCTCATCCTGGAAGCCATCTCCACGCATGTGGAGGAAAAGAAGGTGATCAGGAGTAGTCAGCATGGCTTCACCAAGGGGAAATCATGCCTAACCAATCTGATAGCCTTCTATGATGGAATGACTGGCTGGGTAGATGAGGGGAGAGCAGTGGATGTTGTCTACCTAGACTTCAGCAAGGCTTTTGACACTGTCTCCCATAGCATCCTCATAGACAAGCTCAGGAAGTGTGGGTTAGATGAGTGGACAGTGAGGTGGATTGAGACCTGGCTGAATGGCAGAGCTCAGAGAGTTGTGATCAGTGGCACAGAGTCTAGTTGGAGGCCTGTAGCTAGCGGTGTCCCCCAGGGGTCAGTACTGGGTCCAGTATTGTTCAACTTCTTCATCAATGACCTGGATGAAGGCACAGAGTGCACACTCAGCAAGTTTGCTGATGATACGAAACTGGGAGGAGTGGCCGATACGCCAGAGGGCTGTGCTGCCATTCAAAGAGACTTGGACAGGCTGGAGAGGTGGGCAGAGAGGAACCTCATGAAATTCAACAAAGGGAAATGCAGGGTCCTGCACCTGGGGAGGAATAACCCCATGCACCAGTACAGGTTGGGGGTTGACCTGCTGGAAAGCAGCTCTGCTGAGAAGGACCTGGGAGTGCTGGTGGACACCAAGCTAAGCATGAGGCAGCAATGTGCCCTTGTGGCCAAGAAGGCCAATGGTATACTGGGCTGCATCAGAAAGAGTGTTGCCAGCAGGTCGAGGGAAGTGATTCTCCCCCTCTACTCAGCCCTGGTGAGGCCACATCTGGAGTACTGCGTCCAGTTCTGGGCTCCCCAGTACAAGAGGGATGTGGCACTACTGGAGCAAGTCCAGCGAAGGGCCACAAAGATGATTAGGGGACTGGAGCATCTCTCTTATGAGGAAAGGCTGAGAGAGCTTGGCCTGTTTAGCTTGGAGAAGAGAAGGCTGAGAGGAGATCTTATCAATGTGTACAAGTATGTGAAGGGAGGGTGTCGAGAGGATGGGGCCAGACTCTTTTCAGTGGTGCCGAGCGACAGGACGCGAGGCAATGGGCACAAACTGAAACACAGACACTTCCATCTTAACATGAGGAAAAACTTTTTCACTGTGAGGGTGACAGAGCACTGGAACAGGTTGCCCTGAGAGGTGGTGGAGTCTCCTTCTCTGGAGATATTCAAAACGCGCCTGGATGCAATCCTGTGCAATGTGCTCTAGGTGACCCTGCTTGAGCAGGGGGGTTGGACTAGATGATCTCCAGAGGTCCCTTCCAACCTCAGTGATTCTGTGATTCTGTGATTCTGTGAGTGTATTCATCTGTTAGCACTCCTAACAAGTCCTGTATTGCTATCTGTCTGCTCCCCAAAAAATTAATGTTATGGTCTCTCTTTGTTTCTGAACAATTCTATAATTGCTATAGACAAGCTATAACAAGCAAAGCTGTAAGTCCAGTGCAAGGATATACAAAAGCTCATCAGGTATAGAAAGATGCCTGCTTAATGGTATCAGATACCTGGGTTGCTCTGTTCCCTAGACTCCCATTTGTTCTGTGGTCCAGACAGTCTGTATCTCTTGTACCTCTATTTGCAGCTGAATATATATATATTTCCATATGGCTATTTAAAGGCTCTTCTCTGCACCTGCCCTCCAGACCTCGTTTAAAGCATGACATAGAATTTAAATAAAATGTGAAGGCCCTAGAATACTTCAAAATGAATCATTTGAAACAGGTGTTGTAGTGAAAATTATAAGGTAACTTACACAGTGAGATTACTGCTACATCACTCCCAAATAAGCAACACAGAACGTTTGCTCCGGCTCACTCAAATTAATAATTCTTTATTTTTTTAATTATTTAATATATACATTTATTTAGTCATATAAGGAGTAACATTTGTAGGAGTCTGCAATCCTGTATGCTGCTGGTAGTTTATTGCAAAACTATTACAACTTAGAGATTGCACAATTCTACCAACGCCATCATCATATACATTCCAGTTCAGACTATTGGGTAAAAAGGAGTCTGGTGTTTTGGCAAGAAACAATTCTTAATTTAGTAAGAATTTAGTTAACTTGCTAGCAGGCCTTGAACATTTCATTTGAAGGCTCTGCTTCAGCTTGCCCTGTTATGAAGCTGATATGACTGAGATTTCCCTGCACAACAGAGGTGTTGTGATCTTACATTTATGCTTTGAGACCCTAATATGAAAAGAATTGGGTAGAATTTAAGCAGCTGAGGGGAAGAAAAAAAAAAAAGACACAAAAGGAATATTACAGTACACAGATTAAAGCACAGAAACAATATGTCATCTAATCACAATAGAGTCTTTATATATTCTTTTATTTATTAAAATTCAGTTACTGAATATGTATTTTTTTTTTTAATTTTTAAGCAACTGAGATTTCTCTCTCCAGCTGTATTGCCTGTCATGGTATCTCTTTAGAGAGATTCATTAAAGAAGAAGTTTTCATTGGTGTCGTATTTACTGGTGTAAACACCTAATCTGGGAGATAATATAATACCTTCTGGAGATAAAGTTTGTATATATGCTAAACAATGCAAGTGATTTGCAGTCTCTCATAATTGATTTCCAGCCTGCTTACATTGCAGTACACGTGGCATCATGGGAAGTTTCTTCTGCACCAAGGCATACCCAAGAGCTACATCTGCAAGAGGCTGGTTTTCCATCCTTGACATGTATGGTAATTTGTTGACACAGTTTTGTTTCTCATAACAAGATTCATCCTTACATGAGTAATCTCATTGGGACAAATCCAAACAGCAATCCAAATAAATGGGAAAGGTGGCAAAACTTATACCATATTTTAGATTGTCAGCCTAATGTTAACCAATTAAATTCTGTAAACTCTGACTCAGTCATTCACCAATATCATGGAGTATTGAAAATAAACGCATCACTCTTACCTTTTCCATTGTTGGTCATGCCCTGTATAAGAGCAGGTAAAGACTTAAACTCCTTAAATGCCACTCTGAGTTTAGCCTAGTATGTTATTGATAATTCTTAGACAAAGGTACTAACTTAAGCTGGTGACTGGGGGATTAACTGTAAGCAGAAGGTTATGAGATTTCTGATAATGTGCTGTCTCTTATTTTAGATTTTTATTCTACGGATCCTTTATAAATACGTCTCACTTTATCTAGCTAAAATTCTGCTGATTTTTATCTGTCTCTGAAATGATCTTCTTCTCACTCTTTCTAAGAAAGGGTGACAATAACTGAACGTAATCATTCAAGGGAGAGTATCAGTATTATTCCATTGATTTAGGCATTGGCCTCAGTGGATTATAACAGCCATGAATCTGTGGATTCAAAAAAGTCTGGACAAAGTTCAGCAAATATATGCAATTTCCCTCATATTCTAGTTTTGGTCTAGTTTTTAAAGAGAGACTAAAAACTAAATGTATATGACCATTCTTCTCACAACTGCTAAATCCAAAGAAATTCAGTCCATGGTGGTAGTCACTCAAAGCAATGGTGGGGAGACTCTCCCAGCGCGGAAGTGGTCCCTCTGGAGACAAGAGTAAGGAGCAGTGACAGATCCCTCTGGGAAGACAGTATTGCTTTTGCCTCTTGCTTCACTCTAACTTTTCTCTGATTTAAACTGAAGGTTTCTCATTTCCAGTACTGTCAATCTGACACCTTTCATGAGTGTTAAGTTCACTTCTCTGTAATAAAAATATCATAATAGTTACAAAGCATAATAAAATAGAAGGATTTTCTGAAGTCGCGCTGTGCTTTAAAATCAGCTGGAGGGCTTCAAGCACTCTATCTCTACTGTAGAGACTGTTTATTAGTTACCTAATAAACTTGGTCCGTTTATGATACAATTTTTGACTGAACTGGGACGTTTTTTTGGAAGTCACTTACCTTCTCCCAAATTTGGTGGCCTCCTGTAAAAAGGAGTTTCTTTGTATTCTGTTGGAATAGATGTCAGGGTTTTTAGAGGTCATTAATATTGCCCGGTCCTGTGAAAAGCCTTGGGTGCTTTCCTCGGATGATTTTAGCAGAGCACAAATCTTATGAGATAGACATAAATCAGGTTGTTAAAAGACCTCATATCACTACAGCAGAAATATTGCAGCCTGTACATCATACTTCCACAAATCCATAAACAGAGCTCCTTTACACAGGAAATTTGCCCCAATGTAATCTAAGTTTCGATTATAAACCAATATAGCTGTGTTAATTCAAACCCTTTCATTCATTTTGGCACAATCAGATTTTTATTTGTTTATCTTGCTCCAATTAGAAACAGATTAACAAAATAAATCACTTTTAAATCAAAAAACAGGACTGAACATGGGTTGATGCCAATTTAACAGTATTAATATAAAAATTAACTTAAGCAATGTGATTTTTTCCCACATATCTTCATATTCCCCAGCTCTACTGAGGTTATATCATCTTCCTCTCCTCCTTTATTTATTAAATGAAACTTGTTAAAAGTATCTTCAACTTAATGTACATTGTATCATGTACAACACTGGCAAACCAATTAAGATTAAATAAAAAATTAGTTGAAGGTTTTCTATAAAATCAGTTTTGCACTAAGTTTAAAATTCAGCTTTTTTTGTAAAACTCTTGTTTTTGAGTGATGAAAGGGATTGAGCACTTGCATCCAGCAGGTATTAGTAAACTTTGTAATAATTTATATCATGGTTCCTTTCTCAGTTAAGGAGTCTTAATGGCATGAGTAGACCTTGCAGCTATTCATTTTCTGTATCTGTTTTGCAATTTAACATGATATTCTACCAGCTGACATACCATCATTTTACACAATGACCTTATATAACTTTCAGATTTTTTTTACCTCATTATTTATGTAGCCTAACATTTTATATATATTTTTTCTTTAAAAATAAGAAAAATAAATTCAGATTGAAACACATGGCTTAACTGAGCTCTGTACTGTGAGGTCCAGAGTTTTTGTGGTTGTTTTTTTTTTTATTCTCTTCCTCAGTGGTTACAGTCAATACAGAACCCAGTAAACAAATTATTCTTTCCGTTGCACATTATCTTGTCCAATTGTGTGTGTCTGTGCCAGTGACTATACTAGCAATATTATCATTGTCTGAATTTTGTCCTTATTAACGTCACAGGAACATGATTTTGTAGAGAAGAAAAATTTAAAAAAACCTTTTCCCTTAAATGTTTAGTCATTAGTATATTTCAGTAATTTAACCACCAGCAAGGAGTATCAGTTTGCCCATAAAGGCACTCATTATTTCAAAGATGCTACCATGAAGGGATGTCTGGTTTTCTTACGATTTGACTTTGTGATTACAATGACATAAGAGTCCTTGGTACGTTGTGGCTTGATAATTACTGGCAGTTAAGTTCTACTTTTGGGTAGTCTTGCATCATAGCCAAAAAGGATGACCATAAACCACCAAAGTATATTGCTCAGTTATTGTTTTTATCACTTTTTATCACTTTATGTTTCACTGGGTCATGCCTGTTGTTTTTAGTGTGTCTGTCTAAGCAGATGTGGGAAATTTCTTAAATAGTTGCTTTATGTACATCCAAAAAGGAGTAACAGTAAATGACTCCAGAGTTTTGCAGCTAATATTGTAGTAATTTTAATGCCTGACTTGCTTTAAAAATCAGTAGATTGACAGAAGCATCTCATACAGAGCACATTTGGATTGTGAGAATTTGGCCTGGAAACATTTCTTTCCATTCAGAGTGATTTAATGTATGCTAATCCCCAATTGCCTGCATATTCAACAGCGATATTTCAGCAACCATCTTTGGCTATATCTATACTAGCAAATAAAAATGAACCAGGACCTGGTTCTCTGGCTTGAAACCAAGTTGCATGTCTGGCTTCTGTCCACATATCTAAGCTCTTCCTTGCTTCCAGGAGCACAGAGCAGTCTGGTCCATACTGTCTTGAGTGACTGGTAACTCCAGTAATAAAGAAAGAGCTAGTTACTCTGCAGGAAGGCAACTGGACTGAGTATTTTATGATGATAATGTTTCACCCTTAAGCAGACAAGATTGAGATCAAAACTGGGAATATTGCCCTTGGTACACTTGACAATCAAGTCCCAGTGAGAGAGCAAAAAGTTAAGCATTCCAAAATCACGACAAACATGTATAGGAAGACACCAAAAATGGTGGAAGCTGGTGACTGTAGTAAGAACAATGATTCAATCAACCTTTCTGTGATTCAGTGA
Organism: Apteryx mantelli; assembly: GCF_036417845.1. Lineage (NCBI taxonomy): Eukaryota > Metazoa > Chordata > Aves > Apterygiformes > Apterygidae > Apteryx > Apteryx mantelli. The sequence goes on from NC_090020.1 coordinate 81,754,287, forward strand.
CACTAGCTCAAACCCAGCTGAAAAGTGGCAATGAGTCTCTAGAAGAGGAAGTAATAGAGTCAGGAGTTTAACTGATGGCCTCCTTAAAATCCTGGTCTTGCATCAAGGTTCAGGCTTGAACTTTGTTGGCATATGTTGCTGTATCTTCTGTTTTGCTAGAAAGGCTCTTGGCTAAAGGCTGTGAACGTTAGCCTTACCCTTTGCTGCCGCACTTGGTGGTCAGATAGGACACTTTGGAAGGAGAGAAAATGTTCCTTTTCCAGAGAACAGCTGAGTCTAGGCAAACAGAAACTCTCCACATTTGGATCACCTTCTAGAACATGTGGGCTGAAGATGATTCAATGTGAGAGACATACAGCCAGTCATCAGCACAGCACCTGCAGAAAGAACACTTTATATAGAGAAAATCTGTAGTTGGTTGTAACTCTGAAAGTCATTGCAAGTTGGTGGACTGAGAGCAAGGTAACAGGAAGAGTTCTGCCCAACAGCAACTCAATAAACACAATGGGGAGTTTGGGGAGTTTGTTTTTGTCTCACGCAGCGTATCTGAGTTTTCCTGTTTGAAGCCTGCTGTTCTTATCTATCACACTAAAACTTAGCTTTAGATATTCAGAGGCACTTTTTGGCGTACCAGTCTCAAGGGAGCAGACTCACTGACTTGGGTCCTGTTATTAAAAGTATTGCTTTATATAGCAGTAACAGATGTCTTTTTCCCAAAGTTCATCCCATAGTTGGAGACAGACCTGATGAATCTTTATTGTTAATGATTGAAAGGGAGAGAGTACACAGATGTTCTCATGCTGAACACCATTTGATTAGTAAATGAGGACAATCCAGAATTTTTTGACAGGCAAGTGGTGCATACATCCAAAAACTTAGTGGTAACAGGAGATTTAAATCCTTCAGACCTGCTAGCAAAGATTTCAGCTGGACGTGAGGTAGGATAAGAAGGACAAATAACTGAAAAATTAAAAAAACTAAGACAGACTTTAATAAACTTTGTAGATAGGCTCCACAGAGAGGCTGAGAGAAGCAGGGGAAAGGCATTAAAGCAAGGTGCCAATTCTGCAAAGAAGCAATAATAGGGATTTACATGCAAATTACTGTGGAACTGAGGACTAATTTGGAAAAAATGAAGCTATGTTTGATTCATCAGTGATCCTAAACATAAGAATAAACAAAATATGTAGGAAATAGAAACTAGGTCAAGACAAATACAAAATTATTTCGTGAGTATATGGAGATAAACCCAAACAAAGCACACATAAGCAAAGACCACAGAAGCAACAAGAAATTCCTTTTATTATTAGTGAGCTAAGAAGAGTATATTAAGAAGAAGTGTTCTGTCAGAGAGAGGAAAAAAATTATTTACAGATATAGACAACCAGAATGTATAATGCTATTTTTGAGTAAAGCTTCACTGAAAAAAACCTGTTCAATCATTTGATTAAATGATAGGAAGCTATTGCAGTTCATAAGAGTATTAGTGGAGTGATATCGCAGGGATGGAAAGAGTTGCGAAAGACTGAAAGAGCGCTCAGTCTGGTCAAATGCATTCAGATCAGCCAGTATCTAAGAAATCTGTAGGTCATTAGGTTTGAGAATGTGTGGAGACATAAATACATATCTTTTTATATGCATATTGCTAAGAAGAAAAGAGTAAGCTGGGACATTATGGGTCAGTCGCCCAAATTTCAATTCTGAGAAAAGTATAGAGCACATAACCAATGATATATAAGTACCTAAAGGAATATGGAGAAGTTCAGCATACATCATGAATTCGTCAAAAACAATCAAGTCCAAACAATGTATATTACATCAGAAAATCTCCACAGGAGTCTTTCTTGGTCCAGAATGACAAAATACTTGAAGGATCTAATAGTATGCATGTTAAAAGTAGACCAAGCTAAAAAGCTTGTATGTTGGAGGACAATATGAGAATTCAGCAATCAAACTGAGGCAAAAAATAGTATACGGTTCAATAAAGAGTGGTGCAAAGAACTGCCAATAATGTGGGAAACTTCTCTGCATGCACTAGAGAGAGGACTAAGCAGTTCGGCAGAAAAAGCTCTAGAGTTTAGAGTATCCCTAGTGAAGAGAAGTAGTAGCAGGCTTAAATTACAGCAAGGATGATTCTGGTTAGATTAAGTACAACTTTTTTAATCAGAAAGATCATGAAGTATTGCACAAGAGGGTTATGGTGCCTCCAGCATCAGAGGTCTTCAAGAACAAATTAGACAAACTACCATCAGAAATGACACAGAAAGAGCTGATCTTGCCTTAGGGAAGGGGAAGGCATTGGAGAGACCTATGATAGAAATCAATTCTGTGCTTCAAGCACTGATATTCACATGTGTATCTAACTGTATTGACTTCAACTCCTGATGGACACAAACATAGATGTGCTGAAATATTGCTGTTGCAGTTAGTCTAATCTGGCCAAATGCAGGATACCTTAAGGGAGCCCATTCTTTCAAGATCAAGGACAGAAAAAATCAGAAAGTTAAACCCAGTTTCTAGAGAACACTTAATTTTTTCTGTTCTCATCATATGAGAACTCAACTCAAACTATATCATTCTTTGAAAAATTATTTATAACTAGCCACAATTAAATAAGATATTGCAGACTGTTCCCACAACTGGACATGGCAAATAATGTGGGGCTGGTAAGATGGTAATAGTTGCATTGTCTATTTGAAATAGATGTAGATTAAAGCTCTTTCTCATAAACTGGGGTGCCAAATCCATTTTTCATTCAGTAGAGTAGGTGAATGAATTGTAAATCCTATTCCACTCCATATGAAATAGGGTTTCATAACTGAATATACAACATAATGTTTCACCAACAATTTAATTGTCCATTTTTGCTCTCATCATAAACTGCAAGAGCAAAAGTTGAATTGATTTGCTCATGTGTCAGGAACCTTGATATCGAATTACAGTTTGGGTTTACATGCCTTTAATGTGCGTGTTGATGATAATAATAATATTAATAATAATAATACATTGCAATTCTGTAACTGCTTGCTGATTATACCAATATGATTTACAAACACTAATTATGTGAATCTTTCAAAGCTCTTATAACAAGCATAATAGGCCCAAATATAGCAATTACAATCATACTTCTCTTTCAGCAAGAATTTCCTTAATTCTTGCACATAATCTATAACAAAGAAAATACAGGAATATGAGTATTTTGGCAAAAACTAGTGTGCTAAAGATATAGATATTATTTTTACTCTTATTAAGCTTGTTCTTTTTCTTACGTGACATTGTGTCTCCACACAATGAGCAATGAAGACATTTTTATTTCCTCATCTGGAAAATGAAAGTTAGTTTGCAAATTGCAAACTTTGCAACTCATTCATATTCAATATAAGTAGCTTATTAAATATTAATTTGTAGGAAAAAACTCAGTATCTTTATTTTCCCCTTCACTCTATGTTCTTTGTTGTATATAACCTGCATGCCAATGTTTCTGTCACTTGACAGGTTGATTTCTATACCATACTAAAATGTTTAAACTCACCATTATGCAAATAGTAAAGTTGAAATTTACTTCAAGTAGGTATTTTATTTCAAAGCATGGTATGCTTTTCACATAATTGCTCAAACCTAAAAAATGAATAAAAAATAATTCTAAAAGATGTAGTTGCACATGCATAGGTATTAAGAACTAAATCTCTATTTTAAATGTGAAACATCCAGTTATAATCTCCTTCAGGCCAACACTGCCTCATGATTTTCCACCGTCTATTTAATTTCCTTCAGTTCAGCATTATTCTTTTACAGAAACATTTTCTCCCTCCCTGCTGCCCCTTATCTCTGTTTTGCTTTTTTGGAGCCAGACCTTCAAATTTGGCAGAGATAAGACACATTGCTTGCAAGAGGACATTTTACAACTTGATGCTGCTTTTGTATCTTTTTAATAATATTTTTTATCCTCAAGGAAACTGTATGCAATCTTCGTAAGGGTGCCTGAATTAACATCAGAGCAGAGTTCTACATGATATCTGGAACCAATGAGTAAAATCTGTGGTAAGACAACATATGGCATGACCTTTCAGCTTCTGCTATTCATGGGAAAGCAGAATCTGCTTGGCCGCAATCATAGACCAGATTAATTCTGCATTCCGCAGTATAGCATCAATGATAATATAAGCAAATGGAGGTGCTATGGGAGATTTTACATGGCATTGAATTCAGTTAACATATTCCATCCTACTTTATCCTTTTCTATGCCTCTTCCTCTTTTCCACTGCAGTGTAAATTTCTGCAGAGTTTGACTCAATGGAATAAAATGAAGAATCGTCTAAAATACATTTCCTTCTCAAAAAAAAAAAAAGAATTAAAGAGTTTTTCCTCTCTTGACTTTATTCTTAACAAGAAAAAGTCAGCAGATTTTTTTTATTATACTTTTACTAAATTTTTCTTTTTCATATTAGATAGTTATAAAAAGTCTTACTATAAATTCCTTAATATTAATACAATATAAATCTAATTTAAACACACACATATAGAGACACACATGCACACAAAGAACACAGTCCTGTTTGCTGCTTTAAAAACTAGCTATGTTTTATTTCTGATCTGATTAAATCAATCCCATGGGTAACCAGTAACACAACATGTATGTACCTTTATGAGAACTTCCCATCTAAACAACCATACTAGGTAATTTCTCACTTGTTTCATGTCTTTATATATATGTATGTAAAGACAGGTAGGTCATTATATAGTCTGAACTGGAAGAGAAATACTGCTAATAAAACTTGATTTGACAAAAGTAGAATTGAGAGATGTTCTAGATGTTCATTTTTGTAAAACAACAAGTTTAAACTCAACCTAAGAAGCCCTCTCCAGCTAACCAAAAAGTAGTGGGTGACTCCCTGCTGCAGGGGATGGAGGCATCCATCTGTGGACCTGACTTGTCCTCTAGGGAAGCTTGCTTCTTGCTGGGGGCTTGAATCTGGGATGTGGTGGAGAGACTGCCAAGGCTTGTCTGGCCCTCAGACTATTACCCCCTGCTGCTCTTCCATGTGGGCACCAATGATACTGCCAGGGGCAGCTTGGAAAATATCAAACGTGACTACATAACTCTAGGGGCAATGGTCAGGGGCAAGGGTGCCCAGGTGGTTTTCTCCTCAATCCTGCCACATCCACCTCAGTAAGTGGGATAAAAGCAGGTCTGCCAACAGGAAAAGGAGCAAAGGAGTACCTACAAGACAGCACAAGGAGAAACTTCTAACATCCTTTAAGGGAAATCAGCATGTTTGGGTGCCTCTCTGAAGTGCCTGTACACTAATGCACGCAGTATGGGGGATAAACAGGATGAATTAGAGATCCTCATAGGCAAGCTGATGAAGTACAGGCTAGATGAGCAGTGAGGTGGGTTGAAATCTGACTGAATGGCTAAGCTTAGAAGGCTGTGATCAGTGATGCGAAGTCAGCTTGGAGGCCAGTAACTAGCAGGGTAACCCAAGGGTCAATACTGAGTCAAATCCCATTCAATTTATTCATCAGTGACCTGAATGTTGGGGCAGAGTGCACCCTCAACAAGTTTGCTGATGATACAAAACTGGGAGGAGAGTCTGATACATCAGAGGGTTGTGCTGCCATTCAGAAGGACATTGACCAGATGGAGAGATGGGCAGGCAGGAACCTCCTGAAGTTCAACAGAGGGAGTGCAAGGTCCTGCACTTGGTGAGGAATAACCCCATGCAGCAGTACAGATTGGGGGGTGACCAGCTGGAAAGCAGCTCTGCAGAGAAGGACCTGAGGGTCCTGGTGGACAACCAGTTGACCGTGAGCCAGCAATGTGCCCTTGCGGCAAAGGCAGCCAGTGGCATCTTGGGGTGCATTAGGCAGAGCATTGCCAGCAGGTTGAGGGAGATGATCCTTCCCCTCTACTCAGCACTGGTGAGGTCACATCTGGAGTGCTATGTCCAGGTCTGGGCTCCCCAGTACAAGAGAGATATGGACCAGCTGGAGTGAGTCCAGCAGAGGGCTACTAAGATGATTAAGGGACTGGAACATCTCTCATATGAGGAAAGGCTGAGAGAGCTGGGATTGTTTGGCAGGAAGAGAAGGCTTGGGGTGATCTTATCAGTGCGTTTCAATATCTGAAGAGAGGGTGTAAAGAAGGCAGAGCCAGACTCTTCGCAGTGGTAGGACATGAGGCAATGGGCACAAACTGTAACACAGGAAGTTCTGTCTGAACATAAGAAAAAACTTTTTTACTATGACTGTGACTAAGAACTGGAAAGGTTGCCCAGAGAGTCTGTGGAGGTTTCATCTTTGGAGATATTCAGCAACTTTCTGGACACGGTCCTGGGCGACGTGCTCTAGGTGACTCTTGCTTGAGCAGGGGGATTGGGCTGGAAGATCTCCAAAAGTCCCTTCCAACCTCAACCATTCTGTGATTCTGTGAAAAAAGGAATAAACTCTTTCTCCATTTTGATAAGACCTTAATACTTTGCTACTAGACAATTTTATGAATACATTATTAGGGCTTTGAAAAGAGGAGCTTCACTGCATTTAGTCAGTTCTTGCATCCTGGTTCACCAGAATTCACCAGAACTGTTCCAGTATTAATATGGACAATGCATAGATATTTAAAATTAGGTGTTCAATGATAATTTTAAGTGTAATTTGAAGTGACTGGAGGACGGGGCTCTCTGTATATCTATAGTGAATAGACATAAAAGTATGTGGAATTTCAACTGATTCGTACTTTTACAAGAATACGAACTCTTATTAGGTATTGTCAACTGATTTCATTTAAAAACAGTCAGATTTTAGTAGACTGAAGATTGTTTGAACTGGTTGGAGATGGAGGAATAGACTTTGAGCTGAGGTTTATTGAAGTTTTGTTGCCAATTATGGAAAAGCATTACTACAGAAGCTAATATTAAAGCAAAGGAAACAAAGGCTTAGCCTGATATTTGTGTAACAAGGTGTGAGGAAAACAACAAGTGACAGAAATGGAATGTTTATTTGAAAATGAGGAAAGTACAGCCAGGGAGCAATAGTCAAGAATTTGACAATGTGTGTGAGAGACACACATTGTCTTTTTGTTTTCAAAATAACAAAAATAAATCATTTAACAAAGCACCAGCTAAAAATGATTTCAGTAGGAAAAAAAAAGCATTCTAAAATTAAGAAAATGGTGAAGACTACTTCCATAAAGAAGCATCAGTGTCCATGCAAACTGGGTTTGCTATACCCAGAGAACATGGAGAATCCTCAGTGAGTCAAGTATTTATTATATTAGGATATCAGGAAATATTTTTTTTTCCCTCCTGAAACAGCACTCGCTGATGTCATCAACCAAGGGAGGTGCTGAATCAGAAAGTTTTCTTGTCCAGCTCCCTATATACTCTGTTGAGACTACATCACAGATGGACCAGTGAAGCTGGACCACATCCTTGCTGCCGCTACACATTGCTCCACCTGTGGTTTGAGAGGTGAGAGCAGAAATCAGTCCAGACCTCTCCCTCTATGCCTAAAAAACATGATTACTTCAGAGTTTTCTGGAAAGAGAGCACTTAATGCAGATGTTTTGTTCTCAAACTAAATGTTCCTCATCTGAGGCCACTGCTGCTGCAGACATTTAAATGCTCACCAACGACCACAGTCAACCAGTGAGCATCATATAGTATGCAACTATTTCCAAACAAGTTACATGACTGAATGAACCTCTGAAAAAAAAAGTTGCAAGAAGCAAATGGGTGAGTGCATGGAATGAAAACAGGAATGACAGGCTGCTACAGGTAGCTTTCATGGAGTGGCTCCTTGCCCACACACCTGCCTCCTTGACTTTTCTACATTACCACTTGGGGCCAAAAACCCAGAACTGTAGGAAAAGGATCAGCTTTTGTCATAGTGGTTATAATATCCATACAACAAGACAACATTTGTGTTAGTTTTACAAAATGGCTCAGTACCATACATTCTTGAGATATATCTCTTGTAGTATGGTTATTACAACCACTGCTACAAGAGCTGGTATTACTGGCTGATAAGAATATACAATTTTCTTTCTATTCTTAACATGTTGATTCATAACCCTCTACAATTCACACTGGCTGTAACAAGACATGTTTACAAATAACCATGGCACATTTTGACCCTGTAAGCTCTTTAGATTGAACAGTGTTCCCTTTTTATATTTGTACTGTCCTTAGCCCATAATAGGATGTCTTCTGAGTGTTCTTACCATGCAGAATTAATAATAAAGAATAACAATTAATACCTGTCTTTTGGTTCTGAATCTGGTACCCTCTGAAGCTGAGGAAAATATTACCTTTGATTTCTAGAAGATGTGTGGGAATCTTGATGCAGGGAGCAAACTGAATAAATGTGAATAGAAGTGCTTTAAAATGGAAGGATAATGTGAGATTGGTCATAATCCACTGCTCACGCAATTTCTCCAGTCATCTCTGGCGTTTTCTCAATGTCCTGAGTACATTTTAACCTTTTCTAAAGTACTACTCCTCCTATGATTGACCACAAGTCTACTTTGTCCCCATTCACTCACTGAGCTCCAGGGAAGGTCTTAGTCAGTGAGAAACAGAATTTGAAATAAGTCCACGAGGATAAAGAGCAGAGCAAAGTAATGAGTCTTCTCACAAATTCCTTATATTCTTTCATTTATGTTGGGCAAAAGCAATGAGCAGTTTCTTATACTGGAAACATATTATCTAGACGTCTACCTCAGTAAGTCTTACAAACCCTATCAGTTCCAGAGTATTTTATTCCAATTTCTATTTACTGCCACAGTCTGGTGATTTAAATGTACATACATTTAAGCAAAAGTAAATCCCTTCTGCTTTCCAAGACATAGTCAATTAAAGTTTTTGCTCAGTCCTTTCAAGTGTCTGCTGCCCCTTCCTTATTTGCCATAGGAAGAGAGAGAAGAAGTTGGTTTACTGTTGTGTTTCTTGCAGCATAATCCACAATACTGCTGGTAGGACATCAAGTAAATCCTGTACCCTGTGAATGTGCAATTATCATGTCCTCAGAAAAAGCACTTCATTCTGCAGAGGGACCCAGCAAGTTAGGATGAAGTATAATATTCTCCTCATAGGCTGGTTTCAATTCTCTGCTACACTGCAGAGCAAAAAGGCTTCATTAAAAAAAAACAGGTAATCCTCCCAAACAGCACCAGTGCCCTATACATAAGCCTATCTCAGTATTTATTTTAAGTACCTCAAATTTATATTATCAACACGGTAGGTTATTTTGTGATCACCTCTCCCTCTTGTGGCTGAATTCAGCAAGGAAAAACCCTGTTATTTACAACTAAATGAAATCAGGTAACTCTGATTATTATTCATTTCTAACATCAGGATGTTGTAAAGTATGTTTAAGTTATAGAGTGTTATGAATCGTTAAGGACATAATTTAATGCTCCCCCCTTTCAATATGCACATTTACACTTTCATAGTGCAGAAGTATTGCTAGCTCATTAGACCTTAACCACCTTAACTTTGACCTGTTAAATGATTGCGTAGGTTATGCTGCTAAATGGATGTGCGTAAATGAAACATTTTAAGAAGACTTTCAAGAGTGGGAAATGTTTTTATTTGCATGGATGTTGTCAAATTAATATTTGTTTCTCTGTAGGGAAAACTATACGCTGCATATCATAATCAGTTAAATCTTATTATAACTGAAAGCTGTGTAGAACCACATACTGCCTTACTGCTTAGAGGAACTGCAAAGGCTATGGATTTTTCTCAAAGAGCATAACATATTCTCAAAAACCTATATTTTCAGGCTGTTCCCCTCACATGTTTGACATCCCTTTTCACAGACTGAGTTATACTATTTTGCTGTCAGTTTAATTTGTTGTTGGGCCTTTCACATGGCATTTTGAAAAAAACACGCAGGGAAACAAACACCCACTCTTGCAAAACCAGCAAAATTTGACAGTATAACAACAAAACTGAGCAAAAAGTGGTCTCTATAACTAAAATTGTGTGATACGTGGTGCATGTGAAAAGTGTCAGATCTGCACTATTTCCCTTTCATATATGTATAAACTATCCATCAGTTGTTTATAGGGGTTGGGAGAGGACTGGTGGCAAAAGAGCTAAGTTTCTGACGACCTAGACTGGATGCTCTTTTTGGATTCTCACCTACGATTGATTCCAGTTGGTCCAAGTGAGTGGACACCCGCTCAGCACACCGGAGCCAAGCTGGGCAACAGTAATTACCTCCACATCCCATCTCCGCGTGCCACAGTCCATAGACAGTGGGACATCTATCTACCTGCCCAAGAATAGTCTTCTAGAGGTTTTCAAAATTCTCCAGAGGATCTAAGATATTTACATGGAACTGAGACATCTAATACAGAATGTGGGGGAAGCCTATCTCCTTCTGCAGGAAATTTGCTGGGATACTTTATTCTCAAAGCACACTAGATGCTTGTGCGTGGACAGCTGAATCAAGCTCTGGTGGATGAGATTCATCTCAGAATTATGACACCTGCATTTATCATAGTGTTTTGACTACATCTCCATGGACTGAGTGGGAGCTAAGATTGACTCTCAAGAAGACAGCTACATTTAGCTCCTAGTCTAGCTCTAAACCCTACCCTGATGTGTCTTAAACATGCCAGTCTAATGAGAAGTTTAAGCTTGCAAAAGCCAAGGAATGCACTGCATTTTAAATGCTTCAAAAAGAGTAGGCTACCAGTTCTCTTGGAAAGAAAGTTCAAATGACAAGCAAGTCCCTTCTGTGTAGTCTAATCTAAAAAAAAAAAAAAAACAGGAGAGTCTTTAAATAAATTAGGACTTCCCATGAAATCATTCTGGTTTCAGTGATGAATAGTGGAACATAAACATTCCTGTTAATACCATTAGCATCCTTTTATCAATTTTCAACTTCTTCATTTGAGAGTTTTTGCGCAAAATCTCTTTTTCATCTGCTTAGGTCACCTATTCTTCACCATGGCAACCGGGAAATTACTGTAACGCAGTGGTCTGAAGTACAAATGTATTTATTGTTCTTGTCTGTGTTCTCCTGGGTGAGGAAATGAGAGTTGTCTTACATCGTGAAACCAGTGAGGTCTGTAGCCAACTTTGATTCTGGATGAGTAGATTGCGGTCATACTTCATACTCATTCAAAACAGCATTTGTCTCCCTTTCCTAACAGTCCCCTTCTTACAGTTAGTTCCATCATTTCCAGAATACATTAGCTTGAATCAGAGGGGAAACTTTTCTTTGAGATATACCTAGCCTACTTTGCTGACAGATTAAAAGACTAAAATCTTGACCTTCTTGCTTTTGATTGGTATTAACCTAAAGAAGGGAATTCTGGTCTCAGTGCCTGTGATTTTATTCATAGGTACAGATTACACCATATGTGCTTCTATGATCAAATCAACCTATACTGGAGTATAGTAACTATTTGCAGTTGTTTAGCTAAGAAGGACTAAGCTAACTGAAATAAATTGCTCACTTGGAATTGTTCAAGTGGCTCGACACCCACATTTATCTGCCTTGACGCTATAGCTCAGAGGCTGGAGGAGATTTAAAGGCTAAGGAGAATTGGGTTAATTTTATGAACCTTGTTTTGATTTAGAGAGCCAATACAAATATTATTGTACTTTCTTTATGTTTACTGTAAGCTCCTTTAAAAATGTATGAAAGCAAAACTCCATTCTGCCATAACGAGACATTACACACTCTGGCTACATAAAAATGATACATTGAAATACTTTCTTCAGAAAATAGCTACTGAAAATGTAGACTTCTGGACCACTGCTATCATGTATTTCTCATAAAAGTTCCAATTAAACATTAAATTACATATATACATATATTTATTTGAAGCAAAGAGGTCTTTCAAACTTTGTTTTTACCTTGAGATTTTCTCACTGCTGGGATAAGCCTATTTTATTAGAGCTTATTTTAGAATGAGCTCTTTATCAGATCTGCAGCTAGCTTGTAACGCCTAGGGGTTCAAATATAAGTGGACAGATCTCTTCAAGGTTTGCTAGAAAATTCTTAAAAGCTTGCTATTATTTTCCTGTTAGACTCAGATCAGAACTAGTTTTGAAGAGACCTTTTAAACCTCTGATCCTGCTACACCCCAGGTAAGAATTGAAGTGGCAATGGAGGAAATATGGTAATTTTAGCAGAGACATACAAGCTAAGAAACCAATTCTATGAGCAAGGAGGGAAAAAACCAACCCAGCTATACAGAACATCTTTTCAGTAACATTTTCAGTAATATTTTCAGTATCTTTCATAATATTTTTTAGTACTTTTAGCATTTTTTCCATCTTTAACACTTATTTACTGCCACATACAGAACAGAAGCTGGCAAGAACTTTTTGATTGCTTTTGGTCTAATCCATTTGGCCTGTTGACACCCCAGATAATCGCTACACTATTCTCTCCTGTTTTGAGAACAGGATTGATAACTGGCTGTGCAAGACCGTGATTCCTGTCTTACTGAGTCTCGTGTAACATGGTCTACGCGTCCCTCCCATGCCTCCCAAATAACTCGGTAAAGGTCAGCTGAATCAGTTCTGAATTTACAGCTCTGGCCTTGAGATCAGCATGAGGGCCAGTGGCATTAGGGCAAGCTACACTGGTGTAAATTAGGGCATTTTGGGCTGAATCATGTCTTTAGAATGCTGCTGCCATCCAAAGACGCAAGCTGGTATTGCCATCTGCCTGTGTATGCAGAAATTACTGCCGATGGTAGTTTTTGGAAAGAAATAGGAAGGCAAATATGTCACCTTTCCTAAAGCTTCACTTTTTTCTACTAAAGCTGTAAACTGAGACCTATTTCTTTTTTCTTCGCCTTCTTTTTTCACAAAGCCACTTTCATGAGAAATAACTGGTTTCAAAATTATGAAATATAGCATTCCCCACGTCTCATGAAAACATCTATTTTCTATTATGTGGACATCAGGCTGTGCTACAGAGCACAGTATTTGTTCCTTGCCCTTCCCATGCCTTCCTGTAAAGGACCTAGCTAATTTTTCATGTCAAATACCTTAGCAAATTCTTCATTGTTTGGAGTCCTTAAATGGCAATCAGGTATTTTTCTAAAACAATCTGCTCTAGATCAGCAGATTAGATAGGGTCCAATTAACACTTCTTACCTTTGCTGGTGTGATCGTTCACATTGAAGTGATAAATTCCTAGGCTTCACTAAGGAGAGACCAAGAGAAAAAGTTATACTGCTGTGATTATAGCAAATTTTACTTTAGCATAGGCTTGTAGGGGCAGGATGATTCATTGTCCAAACTGGGGAAAACTCTGAAAAAAAATAGATGTCTTACTCTGTCTACTTTACATACTAATTTTCCAAGCACTTCTGGTTAATACATTAGAATGTGATTCTTATTAGCAATTAAAATCCGTTTTTTTTTAATACTTGTTCCAGCACTTATTAACATATAACCATAGCTATATTATTATTACAACTTAATTGTTCATGTCACTGTTAACCAAAACTAATTCTAACAAACATTCCAGTGTTATCATTTAAAAAAATGCCAAATTTATTTTTCTTTTTAACCTCAGCAGTCCCCATACAGTGTAGTTTGTATCAGCATATCTAGAGTATGGCTTAGTTGCTGCAAACAAAGTTCCTAGACCTAAATTTGACCTGCACTTCTGCAAAGCTAAACCATTTCAGTGAGGTCCTCAAAGCTACACAGAAGTCTTTTGTCTTGCTATAAGAAGGGTCACATTAATTTCTTTGCCTTTGTTTAGTTCTTTACAACAGTCTTTCTCATATTAACATCTAGCCAGTTGTTTCTGTCATGTTAGGAGAGAAATTCCTTCGTTACCCCACCTAGTGACTACTGAGCAGTTCAACCTACTTGTGATTTTTAACTGCGTGTTTGTTCTTCTGTGAAATTACAGAGGCTATTACTACTCGGATATAATTAATCCTACTTCTACTCTGTGGTAGGGAGTTCCACAGGTTAATTGTTGTATTAGATAATTATGCTTCAATACTTGTAAAATACTGCTTGTTTCAGCTGCAGCTTGGCTTACTTTATCACACCTCATTCTATATTAACCTTCTTGTCACCACCTGCACTTTTCCATGGCCTAAAATTCTCTCTTGGATGTGGTCTGACAATAACTAAATGTGGGACCTCTGCCAAGAGCGAACAGTCACCTCCAGTGTGCTCTACTGCTTTTCGAATCTCACTCATCACCACCAAACCTTGTAGTAAAAGAGAAACACAGAGGCTTTGTTTCTTTACCTTCAATCTCATAAACAGGTGATTTCTTTTTATCATGATAGCCTTAATGGTGCCACCTCCTTACATTATTTTTTATTATTGTTGCAGGGATTGCAATGCAATAAAGCCTAGTTATGTTTTTTTTGGTTATGAGAAAGAGGAATAAAACTTTAATCCACACAGGGTTTATCTTAAGTTCCAGTGTCTGGAAGTAAATGGGGCTAAGTAAATGGGGCTATATGTTCCCCTCGCCTAAGATATAGTTTGAGACCAGTTTCATTTACGAGCAGAGAGCAAATGAATTGCTTTGCTCAGAGAATTGCTGGACACCTGAATGCTCCACTTGCTGGCCAGCACAGCTGAGCATGAAGGCAGGAAAATGTTTGGGAAGCGTGAGCTAGGTGGAGCATGGGTTGGGGGAAATGTGGTTCAATCTGAGGTGCTATCTTGCAGGGAGGAATGCCTTCTACTGCATATACTTTCTGCCCAATATTTTTCAAGTGAAGGCTTGTAGCTCTTAAATCTGAAGATTTGGTGTTTCTTTGTTCTTGTTTCTGTACCAAAACACTATAAAAGCTGTGCAGAGCAGAACAGATTTCTTGGGGCAGCTTGTTGTTTGGGCCTTGCAATAGGGCAGCAGAGGACTAGAACTATCTCATCACTTACATTTTCAACACAACAAGAGATGAGACAAGGAGAGGAGTTGAGGAACTTTCTCAGGGTTTCCTTTATATTGCCCCGAAAATTTGCAGGTAGATGCTTTAAGCCTTCTGTAGGCAGGATTTTTCTTTGGGAAGTTGAGTAGAAATAGATATCATGAAGTTTCAAAGTGTCTTCATATCTTTTAGTGGCAATTTTAAATCTTCTTCTGGTTAATTTACCCACAAATCTAAAACTGTCATAAAGCTAAAATCGATGAGGGAAGGTGGACAGTGCTGGTGGCACACCTGGGAGGTCTGTATGGAGATAGGTGCTGAAAGTAATGCTGGATGCTGGTATGTTCTGAATAATACTGAAATTAAGGCTATGACAAAGTAAAATCTTGTGCTGCTGAATCACCTGATCATTCCAACCACTGCCCTGGCCAAAATCCTTGTACAAATGATACCGTGTTTTTATGTTCCAGACACTTCACTCAGAATTTGGTCCTCCCACTTTGAAGGAGGGTAGATTACCCGACTCTTCACGCTCTGTCTTGGTCCTGTGGAAGAAACAGTTTCATTTTCAAATAACTAAATGAATGTGAGACACATTAATGGCTGCAGTTCCCATGTCACTTGGGGACTTAGTCACTCAGCTCCCATTAGCTTCAGGAGTGAAATATCTTGTACCCTGCACAGCTCTTAGAAAATATGCCCCAAAGATTTTACCAGAAAGATAACCCACGAAGGCAGCAATGAAATTCAGCCAAAAAGTGGAAATTCTCTTATTTGTGCATATTTCTGGAGCCTTCAAAACACAGCTGATCTTGTACGTCATAAAATGTAATAACCAGATATGATAGCGATTTTAAAAAGGAGAAAGGAGACAACAGATGAACTTTCCATTTGCAGTGTGCTGCTTAGAGATTTATACTCTGACATAAAAACAAAAAACCCTCAGCTACAGAGTGTCACAGCCCCACTGATATCAGCAGAGTCCTACTGATTAAGCTGGCGAGGAAGGTGCTCCATGACTTTGAGCAAGCACTTGGGCAGCGTAGGGAGCATGCATTATAGCAATGATACTAGATACACAGCTGAGGGACAAGATTGTACTTAAATGAGATTGACTGAACAATTGTAGCTTAAAGCTGGGAGCTGAATTTACCTCCCTTCAGGTCCTTTTTCTTCATCCTGTCAAAATTTGTATTCTAAGTGACTCTATGTCAAATCTAACTTGGCGGTCAGCTCCTTAGTGAGTGTTTACCAGACAAAAGGTATGATTGGTATTGATGTGAGCTGGAAGGATGAGAGGAATAGAGCTGGAGAGACCCAGTCTTTTCTCTGTCACACATTTCCTGTGTGTGACCTTTGGC
This sequence comes from Apteryx mantelli, assembly GCF_036417845.1. NCBI lineage: Eukaryota > Metazoa > Chordata > Aves > Apterygiformes > Apterygidae > Apteryx > Apteryx mantelli. The sequence goes on from NC_090020.1 coordinate 81,770,529, forward strand.
AAATCATATGGGGTGACAGCCATCTCACCTCATTTTAGCTATACAAAATATATTTTTCAGTCTAAAATAGTCACAAAGGCGCTTCAACGGAGAGCAAAAAATGATGATTCCTCTTGCCTATCTTTGGCACTTATCTTCAGGTAAGACAGTACCTCACCCTCGTCAATTTTTTAGATATATACTATGCAGTTCGGTACATATACATATAGTCAGTGAGATAAACTACAACATATGTTTAACTCATCTGAAATATTTTTATACATGTAAAACTTTTAAAATTAAAGGTTAGAAAAATAATCTCAGTTGTAGGGGAGAAGGGTAAGGCTCTGTCATTTTATTCTGTTTCCTTTTCTGTGGATACAAGCTGTTTTGAATCTAGCTGTTGTCGACACCAGCCTTGATGAGAGAGCTTGCAAAATGTTCTCATGTTGGTAGATCTACTCTGTCTTACGACATTCGGTCTTTCTTGCCTTTAAAAAAAATCAGAATCAAGATTCAGCACACTAATTTTTAAATGGTGTTTACAAATACAGATTTTTCAACTCTCCTGAGTGCATAGCAAAGCTAGAAGACAGTCTGAACATAGAGGTGTGGAAACTGAGGTGTACCTAAACACAGCTTAGCTTATTACACCTATTGTTTAAGTTTCATGATTTTCCAAACTAATCTTAAGATTTTCTAAGGAATCTGACTGAATTTTGAATGTTTCATGTCAGAGATGTTGAAAATGTAGCTCGGCTTCTCCGTCTTCCTGGATAAAAATGGTAACTTTGCAACACTGGAACACAACGTCCAAATTTTCTACTGAGACAGAGAAAAATTGTAGACTTGAGAGATCTTTGACATATTGATCAAATTCTACTGCAAGCAAGAAAGACTCTGCCATAATTAGTTTTATTTTACATTCCTCATTTCATTTATCTCTCTCTGTGTGCCTAGCGTGATGATCAAAAATCAGTCACATGTTAACTCTGCTAAATATCTAGTATGACAAATGACGAGATTGTCATGAGGACAGAAGTCTTTGTTGATGATTACCCTCACATAAAAAGACAGCTCAAAAGCTGGAAGTCAAAGACCACACCATTCAAAAAGGAAAAAAATATCTTCCTCATTACGATGGCAGCTGAAACTGGAATTGTTTAGAGGAGAAGAAAAGACATATTTCCATCACACAGAGTCTTAATTCAAGACCTTGAATTTCTTCTGAAAAGAGATTCTCTACCGCAGCTGTATATTGCTGACCTTGGGGTAACTGTGTGGGAAGTGGGGCTGGATGGTCTCGGCAGGGAATCCTGCTTCACCTTGGAAGTGGACTGTCTGGGCAGTGATTCTAATACATTTCACCATGCAAGCATGGTCATATATTCTAAATGTATATACATCTGAGTCTATGCATATAGCTGTAAATAACATTCTGTATACAGGAATGCAGCAGGGTGTGGTTTTACATACAGGTTTTATTACTTAGGCTTTAATTAGCCACTACTTGAATGACTGCACTCTGCATAATTCATGTAAATTTTATATTAGGAGTGTTAAGGGAGTTGAGCTTTTCTTTTTTAATAGTGCATTAGACTACAATGTATGTTGCACATGACAGATCAAAGAATATATGCATATAGCATATTCCTTTAATATATGTGACCAATGAAAATACCACAAGATGTATTGAATCTGGCAGTATTAATATATTATTCATACAGAACATTTAAAAGTAGGGTTTAGAAATATGATCTCATTTAGTACTTTTTTTTTTTTTTTACATGAGTTTGAGAGGCTTTGTATTCGGTAGGCGGCAGCTCAGGTTTCCCTTTTATGTTTCTTTGCTTTTAACTATTCCAAGACCGAATGAAAATCAATGATCTTTAGCAATATGTGGATCCTTCACCTTTTTTGGTATAAGGGTGGATACCATAACAATATTTACAAATGGAAAACACCAGAGGGTAGTATTTATTTATTTTCCAAGATATCTGAAAACAGTAGAGCACTGTGGCAGCTGAATCCAAAAGGTTTTAAGTGAACACTTCAGTTCCTCTCTGTCAATTGTAGACTATTCCAGCATATCTCTATTGGTGAGTACGCAAGAAAGCTGAGGTTCAGATTATATGAGCTATCAGGACAAGATGGAAAAGTGTAATGTTGTTAAGGAAATGAAAGATAAGCACTAAACTGGCAAGCTTTGCTTCTCTAGCAGCTCTGAATTATTAACACCACAAAACAGAAGCAAAGAAATCTTGGGAGTCACTTTGTAGGGCTGAAATGAATAATTTAGGAAAGCTACTGTCTGCTGTCTCCCCGTTATTAAATAGGCAATGGGAAATGACTGAAAATGACTGAGAACAACCACAAAGCAAAGACTGTCGAAATAGCACCTTTGCACAACTTTGGGCTTCTTTGCTTGAGCTACGCTGTGCTATTAAATTTAACTACAGGAGAAGCACTTAATCTGAGCATTTGGTTGGACGCTTCTGTGTCCATATTGTTAGAATTGTCATCTGTCAAACAACAGACCTAAAACTTTGTTATACATGAGGACATGCTGGTGGTGTTTGCTGTTGAAATAGCACAAGGCACGAGCCAAGATTTTTCAATTATAGAAGTCCCGAGTTTCACCTCTAAATTTAAGTTTGCGTTGTCTCTAGTTTTCAGATTCCTGTACTAGTAAATATATGAATCTCACTTATTTGCATTACTCTCCATTGATATTCTGTATAATCTCAGGATCAAGGTTACACAAACCTGCTGTGAAATACTGCTGTAAGCCAGGTTTCTTCTGGGTATTGTAAACACAGTATAGGGTATGGTAGTTTTTCACCGCACCACATTTGTGTCAGGCAATAAGTACTAGTTCAGTTAGGTTAGTTCAGCTGATAGCTTTTGGTTACAATCATATAATTAAGGCTTACCAAAAATTTCATATGGAATATTTCTTGATTTCCTATGTAGTATTTATATTCCTATAATAGCAAGTAATCCCAGCTTGGATGAGGTCCATTTTCAGTAGAAAGTTGTGAGATGTATGCAAATGCAATATATGACCTGAAGATTTCAGTTAAAGGCCCTGATTTATCCCAACCGATTTAGATGCTTAACTGTGTCTCTCAAGGAGGGAGGCTTGTCACACACAAGCTCTCTAGAGTCAGGAGAAAAAGGGAACTCCTTTCAAAGGTGATAGTAAGCTGAAATAGTCTAAAAAATGGCAATATCTTGAAAGATGGGAATGCCCTCCAACGGAGCACATGCATTAATATTAAAGGAAGAAAAGCAGCATCCCAGCTGCTCGCAGCTCTAGCATCCTGTACACAACAGAAAACCCTTGCCAAGGTTTGCTGCATATTCTGCTTCCCTGCTGCATTTAGTAAAAAATATAAGCCTAAATTGCAGAACTTTTCTTTAAGGTATGCCTGGGAACAAAAAGCATTTATGAACCAAAGAGAAATAGAAGGCCAGCCAAAGTCAGAAGTTCCCTGAAACGAGCTAATTTGGCACACCAGAAAGTGCTGTTTCTTCATCTCTACAATTCTTCTTCTTTTTTTTTTTTTCCCCAGTATGAACACTAGCAATTTCCATTCTTCGCTCTTTATTGTGTGCACAGCAAACATCACAGGGATAATACTCACTTACCCCTCAGGGGTGTTGTGCAGATTAATTAGTTAATGTTCTCGACGTGCGTCAAAGATAAAAAGCTCAGTGTAAGTGCTAAGCATTTGTATATTCATACACACCAGAAATATGCATTCTCTACAGGAAAGATGAAAGGTAGAACCATTTTCTGACTGTGTCCAATTTGCAGACGTGACACTTATTCTATGGAAAACTTACAAAATTAGATTTTAGTAGTTGAACTATTTAGAGAAAATATTGTACAAGTCATCCAAACTTCTATTTTTGCTTTTGAGCCTGGGTAAAGGAATCATTGAAAAGCTGCTGACTCCAGCAGGAGAGAAGAAAGAAAAGATGAGTTGTGTTGTCTGGAGACATTATAATGGAAAGGAGGGGCAGGATATATTTTATTTGGAGAATGGATTGTGTGAAGTTATAATACAAACAGAATCTGAAATCTTTATACCTTAAGTTTTTTCTCGGAACATCACCATGTTTTTCGTTTCATTCTGTTCTTTTTATAATTTTATATATTTTTGGCCTTGATCCAAAGCTCAGTAAAGTCATTGAGCCTTTCTACTGACTGCAGTTGTTTTTAAAGCTCTATATTGCCTGAAGGAAAGAGAGGACATCTGGACATTTTTCAGAGATCAAAGAGAAATAATAGAGAATTAAAACTAAATGTTAAACTACATTGCTGTGTAAAACGGTGAAGATGAAACCAAATTTACTGGACTGTTAGGCCATAAACTCTAGTTTCGATATCCTTCAGAGAAATAATTGGTGTAGGAATGTCTGCTTCAATATTTTCTGTTTCAGAACTTATCCTGGAGTGGGTATTTGGGTTATTCTTGACCAGGAAAGAGCCACTAGATATATAGATATATAGATATATCTTTATATATATATACACATACACACACACAAACACACACCACTGTATGTGTGTCCATAGATAGATATATATTTACACACATATTTGGTATCAAAACTTAGACTGTTGTGCTTAAAAATGACAAGGAAAATAGAAATCATGTGTGGGTGTCTTTGGGAAGCAAGCTTCCTAATTGAGGAAAAAATTGAGAGAAAAGTCGAACCTTGAATCCTACTAGCTAAGTCAAGGTGTACAAACCAAACAATAAATCTTGGTGCTAGATGTGCGGGACCCAGGTTATACTCCTTGTTCTAACTCATAGCATAAAGCCAATTTTGATACTGTTTTTTTCCAAATGCTTTTGGCTTTGTGGCTTGTAATAGCTTGGGGAAAGAGCTGTGCTGGCCTCATGAGAGTGGGGAGTCCAAGGAGGTCACTGTTCTCAAAGCTGTTATTCTGCATAACAATAATGCATGTTCCCTAGTGAATATAAGAACAATTAGTCAAAAGTGCTATTTTTCTGACTGCAGACTGCATGGCTGTGGTCTAAGACAACTGGAAGAAACAGGATTTTAATTCGTTCCTTAAACAAATTCAGCAATGCACTCTTCCTTTTTGGCTTAAAATAACTTCTCTACTGTACCTCTTTTTATTAGCCTGCTAAATCAAATTAAGATGTTAGGTTTATCCTGGATCAAGCATTGCCAAAAGAATAGTGAACTAAATTCTATATGCCACTGTGGGGGACATTAAACTATACTGACTTCTATTTCCCTTGAAGATCTGAAGTTTTATCAGAAATATAGTTTAGAGATAAGATAGCAAGGGAGGGAATTACAATTTATTTACTTGTAAATGGACCTAGAATATGTTAAGGTGAAAAGGACAACATGGGATCCTCATGACAGTAATGTCATATTCTCTATTTCTAATATGTCTTCTAAAATTTGTAAAAGAGTAGTATCAGAGATCAGCAAGCTTCATACTGCAGAGTTCTTAAAGGGCTTGCAAATTTATGAATTTTCCCTGTCTCTAATGTAATGCAGTTAGGGAGATTGTATTTTTTAGAAGATTTTCCAGCTAGGGAAGCAATCACGCTATGTAAATCACTAAGGGTATGTGAAATGGCAGTGCCCTGGGGGAATTTCATCCCAACAATTAATGTTATCTTTTCCCCATTTTCCTTTTCTGTAAAGAATCAGAACAAAACTGAAAGTGCCCCATTTAATGGGTCCTTTCAAGACACTTTGCTTTTGTAACTACTGCTCTATTAGTTGTGTATTGCTGACTTCTCCAAGTCAAAAACAAGCAAGGCTAAACCAATTACATATGGCTTTTTTTTTTTTACTTCTACCAGAACTGCAGTTAATTTATGCCTTGAGGACAACTTATGTTTGTGGAGATTAGTCTTCCTTAGATAAGAACTACATCCTTGGAAAGATCACAGTACTGTGATAGACAGGGTTTATATCTGCCCCAAAATGGCAACAAAATATTTCCACTGTCAGTTTCTATCTTTAAGACATCAAGAATGAGAGACACTGTGCTGAGATGTGATATGTAACCTATACCCAACTGGACCTGAAATCTGTAGCTAATGTCAGAGCAAAATAAATAGAGAACTGAGTAGAGAAAGTCAAAATCTTCCTGACTAGCCTACATATGTGGTTGGATTGTGAGGGCTGAGCTTTTAGTGCCAAAACACAGCCGGGGAAAATATAAGCTGTGGGAATATTAACAGAGTAAAATGAGAGTGTAAAAATATAAAATAAAATGAAATGCAAAGCACACTGTGGATTTTGCACGGTAACACAGGGAAGCTTGCTTTGTGCTTTCAGAGCACAGGATCCCATAGTATCACCAAAACTACAGTGCCCTCATAGGGTCATAAGCAAGAAACAAACCCAGATCTTTTCATCCTGTGGGGATGAAAGCCAAGAGACTATGTTCATCCGTCTCTTTAGACTCTCCAGATCTTTCCTCAGAATCACACTTATAAGATAAGACAGAATTGAGGGGAATAGTGACCCACACAGAAGCAGGGAAGGAGAAGTAGGGAAGGAGATGAAAGGCAGGCAAGAAGGGATGTTGGCAAGAAGGGATGTTGGTTTCCAATGTAGTTGGAAAAAGGGCTACATGGTCTGATACTAATGGGAACCCATTCCCACACTGGTCAGCCCTGCTGTTATCAGGGCTGGATTGCAATTGAATCAGTGACGGTGGATCACTGGACTGGCAAGAAGTTCTCAGCAGAAGTCTACAAAGTTATCCAAGTACCAGCAGAAACTGATAAAACTGCTGCAGGTTGCTGTAAGTACCTTAGCAGATGCTCCATCACTTTAAGCACAGATATCTACTCATATATGAGTAGTCTCTAAAGGGCTGCCTGTTTTTTCCTTATTACATGCTACGTCCATACAGCATCAGTGAAAAATAAAGTAATTTGAGATCCCTTGGGATGCAGTTCTGTATATCCTTGTCCAATAATTGTTTGATCACTCATTTACTACTCTTTCCTCTCGCGATCTTTAACATGAGATACACAAAATAGTACGATCTGCTGAAAGCTAAACTAAAACATCATAAGTGAAGTATGTTTATTAAACCTGTTTACACATCTTTCATATAGTATCACAGCCGTTCCCGAAATAGAAAAAGCTTAGTTATGGTTTGTGCAATATCATTAAATAGCACAATCCAAACAGTCTGAAAGCTACGGGTATTTCTGTAGCCATTATTTTTCTGAAAATGCCTAGGGCACTAGCACAAAGCCTGGCATTTAAAAATAATTAAATCAAATGTTTAAGCTTATTTAAGGTAATGGTGCAGCATGAATCAGACTGTAAGTATATAAGTAGGAGTGTAAAAGCCTTCTTATCTTTGGTTACCATGCCAATGACATCTAGCTATCAGATGACGTCATTTGCTTTGTTTTATAAGCAGAAATGAGTCCCGCATCTGCAATCAGTGCTGTGAGAATTCAATCAGCAGAGACCATTGTGTTTTTTAAAAAAAGCACTGCCGGCTGAAATAATGGTGCCTGGAGCATCCCAGCTCTCCATGAAAAGTGCTATAGAGAGCTTACTAACTTGGACAAGTTTCAAAATCAGCAAGCCACCTCCTGAAGATAAAGTAGCTCAAAAAAACAAGGACATTTTCAGCATTGTCATGACTCCTGATCGCATCCCTAAATTTTTCATCCCTTCTCTGGACATAGAGCATATTTCCTTTCAATCGGAGCCAGAGGAAGACACTGTAGAGAATCCTACAGATAGAAGAGACTCTGATGAAGTCATTCAAAAGCGCAGAACAACTAGAAGCAAGTCTGAATCCTACATTAGGAAAGACACAGTGTGCAAAGGAGAGAAACTGCTCAGAAGAGAAACTCTGTGCTCTACAGACCAAATGGTTTTCTCTGGAGACCTGAAGAGAGCTGCAGATCACTCTGACCCAGCAACCAGAGCTGCTCTGTCTTTGCCCCACCTCTCCAAAATCACCACCCCCTATGGGTTTCTCACATTAGGTGAGAGTCCCAACACCAGGAGGAAAGAGTCTCTCTTTTTTCAGCATGACTCTGAAGAGCTTAAAATCCTCTTGTCCCAAAAGAAGAAGACCACGTCTCTTACACGGAGCTTGTCCAGCCCTTTTAGTGAACTTCAACAGTCCATGGAATACGTAAAAGCTTCAGCCATCCCTTTTAAGAACAGGCGGGCCATCTCCTGGGAGGCAGTCTGCGACAGTCAGCTTTCTCCCCTGCGTTGCAAAGCAGACTCTGAAACATATCCCATGAAATGTGAGAAGAAAAAGCTTCAGGTGACAATGAAGAGGCATCTGACCAGCATCAAGTGGATGCGATCTAGCAGTGGGATGAACTGGCTATGCTAATAGCACGCAGAGTGGTCCCAGTCCTTGAGTGCTGTGAAAAAGTAAAAGAGACTGTCTTCCACAGTGGTGTGCAAACGTGAATGTGTAAGACACGTTCAGCTTTGTGAGCTCTGGATAAAGGCCAAAAAAACAACCAGAAAGAACTTGCTTATAGCCCAGCAGGTTGAATTCCTCTCCTTTTTCTAAAGTCAGCAGCTCTGAATCTTTTAAAATGCAAGTAGTGACTAATTGAAATAGGTCATCTTCCAAAGTGAATGCTGTCTTTTCTGCTCGTGTCTACATAATTTGTGATTACTCCTGTGGGAAGGAAATAACTACGTCAAAAACAAACTGCAAAGGCAGAAAATATGTGCCTTTAGAGTAGTAATGTCGTTTCCAGACTAATAGCAAACTTGAAAAGAAGAAACATTCTAGCTAGTCAGGTAAAAGTTGTTTTCTCTTTTTTCTGCTATTAGAGTGTAAGCAAAAGCCAATTGAGAGTTAATTTATCCCAGGCTGTTTACAGCAGGTAGTTGCAAACACTCTTTCATAACTGCTAGTTAGGATGTGTTTACCGAGGCAGGAGAAGCCAGGTGTCTTGAAACACAGTGAATAGCTAGCTGCTCTGTTTCTATTTTTAGCAGATATGCTTACTTTATGTACCTCTTGTAGTTAACCATTTAATACATCTGGAATTAAGGGAAAAATGATGTGATTTGTTTGCCTTTTTACCAGTGTCAAAGTATAACACTGTGCTATTTATAACCTGTCATTGTTCTGGTTATATCTGAACCCAATAAAATCTCTTTTCTTTAATAGCCTTTCTCATCATTGTTGTTAACTTTATCTTTCTCAGGCTTGTCTTTACCTTAAAATTAGAAGGGGAGATAAAGCAGACAACCATGAATATTCTGTGTCCACAGAACATGTGTTTCTGATCCTGTTTGTTGACCTTAATTGTTTTGCTAGGCACTGATATTCCAGTGCATTAAACACATCAGTGAAAAAAACCATCAGTCACAGCTAGAAATGGCCAAGGACATCTAAATACTGAGCTGCAAAGTCTTCTTCTGTGAAATTGCCAGCATTTTCAAGCTGCTAGATTCAAGCTAAGCAAAATTTTCTTGCTACTGAATTTTAAGGAAAGATAACTTAAAGTACCTGGGAAACTTTCCTAGGGTAAGGTCTATCTTAAGCTGTTTAAAAAATAGGGTTAGCAGAAATGAATTCTGGTAAAATCCATTAATTTAGTTTATCAGGGATGAAGATACCTAAAATATGGGTAAGGTCAGTAGTGCATGCAATGAAAACCATCTACTTTAGCTGACAGGAGAGTATTGTCGTACCAGGAATTTAAACTATCTATTACATTCTTCAGTATTTTATTTAGTTGAGTTGCATAATCTGTAGTTAACAGAATTTTTAAAAGTACCGGTGACCTCGGCTTATAGGAGAAGAACTGCTATCTAAAGAGATGAGACTGCCCCTATTTTACAGATGAGGAACAAATTCTGTGCAGCAAATACAGTTCAAGGAGCCCATGAAACTCATGTTCCAAATAATCTGAAAAGAGCTAGCTGTGCTTCTCTAGCCAAGATCACAGTGTGTGAAATGACATATATAAGTGAAATTGAGTAAATTCACAGGCGGCTAACTCCCGTGACTGCAGTACAGGTATCGAACCCAGACTCCCCTTATAATCTAAAGTATGATTCATCTCATATCCTCCTACAGAAGACATCTAAAACACATCAGATGTTTACACCGTTGACTACAGCCCTATCCAGAAGAATCCCAGACACAAAGGTTAAACAGCATCGCCACATGCTTACGTCAAGGGCAGTGCTTGGGATTGAACACTGATCTCTCAGCTTGGGGTTTTAGACAAAAGATTAACACTCTGCTCTCAAAATAGAAACAAATATATATTTTTTTTGGTGCAACTGTTTTGAAAATTGAATAGAAATGTAATTTTCAGAATTATGCTAGGCTGAGGAGAAGGTAAAAGGCCTATTGAAGATGTTTGCCATTTTACCTTATTGTTCAACAGATTTGTATTAGACGTGATCGTATCCGAAAATCTTATCAGTAAAAAGGTTTCAGAAAAGAAGCAGAGTACAAATGAAGTTACATGCTGCACACCATAATCCATACCGCATACCACACACTGGGCTACACAGATTTCTGCATACATTTGCAGCCTCTCAGTTACACATATATTTGCCATGGAAAATATGTTTATCACGGAATGCAGATATTAGAAGTCTTTTTTTATTTCCGTTTAAACCAGTTATACTCCTGCTTTGTACACATCCTACAGAAATGCAGTGACTGAGACCTCAGTGGCTGTTTTGAGTGATGCTGAATGGTTCTGCTGTTTTTCAAAATGTTGTGCTCCACCTCTAGGACTTCAGAAAAAAAAAAATCCCTTGGGTAATTTGGGAGCCAATTTCTTTTTGCACTTGTTCGCTTAATATTCATTCACAGTGCTCTCCTTTCACTGCTGCTCTGTTAAGGAATTCTATAGATACCCTTTATTGGGGTTTTTTGAAGTGTCATTATTAATTTGAGAGGCTATCATTATCTCCCAGTTTTTATAGCTATCACAATTTGGAGAAAAGGAGGAGATTGATAAGGATGATATGAAATGGAGTGAACAGACAGCAAATAACGTGATTACTGCTCATCATGGTAAGAGAATGGAAACAAGTGAACAGTTGAGGGGAAGGAGCTTCCAGAGACACTGTCTTGTCTTGGTGAGTTCAGCTCACATCCTGTGAAAAAGGATCCTGTGTATGTTCCCTTCTCTCCATGGCAATGGCCAGTGAGGAAGCCAACAGATGTGTCATCAGACATAGAAGTTATTTGTATGCAAATTGAAAATAATCTCTGTAAGGGATAACAAGTGGGATTTCATATTTGGGTGTCATCCCCAATTTTTATCTGATTTTCACAGCCATGAATTGAAACCACGGAGTTCAAGAATTTATTATTGGTTCCTGTTCCTCCATGATCTTAACTTCCCTGTGTGAATGGATGAAATGATGAAGGCAAAAAACAAAACTAATTACTCAGAAAATGTCTACTTTTAAAATACCTTATGAAAAAGATATACACTGAGATATCATGTAATAATAAGAAATTAGATTCAATGACCTATGAGATCCTTCCCAGTCTGAATGCAATGCACTTGCATTGGCAAGCGCATTCTCTAGTGTACTCAAGCAAGGCATCCTTGGAAATCAGAGTACATACTTCTGTATCGTATACTAATTCATGGGATTAAAATATCCATTAATGTCAATAAGATTTGTTTAAATCAATTGTGTGAAAAATGTACTCTGTTACAGCAGTGCTAATGATCATTACTACTGGAGCAAGTGCTCCATAAGAGCATTCAAGGTCTGATTTTGGCACTAGGGAAAAAGGGGAGAAGGGTTGTGTCTGGTGTTTGTGTGCAGGGAGGACTTTTGATTCACTTTGTTCTTCAAGGGGAGATAATTAGCACAGTTTATGAAAGTATTTCTTTTTTTTTTATTTTAATCTAGCTTGGATTAATTAAAAGAACTGATTTGGAAAATCTAAGTCTTAACAATTCAGTAATATGTCCCAAATATCTTATGTAAACATCTTTATTTGAAAGAGGAAATTTCATGAAAACCGGAGCAAATTTTGACGAGGTTCAATATTTGTTCCTGTGATCGAACATATTAGCTACACAGTACTATCCTTGCTGATTTTTTTGTTCAGTCTTAATTTAAATTTGATCTGGATTTTTAAAATTTTGACTCTATTTTCTTGTGATATTCAGTTGCTGGCCAAAGTGTTTTCCTAAACTGCTGCATAATATTGGTCTGTTCTGTTCAGCTGCAATCACATTTCATCACACAGTTATCTGTACTTTACTAGTGATTGTAATGGTTTCTTCATTCTGCATATAGGTTGCAAATGCATTCGTAAATCGCTTTAGGATATTTCCAGATGCAAGTCGTTACAAATGTAGCTCATAATAATTATGGCACAATTCCTGTTTTATTTTAGCACTTGTTTATTAGGCAACTGAGATGTAACACACTGATTCCACAAAGAGATTACACCGTCCAGGCCTCTTTTTTCCATGACAGTTTTTCTCCTGCTTTCTATCCGTGTGTATGCTGCTGATACAATCTTACACAATGGGTAATGTAATGACCTCTCTTCATTTATAGTAAGTTATACAATGTTGTGAAGTCCATGAAATATTTAACACTAATAAACAGGATGATCATTACTTTGATGCATAATGAGAAAGTAAATTAAGTAACTGACATTTAAATAAAATATAAGTGCTTTATGCAGTTTCTATTTACCACATCATGGCAGTAATCCATTTAAAGTCAATGAACAACATAATTGAATGGCTCGTGTAATGTAAAGATCTTTCTTGAGTTTTTTTCCAGACTATTCACATGGAAACGCACTTGCAGTTTGCTGACATTTTCAGACCACTTGTGCATGTATAAGTATTATTATGTCTCTTATTTAAAATATTTTTATCTCACAAGACATCAGAAGCACTGAAACTGAGAACTAAAAGGTAGTCTTTTGTAGAAGCCGGTTTATGGAAGATAAGAAAATGTAGCAATGAAGCAGAGGTTGTGACTACCTTTTCATTGATCTCTTCCGTGGAAAGGAATTCCAGACTTGTGCACTAACTAGTATTAGAACAGATTAAGGAAGGTTTAAGCAGGAAGAGCTCACTGTCTTACAGAAAGATTATTTTCTCTGTAGACAACCAATGCCCACTCACCTCAGTGTCTAGCAGAAGTGACACCAAATGCATTGAGGCAGCATAAAGTAAAAAAAAAAATCTTCATTTAAATAAATTAAATGCAAGTTTTCATAGTTACAAGCCCTTGATTTTCCAAAAAGTCAAACAATAAAAAAATTTAACTAACATGAATATTCATCAGGGTCTGTGAAAAGATTTCACAGATGACTCACTGCAGCCAAAAATGTTCTCATTCCTTGTAGGTTTGTTACTATCTATTGATCATAGGAAGATGTGTTGCATTTAATTCTAAATACCCATTTAATTCTCTTTTGAAAAAGAATATTCTGAAGTTGTTCAAATGTCTCATTTTAGTACTTTAAAATACATTCAAGATTCAAAGTTCAGAAATAAGAATGTAAAGGGGAAAGGGAAAGAAATGAATAAATCCGAACAAATGCTCAAAATTTAGCTTAATCAAATGCAAAACAGATTTTCAGTTCCTATAAAGTTGAAAATTTGAAGTCCATAGTTTTTATGGCATGGACCTTTTTAAACTCTGTAACTCTGAAGATTTTATGGGAAGAGAATATGACTCAATATTTATGTAACAGAAGTATAAGCTAAAGGCCAAATCCAGGACCAAGAATTTCCTGCCTGCAGACTCTCAAGTCCCTGGCCAAAAGATTGCATTATCTGGGAAAAGGGAGCGTTATAATTTCTTTTTTATGCATGCAGAGGGATCAAGGGGAAAAGTTATGATCAACAAAGGGATTAATATGCTAGTATATTAAAAAGTGCTGAAAGGCCTAGAGGCATTGACTGGGAGCACACTCATATCTGCTGCTGGATACGTGCACAACTGACCAGATAGGCCCACACTAATATATTAAACAGTGCCTGGGGACATTCATCTATACTATTAAAAAAATCTTAGCGCAGTCCCTGGCAAAGTTTTGGCCTGTGTTGACTGGTACTCTCCTACATGCAACTGGGAGGAGAAACATTACAGGAGGGCATCTGTGAGAGATGCAGGCTGTTCCCATTGCTTTAGCATTTCCCAGCAGTTTTAACTCTGCTGCTTTCCTCTTATTTCAATGCTTAAAGTTGTATCAATTAACGCACAACTGTACAAAATTTCTCTGCTCTTTTTTCTAGGCATATATTTTCAAAACTGACAGCACAATGACAGTAGTCTGACCAGGGCTGTCTAAATAATATGGATTCCCATGATGAACGGTCTGGCTTTGATTAAGGATAATTGGCATGTATAGTCATTGTAGAAAACAGCATATAACTGTAGAAGAGCTACTAGTTCCCTTTGGCATCACAAAACTAATGCTTCAATCAGGGGTAACTGACTGATTCTGCATTATCTGGTTCAGGTGTACATCTTATCTGCATCGCAGCTCTGCCCTGGGGAAGCACTAGGTGCAAACTATTCCCTTTCCCCATGTTCATACAAAGGAAATGCAGGCATGTGCCCCAAAATGAAGCACAGTACACTCCAGCAGGTAGTGGCCAGTACAGATGATAAAGTGACCAGGAACTTGCTGTGTGCTGCAGGGCACCACAGCAGATAAACATCCTTGCAGCTGCTGGATCAGCAAGGAACCTCAAGAATAGCTTGCATCTTCAGCACACAATGTCTGGTGAGTCCTTTAGGTGATGCCGGTGAAAGGGTGATGAAAAGATCAGGAGATGTTCCTGCTTCTGTCAGATTAAAACAAAATGTTTCATGCATGAGTCTAGACTTCTCCATTGTTTATAGCCACCAGCCAAAAGAATAAGTGATTTTGAGTACCAAGTGCTTGACAGCCAGTATTAGTAAGTTTTTACTTTTTTTTATTTTGATATAGGAGTGCTCATTCCTAGGAGTCTGAAACACAGTCAGAGTTCCAGGTTCCTCCTTCATTATGCCATGAAAGCATCTATGAATGTTTAGTAGACAGTGCTCAAAATTTCTGTTGCAAAGAATCAATAAAAATGTCTTCTGTTAAGACATTGTTTTGCCTTCTTATAGCTGCCATCAAACATTTCGATTCTATGGTCAAAATGCTGGGATCAGTCCTGCTAAACTCCAGGATGGATACTATTCAAACTATTTCTTCTTTATTGCAAGGAGATGACCCAGATTCTCATACCAAACTCACAGCAAGAAGGCGTACTGTGAATGGTTGCTATGATTTATCATGTTTATGGTGAAATAAATGATCCTGACAGTAACTACTCTGACAGTAACTCTACTTTGTTGTTGCTTGTCAAAGGTTCTGAATGAAGGAGAGAATTTAAACTATCAGCCTCAACACATCCCACAAACCTGGATACTTAGCTGATAAACTTCAATAAGCAACACAGTTCCTGTAAACTCCTTCTATAATCAATACAGAGCATGAAAGTGAGAAGGAGGCACTTCTGACTTTATCTAAGATAGGAGTCTCCATCTCTATTTTCTCTCTCTTTCTACTTGACACAGAGGAAGGATAAGAAAACTGCATACCCACCACAGCGGGGTGCCTCAAGTTATGTGAGATGGTTTGACCACCAGTTTAACGTTTGGAAATGTTCTGAATCAAACATTAAACATTAATAGGCTGACAAAGTGAATATTTTAAGTTGTAATGATTACTATGGAAAGCATGGCTAAGAGCTGCCAGTGGTTAAAGTCAAAGAAGTTATTACTTCCTGGCTTATTCTTGACAGTATATTTAATTTTTGCTTACTTCTCATGTAGCAAAAAATAGATCCATTTGAACAGAATAACGCCAAATTACTAGTCTTATGCAGTGAGCTACATGCAGCATCCAACTTTTATGTCTGGTTGCATGTACATAAATATGACAGTTAAACCCACTGAAGTCTGCATGGTGCATAGCCTACCCCTGTGCCAGGCAGAGATCTGCTTGCTGAACAGGACACTCAAATGGTTTACCAGCTCACTGCTTCAGTGTCTCCAGATATTGAACTACATTACTATAATGAAGACTACTATAATTTCAGCTTTTACAAACAACAGAGTACAAGGGGAACACTTAGATATGTGGAAATCCTGCATTAACAACTTAAATTGAGTTAGAGCTTGAAAACCTAATGGCAGTAAGGGAAAACATGACTCTCACTGCTAGTTGCCACAAAGACAACTGGAAAGATAAGATTCACTTTCTCTTGTTACAAATATTTGCAATGTAGATATGTCTACATCCGAACTAGTCACCCTGGATTTCCTTTATAAACACCTGATAGATATGGTAACTTGTAGGCATCTCACCTGATCTACCTTGGATGTCTACTTTAGCCTGAAATGAATCCTGCACTAGAAATATCTATATTAATACAGATTAATAATAAAAAGAATCTTCATGTCAGCAGTAGAAATCCACACCACAGACAGGTGTCACTTGCATGTCAATCTTTGTGTTAATTTAAAGGAACCAAAGAAAGATATAATACTTGACAATCACCTACTCCCACATATTGAAGAACTTAATGGTGAAAACTACATGTTTTGTACTATTGATCTTCAGATGTTTGTCAGTATATAGTAACGCATGGTGTCATCAAAGACCTCCAAGCATTTCTTCCACCCTGTGGACTTTTCTGTTTCAAATACACCTTGTACAGACTTGAATTAGTACCTGATTCTTTTTTTTAAAAAAAAGATGTTTTTTCCTCCAAACTAGACAATGCTACCTAATGATATTTCTATATTTTAAATGCTCTGGAAACACATTCAAGACATGAACATCACATACTGCAACCCATCAAAAAAGTGGTGAAATTAACCCTGTCAAAATAGCATTTCAGCACCAAGCTGTCTTTTCTTGAGCCCATGCTTTCTATCTGGACTGAAGTCTGATCTAGGTGTCGCTCTCTGTCTCAGGTCTGTGCCACCACATAGAAAGTTTACTCCTAACTTTGCTTCCATACCCTAACTATTCAAAATTTTGCTTGATGGAATCCTCAGCTATGTAAAAACCTTTTGATGATATTGGTAACAATGGAGGATTTGCCTGAACAGAATGAAATTGCCTGGTGATTGGTTAAATTACTCTGATTTATATATATGAGGTAGAAACCAGGAGCTGAAAATATGAAAGCTCTTACTTTCACCAAACGGCTGCTAATGTAGAAGCAATTGCACAGAGTACAAGCCCCTACAGTAACAGGAGAACAAGTTAAAGCTGCTTGTTTAGCATATCTAACTATAAAAAACAATCCAAACCCACACATGGCTCCCTGAAAACAACTTCATCCAACAATTTTGAAAATCTTATGCTAGCACTGCAGCCAAATATTAGACTACAAAATAAACTTTTTGTACATGAGGGATATGTCATACAAGATACCCTTTGACTTATATTCTAGAGGAACTGCAGGCCAAATGTATAGGCCTGTCTCATGATACATATCAAGAAATGGTCAGAATGAAGAAGGAAGTGTCAGATCCATGAAGACCGCCAGGACCAGAGACTTTAGTTGAAACTACTCAACAGTCCCTTACTGCTCACCAGTCTAATGACAAGACAGAAGTGACTCAGGCATTGCCACAGAAACCTTTACCTGATACAACACAGGAAAAGTTTGACTGACATCATACGGGCTGTTTGCTCATGCATCACTTGCCTGTCATTATGCTCGCACTCTGATGGATTATTCCATTAAGTGGGCCAGAAATAGCATTGACGTCACAAGTCACATCTGCTACTGTAATCATTTGCCTATCTACAATTTTCAGCCGAGGAGGTGATCCAAGAAACAGTTAGCATTAAACAAAGCATCACCAGTTATTTCCCTCAGCTTCAAGCTTTTCTTCGAAGGGAGAGAGAAACAGCATACACAGAAAGCCGTCAATATGCTTCTGTCAGCTCAATGGAGAAATCAAATTCTTCAGTCGAACTGTGGGAGGAAGTTCACAGACTGTTAAGCTGAAAGGAAAAGCTTGAAAAGCTTTTAGCGTGGACCTCCTGCAAACTTGCAGAGCTGCGCACCACACAGTAGCATTGTCACCACCGGCGTTATTGCAGAGCGGGAGGGAGCAGGCACACAGGCTAAATGTAGATGGATGACAAGTGCTAAAATTTGAAACAGAACAATTGTCCAGATGGTAACCAAACAACAGAAGCAACCGTACGGATTATACCCAGTTCAAAAGCCAGTATTTTGAGTGGGGTTCACTTGAAAGAACATGAAAACCTGTAATTCTATGAAAAGAGAAATTGTACACTGCTTTTGAGGCTCTTAAGGGGAAAAAGTTCTCACATGTAGAAAGTATGCAACCATTACAGTACAGTCAGGTTGAAAAGCTTCTTGATTTGTACATATTCACCTGGGAAACTCAGACTTCCTCAGATCCAAGATATTTTGCAAAAATTCAGATCTAATCTCATATCTATTAGATACAATTATTACCTACATGAACTCTGTTCGATCTACATTTTGTCCGAAGTTACAGTTTGCCTGTTATTGGTTACCACATTATCTGATTAGGGACAAAGCAATGAAAATAATGAAGTTACTGTCCCATTCATGCTTTTATGTCACAAGAGGGACCTTATTCCCCTCCATGTGTTGCTGCAGAACTGGTGCTGAGCAGCTGAGGGCACAGCTGAAAGATGCTGTGATGGAGGAAAGTGGAGGCTCTCCTACATAATCTGTCTTCACTTGTTTATTTCTGTTGTTCTCTTTTGTTCACTGCGGCCACCATCATTCTGCTTCTTTAAAAATAACCTTAAAGCCATATTCAGTACTACTGCTTGCTACTAGGTAATGCTGGATGTACCCTGCAGTCATTCCTCCGTCCCTCTCTGAAATGCCTGTACACCAATGCACGCAGCATGGGGAACAAACAGGAAGAACTAGAGATCTGTGTGCAGTCGCAGGGACATGATCTCATTGCAGTTACAGAGACATGGTGGCATAGCTCGCATGACTGGAGTGCTGTCATGGATGGCTACATGCTTTTTAGGAAAGACAGGCCAGGAAAGCGAGGTGGTGGAGCTGCTCTTTATGTGAGAGAGCAACTGGAATGTATCGAGCTGTTCCTAGGGGTGGATGAAGAGCGAGTTGAGAGCTTATGGGTAAGGATTAAAGGGCAGGCTGGCATGGGTGACACTGTTGTGGGTGTTTACTACAGGCCACCTGATGAGGAAGAGGAAGTCGATGAGGCCTTCTACAGACAGCTGGAAGTAGCCTCACGGTTGCAGGCCCTGGTTCTCATGGGGGACTTCAACCACCCTGATATCTGCTGGAGAGGCAAGACATATAGGCTCAAACAGTCCAGGAGGTTCCTGAAGAGCATTGGTGACAACTTCTTGACACAGGTGGTGGAGGAACCAGCAAGGAGAGGTGTGCTGCTGGACCTTGTACTAACAGACGAAGAAGGACTGGATGGAGATGTGAAGGTTGGTGGCAGCCTTGGCTGCAGTGACCATGAGATGGTGGATCCTGTGAGGAGGAGGCAGGGCACTAATTAGGATCGCAACCCTGGACTTCAGGAGAGCAAACTTTGGCGTCTTCAGGGACCTGCTTGGAGGAATCCCATGGGTTATGGCCCTAGAAGGAAGGGGGGGTTCAAGAGAGCTGGTTAATATTCAAGCATCACTTCCTCCAGGCTCAAGAGTGGTGCATCCCTATGAGTAGGAAGTCAAGCAAAGGAGGTAGGAGACCTGCATGCATGAGCAAGGAGCTCCTGGCAAAACTCAACCAGAAGAAGGAAGTATACAGAAAGTGGAAAGGGGGACAGGCCACTCAGGAGGAATATAGGAATGTTGTCAGAATATGCAGGGATGCGACGAGGAAGGCTAAGGCCCCTTTGGAATTAAATCTGGCGAGAGATGTCAAGGACAGCAAGAAGGGCTTCTTCAAATACATCAGTAGCAAGAGGAAGACTAGGGAAAATGTGGGCCCTTTGCTGAATGGGGTGGGTGCCCTGGTGACAGAGGATGCAGAGAAGGCAGAGTTACTGAATGCCTTCTTTGCTTCAGTCTTTACTGCTCAGGCCAGCCCTCAGGAACCCCCAATCCTGGAGGCAAGAGAGAAAGTCTGGAGAAAGGAAGACTTTCCCTTGGTGGAGGAGGATTGGGTTAGAGATCATTTAAGCAAACTTGACACCCACAAATCCATGGGCCCCGATGAGATGCACCCACGAGTGCTGAGGGAGCTGGCGGACATTATTGCTAAGCCACTCTCCATCATCTTTGAAAGGTCATGGAGAGCAGGAGAGGTGCCTGAAGACTGGAAGAAAGCCAGTGTCACCCCAGTCTTCCAAAAGGGCAAGAAGGAGGACCCAGGAAACTACAGGCCAGTCAGCCTCACCTGCATCCTTGGAAAGGTGATGGAGCAGCTCATCCTGGAGGCCATCTCCAAGCATGTGGAGGACAAGAAGGTGATCAGGAGTAGTCATCATGGCTTCACCAAGGGCAAATCATGCTTAACCAATCTGATAGCCTTCTATGATGGAACGACTGGCTGGGTAGATGAGGGGAGAGCAGTGGATGTTGTCTACCTTGACTTCAGCAAGGCTTTTGACACTGTCTCCCATAATATCCTCATAGACAAGCTCAGGAAGTGTGGTTTAGATGAGTGGACAGTGAGGTGGATTGAGAACTGGCTGAATGGCAGAGCTCAGAGGGTTGTGATCAGTGGTGCAGAGTCTAGTTGGAGGCCTGTAGCTAGCGGTGTCCCCCAGGGGTCAGTACTGGGTCCAGTCTTGTTCAACTTCTTCATCAATGACCTGGATGAAGGGACAGAGTGCACCCTCAGCAAGTTTGCTGATGATTGATACAAAACTGGGAGGAGTGGCTGATACGCCAGAGGGCTGTGCTGCCATTCAGAGAGACCTGGACAGGCTGGAGAGGTGGGCGGAGAGGAACCTCAGGAAGTTCAGCCAAGGCACGTGCAGGGTCCTGCACCTGGGGAGGAACAACCCCAGTCACCAGTACAGGTTGGGGGTTGAGCTGCTGGAAAGCAGCTCTGCTGAGAAGGAGCTGGGAGTGCTGGTGGACACCAAGTTAAGCATGAGGCAGCAATGTGCCCTTGTGGCCAAGAAGGCCAATGGTATCCTGGGGTGCATCAGGAAGAGTATCGCCAGCAGGTCGAGGGAGGTGATCCTCCCCCTCTGCTCAGCCCTGGTGAGGCCACATCTGGAGTGCTGTGTCCAGTTCTGGGCTCCCCAGTACAAGAGAGACATGGCACTACTGGAGAGAGTGCAGCGGAGGGCTACAAAGATGATTAGGGGACTGGAGCATCTCTCTTATGAGGGAAGACTGAGAGAGCTGGGCCTGTTTAGCCTGGAGAAGAGAAGACTAAGGGGGGATCTTATTAATGTATACAAATATCTAAAGGGAGGGTATCATGAGGATGGGGCCAGACTCTTTTCAGTGGTGCCGAGCGACAGGACGCGAGGCAATGGGCACAAACTGAAACACAGACAGTTCTATCTGAATATGAGTAAAAACTTCTTTACTGTGAGGGTGACAGAGCACTGGAACAGGTTGCCCAGAGAGGTTGTGGAGTCTCCTTCTCTGGAGATATTCAAAACATGCCTGGATGCAATCCTGTGCAACGTGCTCTAGGTGACCCTGCTTGAGCAGGGGTGTTGGACTAGATGATCTCCAGAGGTCCCTTCCAACCTCAGCCATTATGTGATTCTGTGATTCTGTCCTGCACTACCTCTGATATACTCTAGCTAATACCCTAGTTATAGGTGTAACCATATCTAAAAAAGGGAATATCTGAAATTCTTGAAATCTGATCATTCTGAAAATATTTGTTCCCAGATACATCCCCACACACCCCTACCCTAGTGTAACTTTCTTCGTACTTTGGCTCAAGGGTTTTCTACCCCCTTGTGCAAAAATAGTCCATTTCACACATGCATACTGGAAACAAAAAAACAAAAAAAAAAACCCCAAACCCCACCCAGAACTGGTAAGGCAGGATAGTAATAGGGGTTTGAAATTGTTAGAAGTTTGCAAAACCTACAGGAAAGTATATATTCATGTGCTACTCTATTCTATAGCAATTCTTCTGACCTCCTTTGCATGCCATTGTATTTCATTCTCTGCAGTGATATCCACTCCAACAACATCCCTAAGCAACATTTGCCTCACGAGAGACAGGCCTTGCAGAGTTGTGCAGACCTCACTGCAACCCCATGCATAGTAACTAGGCCATAATTACAAACTGTCAGTTTAGTATTTTTGAAACTTCTCTTTTGTGTCCTTTTGCGTTATAGAGAGCCCAGAATTAGTTTTTGGTTTTTCTTCTTATCAGAAATATGATATAGTCAAGTCAGTTAAGTAGTACTTCCTCCTTAAGCAGGGATCTCTATGGTCTTTACCTGCTTGTCACAACGCAGGAGATGGTGCATCGTAGTTATGCCTTGAATCAGGTAGGTGTCCTGAGGTCTGAAAAGTTAGTTACTAGAACGCTGATGAAAACTGATATTTTAATTTGTCTGCAAAGTCACACTGATCCAATTGTAGAGCTGGAAAGAGTCTGCAGGAGGTTTAAGTGGTGCCTCCTTCCCTTGGTGGCATTTATGGCAAGATGCCTCAGTTAGGTGGAATTTTCTAATGAAGCATAGCTTATGCAGAAGATGCTGGTTGGATGCGTCTTGGGAATGGTGTACTTGGAACTGACTTCTACAGGTCACTTCCAAGCCTTATGTTTTGTGGTCTGAATCTATAAAAATTAATCATTTAAGACAAAGAAACCATCACTGTCACCATCAATATTCCTGGTGGAGGCTCGGGTAGCCGAAAGAAACAGTAATTCTTTATGTTTTGATCTGACTTTTGGTGTCACTACGAATTTCTGTATTTTATTGCTTGGATGTCACTGGCCACTAAATGTTTAACAAATTACCCCCGCATGGAGTCTAGTCTTATGTTTAATTAGATCCTAGCATGCAGAAAGGGCTTGGAAAGACAGATGGTATAAAACATAACAACCTACACAGAGAGAGAAGTTACAACTATGTTGTTGTCTACTACTCAAATATCAGGCCAGCTATAAACATTGTCATAATCCAAAGCTCACTGCTTATTGTCTGATCTTGACCTACTTTTGTGACTATTCTTATTTCCAGCAAATATTTAGTCTGACATATGATTAAATGGCGAACAAGTGGATGGTAAAACCCTTGCCTGGAGCAAAACACTGGCAGAGCATGCCCTGTACTCCTGTTTGTATTCTATACAACATGCAAGCTGAAATATAAAAATAAATATAAAGAATGCATGGCTGACGGTGTTTTTGATACAGAGGACTGCATTAGTGTACTATCTGCTAAGCACATCATGTTTTCCAATGTCAAATAAATCAGGACATTGTAGTTTAAGAGCCTTGTTTTGTTTATTGAAGGAAGATTCATTATGCAATTGTACTCACAGGAGGATAATAATGTTGCAGTCCACCTAGATTGTTGCTGAATATGTTTTTAACTCCACTTAAAGCATTTTTATGGATGCCAGGAAAGAGAGCTTTCCTGGTAGTAAAGTAGTTTTTCATCTATTAATTGATATTTTAATATCTATTTTCCATTGCAGGCATTAACACAAATTAGGAATGATGGCAAAATTCAAAAAATAATGTCTTATTCAGCTGGGATACGATACCTTACGGAGGATGCCTCCACAGAAAAGCTGTTTGTTTGAATCACTTGAGGTTTACACAGGTTTCTTATATATCTCTTAGATCTATCCTAGTGTCACCCATAATGGTATCCAATATTGAGTACCCCTTGTCCACAGGGGGTGGTGGGAGGAAAGGTCTTTCAGGTCTATTTGTTTCTACCAATATTGCAATAAAAAAAGAAAAAAAACTATTTATGAGAATATGTGGATTTTTTGCATTTCTCATTTTTCACTAATACTGGTAGACTTAGAAAAACTAAAAATGAGCTTTTTGGATAGAAGAAGAAAATTATCTTTTTATTTTTAAAATATTATTCCATATCTCAAATGACAAATAGTTAAATAAAATCACGAGCAGTTATATGAAACTGAAGGAAAAGGTAGGAGAAGTGTTATTTTGAGAATTTTAACATGTACGTTTCTGCATCATTTAAGCTCATTTTGCATCAAATTTCCTCTCTACAGTTTTATTAAGATTCATCTGGACTTATTTGAGAATAGTGTATATGTGCAAGCAATCTACTGTACGGTTTTGGGAATAGCAGTCTCTAATTGAGTTTGTAAACAAAATCTTTAACTATAGTCAACTAAATTGCTGTGTAGCCAAGTCCTAAATAGGGATTGAACTTAACACTTGTGAAGCCATTTCTCAATTACATACTGTAAAATTTAACACATTAGCCATGTAATTGTACACTAATTAAATATACTACGAGAAAACAAAGGCATCTCTTGGGCATCTCCTAATTTCCAACGTAATATCCACTTCGTTCACTTCTCATTCACAGGTACTCTTAGAGACGATAACAATATAATGTTCTTAATTCTATTTAAATTAACAAGGAACTCATATCTTATTACACTCCTTGAAACACTTTACATGAAGATAAAAGAGCAATTAATATTTTCCATATTGGCAACTTCAGGCATGTAATGATAATGTTTCCAGCAAGTTAAAGGTATGGTCCATAAATATAGCATGTGTTTAATAAAAGTAAAGTAGGCAGAGAAACAGCAGCTCTCTTCCTGCCTAGTATTATTTAGCTTAGTCTGAGAAATAACTCTAATGCACGAAAATTTGACCTTCACCTTATATGGGAAATTCTGTTCATACAGAGGTTTTTGTGCGTTGTTCCAGTCCAACTTGTGCCTCAAGAAAATGAACAGCCAGTCGTGTACCAGAAAAGAGATTTTATTCACAGTAACTGCTATGCTCCTGGACAGGAATGACTCATCTGTAGCATAATCCGTGCACTTCCCAAGAAATTGGTTGTGGTATAATAGAATATATAAAGCCGAGGGCTGAGAGGTAAGGATGGTAGCCTGAGCTCTTTTGCCCATGGCTGAGCCAAACTGCCAGTGTGAATGATAAGAAGCAAGGCTGGAAGCTGAAAAAGCAAACTTAACAACAAGTAGCACCTGTGGGGTGCAACAAATGCCCACTGCGAATAGGGAACACTGAAGCAATTGGCATGGGAAAGTGCCTGCAGTTAGGTAAAATGCAATTCTTTGTGGAGTTTTTGTTACCTTTTTGTTGCGGGGAATTAAGGGCTCTAAGTTTCCATAAATAAGCATTTAAAAGAAAAAAACTATAGATAGTCTTTAAAATAGATTTCAAAACGTCAGCCTACGTCAATAAATTAGAAATGTTATATTCAACAAGAAAACTGTCCTTTCTTCTCTCCATGTAGAAAATCTGACAACTTGACATTTTCCCCCAGGTTCTTTCTTGTTGAGAAACTCATGGGAACATGAACAAAAAAGGAAGCATTTTCCCATAAAATCCTCACTTTCAATAATTAAAAAGTCCCCAAAACATATAAGAAATCTTCAGTCTGGTTCCATTCAATACTTCACTTATTGGCAGTTCAGAGTTTACTTGTCACTCGCTCATAGCTCTACCCGATAGCGTGCTATTTAATCACCTTCACATACCATTTATTTTTGATTACAAAACACGCCTTTACTGATGTTAACTAATATTTTGTTAGGAAATTAATTTAAATGGTAACAAGTAAACTTTATCGGTTTATGACCTCGTGAAATATTGAGGTTACAGCTATTCTGAAATTACTAATTAAGTCCAAAACTAAGATGTCTCCTAATTAACATGCTAAATATATCGAGCCACATTAATTCCTCAGACACCTCCATTGATTAGAGTATCCAGTGGAGATGAATTTTCTCCATTGATCCAGCTGCAAATCTGGAGCAAAGCATACTGCTGGCATGGATGATTCAGTTGACTTCATTGGTAACATCCAAGTAACATCTGCTTTGTGCCTCTATGTGCAAATTTATTTGCAGCTGGTCCTACTGAGGTCAGGGAAAAGAAGTTTATATACCAGAAGTCCTAAAAAGGCAAGGTATTAAGGTGAGATATTTTTGAACAGTTGATCAAGCAGTGAAGCATAGAGAGAAAATAGACGTAACGCTCAAATTCCTTATTCATCTAACAAAAGGTGAATAGCTATGACAGGAAACACAATTCACCTCAAAAGACATTGATGGGGTACATTCCTATATCTCAGGGGACAGGGGACATGGGACATCCTCCAGGGGATAGTTCTTCTACCTTTCAGTATTTACCATCATGGAGCCCTCTAGGTAAAAAAAATTACTTCATACAGCAGATCACAATGTATCTATTTAAAGCAAAAACAATTAAAAAAAAGCCCTTCAATCATAATTTGAAAAAAAAACCCTCTCCCAATTAAAAAAATAGCAAATATTCATTTTTCTAACTTGTGATGAAAGGAAATTAAGTGCGGATGTGCATGTGCATTTGCATATTTTAACCAATTCCTTTCACTGAAGAGCTCGTTTTTGTTATTGTTCTTGAGAAGGAGATGGGGAACATGGAAGGAAATGTATAAATGTAACATCATCTGACAGGTTTTCTTTTCCCCTATTTTCTTAAA
This sequence comes from Apteryx mantelli, assembly GCF_036417845.1. Lineage (NCBI taxonomy): Eukaryota > Metazoa > Chordata > Aves > Apterygiformes > Apterygidae > Apteryx > Apteryx mantelli. Next base: position 81,797,184 of record NC_090020.1, read on the forward strand.
AAAAAAAAAGATGAAAACCATCAAACTGAAATTTAAATACTTTTCTTTTTCTTCCACAATCTTTTACCTTCTTGTGGCTGTGACTGTTAAATGTCTGTGGGGGGTGTATGAGTGTGTGTGTGTTTGTGTGTGTGCGCATGAGAGAGACAGAGAGGAGGAGAAGAGACCTGTTTTATCATACACTCTCTTGACCTTTTTTGCAATTCATTGATTCTTAAAGCACATCAGGGAATGCATTATTTATCATTTTCATCTGTTTTCACACACAGTTTTCTAGTACTGCTGCTGTTGCATTGTTTTGTTTAGTTTTCCTTTATTTTTAAAACAAAGATAATCCCATTAATGAGTTAATCAACAGTTAAGACTAATTTATGATGTAATATATCTCCACTCTGCTCCCATTTTCACTCTTCCATAATGCGAGAATAGAAGAAAATACCACATGCTTTTAAGTTCATTACCCTATAAGCTGTTCGTAGGTGGAACTTATCAAGTTGGCAGGAAATAAAAAAACCACAGTTGTTCTCAGCAAGAAAATAACTATATTAAAATATTTTTAAAAAAGAAACATCTTACAATTTTTTCTCTTTGAAAGTCTTCCAGAAGTGTTAGAGAAAGTAAAGGAAAATTAGAGACAAGAGAAGGGCACAGCAAAGCCAAATCAAGAAATGAAAAGTTTCTTTTTATCCAAAGAGATGGTTTTACTGTCCGTATAAGCCTCTAAAGTTGCTGGTGAGCCTACATTTTATTTTCTGCAGATGCATATCCTTTCACATGAACAGGGGGCCTCACAAGTATAGGGTTACATTAGCACACAGTGTTGCCACTGGAATTTCTTTGCTCGCTGCGATTCCTCCTTGGTGAGCAAATTTTGGTACCATTAATGTAACAAATACCTCAGTCTCCTCTGCTGAGGCTTCATACAAAGACAGTGAAATACTATTTAATGGTTTTCTGCTGAACATCAGCCTTTGTCTTCGCTTGGTTGAGACAGAGAGAAAAAGCACTGTCATTGCCAAGTGCAGGATCACTGGTATTCTGTGTCCTTTTATATTTCGGAGAGTTTGCAATACGATATCCCAGAATACATGGGGGTTGATATTTTTCCCATAATTCACAAAGCAGTTATAGATATTCTGTTTCCTAACCAGACAGAGAAAAGTTGAAATAATTTCAGTGACAACCCAGATCATGCAGAGAAATGTGCGAAAAATCCTGTCGCTTCTAGGAACCTTCTGAGACCAGTGTGAGTGAATCAGTAGTCACAGGAATGAACCAATTTATGTGGCCAGCTGTGAATGTGTGCCTGTATTTCTCTGAGGTTTCCCAAGTACCGTTGCATGCTCATTTAAATTAAATCTGTCCTACGTTTACTTCCCTTTTTTAATGAATTATAAAGTGAGACACTCAAGTTTTCAGTTGGCAGCTTTCACAGGTAAGTCACTTGGAGAAGCTGTTTAATTTACCTAAGCCTCGTTTCTCTACCTGTAAGATAAGGACATTATTTCCTACTCTCCTTCTTCTTTATCTTGTCCAGTTGTATTGTAAGGAGGGTTAACTTAGGGCTCGGAAAACCCTTCATGCAATAAGGAGCCTGCGCCAGTCTAAGTATTACTACAATAGAAACAACATGGTGCCTTTCTTGATTTTTGTGTTTTACCAGATTTCAGTGACTTTTTTCTGCTTCTGTTCCATCCTTGAACTGCTTCATAAAAATCAGCCTTACATTTGGCCATAATTTTCTATTTCATCCAGCTGGACGGATTCTGTGCTGTTCCAAAGACCATGAACATAACAGAATACCCTAGAGAAGTCTTTGTGTATTTTTTAATGTTTTAGTCTCTGTAGATATAAAACAACTTACTGGTGCTATCACACTGTCTTTTGGTTGAAGCAGAGACTAATTAAGTTAGTTATATAATTATTATTCTAAAGGCTCTCCTCGTATGCCTCATCTGTCTTTATGTTGCTGAAAAAGACATTTCCTTGTCTACATTTTTGCTGCCTGAGCAAATACAAATGTGCTCCTTGGGTCAGCTAGCACTGAATACAATTTTTCTAAGTTAATGAGTGTAGAAAAAAAAAAAAAAGAAAAGAAGAGTAAAAAAAGAGTCCTGCCAGAACATACCTACAAATAAACATATCCACTATCCCTCCTAATAGGCCATGTGGATTTCTATGTCTCTTTCATTAACCCTAGCAGCCTGAATAAAAATATTACGAACTGTTGGGATGGTATATTTGTATTCTCTCTTGCTGTAAACTATTCTGGGGACCTGTTCAGAAGGAAGGGCTAGACTATGCTGTGTTTACTGAGGTTCAGTACAAGATGGACTTATCTCCACCAACTTTAGTTATTGCTAAGCCATCTAGTCTAAGCTTATCATTTGAAAACCTCTTTGGACATTGAGCCGAGAGAGAGATGATGAGCAGTGGTGCATATGCCTGTGGCTTGTTTAAGGAAACTAAATGAAATAAACTAGCATAGATGGGCAGAGTTAAGGGAAAGGAATCCACTTAACTCCATGAATCTCTGCTCCTCCTCTCCATGAAGCCTGTGCGATCATGGTGGTCATAGACCACCATGCAGTCTCCAGCACTAGCTGGAGCAACTACCCTTGGCACATCAGAGGCCTCCACCCAGACAGAGCTCCTGAGGGAGGATGCTGCCATCCAGGTCTCTGGCTGTAGGGAGTGCCTGGTGCTCCTCCCTGAGGTTGGAGATGGTGATGGTCTTACCTGTGGGAGGTGTGCTCTGGTTGAAGTGCTGAGCTGCCAGGTAAAAGAGCTCTCACAGGTGGTGAGCAGACTGTGCACCATCAGGGTGGATGATATGACCTATTCCAATATTAAGAAGAATGTCAGGTAAGCATGGCAGAAGCTAGCATGGGTGAACAAGGAACATCTGCCTGAGCTCAAATGCAAGAGGGAAGCATGCAGAAGGTAGAAGCAGGGATGGGCTGTGCAGAAGGGATATAGAGACATTGACCAAGAATGCAGAGATGGAGTTCAGAAAGCTGGAGCTCACCTGGAGATTAGAGCAATGATGGATGTGAAGGGCATGAGAAGGCCTTCTAGAAGTACATTGACAGCCACCGAAGCCAGAGAATGGCTGTGTTGGAAGGCATCTCTGGAGATCATCCAGTCCAGTCTCCCTGCTCTATGCAAGTCACATATACCAGGTTGCTCAGGACTCTGTCCATTCAGGTTCTGAATACCTCCAAGGATGGAGGCTCCACAGTCTCTCTGGGCAACCTGTTCCAGTGTCTGACTACCCTCACAGTAAAAACTGTTTCTTATGTTTAAATGGAATTTCCTGTGTTTCAGTCTGTGCCCTTTGCCTCTCATCCTTTCACTGAGCACCACTAAGGCTAAGAAAAATGTTAGCCCACTGCTCAATGGGGCAAGAGACCTGGAAAGCAACGCACAGAAAAGGCCAAGCTACTAAATGCTTTTTTGCTTCAGTTTTCACTGGTAAGATCTAGACTCCCAGGTCTCTGAGCAGAGTCTGTGGGAGTGAAGCATTGCCTACGGTAGAGAAAGACAAAGTTGGAGAACACATAAGCCGTTCGGACATGCTGGGATCAGATAGGACGCGTCTGAGGGTGCAGAGGGAGGTGGCTGATGTCATTGTGAGGTTGCTCTCTATCATCTTTGCAAGCTCCTGGAAATCAAGAGAGGTTCCTAATGACTGGAGAAAGGCAGATGATAAGGACAATCTGGGGGTGTACAGGCTGGACAGCCTCATCTCAGAGTCCAGGAAAGTTATGATAAAAGTTCTCCTAGAAGCCATTTCCAAGCACATGAAGGATAAGGTGACTGGGGACAGCCAGCATGGGTTTGATGGGCAAATCATGCTGATCAGCTTGATTGTCTTCTGTGATGAGGTGACTGTCCATGTGGGCAGGGGGGGAGCAGTGGATATTGTATATCTCAACTTTGACAAGGCCTTTGACAGAGACCTCCTGGGTGTTCTTATAGCCAAATTGGGAAGATGTGGACTGGGTAAGCAGATGATAAGCTGAATGGAAAATCGGCTGGACTGCAGGGTCAAAGAGGGTTGATTAGTATAGAGTCCAACAGGCAGCTGCCTACCAGTATTGTAGCTCAGGGATCAATAGCAGGGCCAATACTGTTTAATATTTATTGATGACATGGGTCATGAGACAGAGTGCAAGCTTGCAATCATAGTGATTGAGAGGAGTGGTCGATGCTCTGGAGGGCAAGGCTGCTCTTCAGGAGGACTTTGACTGGCTGATGGGAACTTCATGATATTCAACAAAGGCAAATGCAGGGTCCTGCAATTGGGATGGACTAACCCTGTGCAACAGGATGAGCTGGGGATCAACTGGGTAGAAAACAGTTTTGCAGAAAAGGACCTGAGGGACCTAGTGGGCAAAAAGTTGCATGGGAGTCAGCAGTGTGTCCTTCTAACAAAGAAAATCAACCGCACAAAGAGCTGCATTAGCAAGAGCATAGGCATCTGTTTGAGGGAGGTGATTCTTCTCCTCTATTTGGCACTTGCAGGATGGCATCTGGAGTAGTGCGCCCAGTTTTGGGCTCCCCAAATACAAGAAATACATAGATATATTAGAGCAAGTCCAGGAGAGGGCCAACAGCATGGTCAGGGCTGGAGCATGATGTATCCTCATACATGGTTGAGAGAGCTGGGTTTGTTCAGCCTGAAGAAAAGAAGGCCAAAGGGGAGGGGGATTTAAGTGCTGTCTACAGCTACCTAATGGGAGGTCTTGAGAAGATGGAGACAGATTCTTCTCAGAAGAACACAGTGGAAGGATGGGAGGCAGTGGATTCAAGCTGGAACATGGGATATTTAATTAATCCAATTTGTCCATATATTCTTACCCCAGGACATTTGAGCAACCAAGTTTTCCTTGCATGCATACTCAGAGAGCAAACTAATCTTGCATTCTTGAGAACCATTGAAAAACTAGATCTGATCTTTTATGGATGCACATTCATGCTAGAAGGCTTTTCAAGTGATTGAACACAAACTGACATGATGAGAAATCAGAGGAACCCATTATTCTCCTGTCAGAGTCCTGACAAAGCAAAAGTTAAATCCCTAATGGTTGCACCCTGTGCATTATCAGCCCATCACCTACACTCAGTTGCAGTCACTATGAATTGTATTGGGAATGGATGTATTAAGGCTTGTATTAAGGTGATCAAACAGAATGGTGATGAGAGCTCTGGAGTTCCTTAGGGAAAACATGTTGTAAATCACCCCATGCAAGGTATGAAAAAATATTTAATTAAGGATAAGCATAATTTAATGTATGAAGGAGGGCAAAATTTCTATGATCATAGCTTAATGAGTTCTACAGTGATCCTCCTGAACCTTGCAAGAAAGATCAGAAACACAAAAGTTTGTGAGTGGGAAAGGACAACTGAACCTGTTTACCTCTATTCACAGTCTTATATTATCTTTCATGTTTTTTCATCATGTTTCATGAGGAAATATCTGTATCATAGACAGAAAAAATATTTAAGTTTTTTGAGTAGCTACATTGTCATTGTTGTTTTTTTACATTGTTGCAAGTTATTCACTAGGAAATTCAAAGTTCTGGTTGTTTTCCATAACCCTCTCCACTTGATTCTATGCTAACCAACTGCAGCAAGACCTTGTGACTGTTGACCTTCACAATTAAAAAACACAGCAGAGATTGCTTTAAATAATTAGGAACCAAAACAGTAATTGCTTTTAGAAAGGAAAGAATGAGAAGCTAACAATCCCCCCAAAAGCGTAAATTTAAAAAAGGTGTTGACAAAACATTAATATACAATGCATCATGAAAACAGTGCAGTTCTCTTTAATTAGAAAAGTATGTTGTTCCCTGTGACTTATTCACTTAATTAAAAGAACAGAAATTTGTTCTGATTCATGAATTTGGCTGTAATGTGTATATGTGTGGGACTACCCATAGAAAGTAAAATACGACTTTTAAAAATCAAATGTTTAAGGAGGTAACAGTCGCCCCATACACCAGTTGTGAATCTCAGATACTGATAAGCACATTTTGAACTGAGGTAAATAAAAAAAAAGATCTGAACTTGCATGAATGCTAAGACAAAAAGTTTCATACAGTTTAATTAGAAAATATTGCATAGAATCTCTGCCTTACCATATGTATCCAGTCTTTCTGCAACTGAGTGCATGTGGCACTCTTTAAAACAGATTTAATCTCTCTATAGTCTCCGATGTTTTTACAGGGCATAAATGGGCTACTATTTCAAGTGCAAATGTCTGTATTTGAAAAGTCTTTGATGGTTTCAGTTTAAATCACATTAACTGCTTAGATTTTGGGTTCTCAATGCACATCACATTTTTTTGATTAAAAAAAGTCAAGCCATCAAAATAAAAATGATAAAGGATCAGAAATTACTGTGCTTCATTTTAGGCAATATTTCCAAAGCACTAATAAAACACTTTACCAATCAACCAGTTAATGACCAATGTGAGTTGTTATAAGGCATTGGGTGAAGCTGACAGAGCTTAATTTATCTAGCTGGCCATTAACTCATCAATAAAAGGGTTACTAGTCAAGAGTGTAAAAATTGTTCATATAAATCTCAGTTATGTTACTGTTAAAATATTAAATCAGTTTTCTAAAATAATTTACTTTATCATTATCACAGTGTAATACCAGTAATTTATCACTAATGCTTTATTTCGGTCACTATTGGCCCAATAAACAAAAATTTGTCCTGATTGCAACCCTAAATGGAGAAGATAATTTTATAATTAGGGATTTTTCTTAGCTATGTACTGTATACAACTATTAGTACAAAGAAGTTGAGGAGCTGATATATTAGGGAGCAAAAGTCAGAGATGGTGTACTTGTATCTCTTTGCTCCGTACAGTATATAGTCTTCCTAGCAGACATATTTTTGTTGCACATATATATCTCAAAAGTCAGTCTTAGAAGTACATCTAAGGATGTTTAAGAATGCTAAAGAGATGTTGTTAATAATTTTTGGAGAGTATATTGCCTAATTTTGGCTGTAACAGCTATTTTCACATAGTAAGCATCGATTCTGAGATGAGCCAAAGTGACAAAACCTGGCACAAGATCTAATTTTTACTAGAACCATGACACTAATAGCATGCAGAAGTAGACACATCTGTGGCTATATATCCCTTATACTTCTTCAGTAATCTTGGCCTTGATTTTAAACTCAACTTTAAACTCAAAACTGGGTGTTTGGCTAAATATTTTACTTCAAACAAGAATTAACTCAGGGAACATCTATATTCAACGTAATACAGGAAGTCAGATCAAATCAGTGCAAAGGGCCCTGTCTGTGTTAACCATGAAACTATGAAACAGTAGAAATATTGCTCACCTGAAAATGAATTCAGGTTACACCTCTGCTGAGCGATGATACAAATGTCTTATCATAAAACAATTGCTTGGAAGGATCTGTTTTCTTCTTTCTCCATGTCTCATTGTCAAAGACACACACCCCTTAACTTAATTTTCCTTTTTATTGAAATAGGAGTTTGAAATAAATGGAGTGAGATTTCTATAATATTTACGTTATGAATATGAATGAAAGTATGGGTCGGAGGAAGGTCTTCAGGCAATTTTAAATGTATTCCAAAATATGGCTAGTACATCCATTCCAAATGGACTTAATAAGCACTCAAACACCGTGAAGACTTTAATTAAGAAACAAGTATTAAAAAAATCAGCTAATTTCCTAATTAAATCAACATGCACTTGTAAATGGGTTGCCAGTAATTTGGTTGCTGGTGTCGTTTTATCTTTTAGGTGTAATGCATGATTTTTAATAGGCAATTAGTTGATTCTTCATAACCCAGACATTACTCTTGTCTTGAATGGTTAATTCAGTAATACCATCAAAGTGGTACACATTGCCTTTTAATGAAAAATAATGACAAAAATAGTACATTAGATCAGAGAAGTCCATTATGCAATGTGTCAGAAGAAGATCTGAAAGACAGCAAGTCAGTCTAAATCCACAGTAATGTCAGTGGACTTAGTGACACTATTTCACACCTGCACTGCTAGAACACTGTTGAATTCATTTTTGGTCCTGTTTGATCCTCTTTAATGTATTATCTGAACATTTCTGTATATATTTTCAATAGAATGCCTTCAGGTAGGTAATTGTGGTAAAGCATTTTCAGAAAAAAGGAAATCCAAGAAGTCTGATTAACTAATCAACTTGCCTAAAGTATCACAAAGGAAAAAGATATGGAAAAGAAGTCTCTCAGAAACCCATTTCATGCAATAGACTGCATTTTTACAGAAGAATCACGCAACCCTCCAAAAGAGTCTTGTCTGAATAATCAGCTTACCCAGTCTCTTGTCAATATATAGCACAACACAACTCAGTTGACCAATCAAAAAGTTCTTCTCTGTAAGGAAGGGAGAGGTTCACTCCAGACTGGAGATAAAACATAAAGTGTATCAGAGTAGAACATGAAAAATTTAGATGAGGAATGGCTTGTCCTGATCTTTTGAACTGTTGTATATTTTCTCCAGTGGGATCATTCCCATTTGGTAGGATCACAATACCGTACTGTAGAAAACTTTCCATTCTTCTCCTTTTACTCCCCTCAATTATATAGAATTTTTGTCACATTCAGAGGCATTTTGTAAATCAATATAATAAGCTAGTCCAGGCAGAGACATACTAAAGCAGGTAAATAGCTCATAGCACATCAATTAACTCTAAATAAACCATATATCACTACAGAGCAGACTTACTCAGTGTATCTGCACCAGACTTTGTAAATATACCTGAAGACAGGTACAGTCAAAAGCTCTGGTCCCCAAAAGTTTTAAGAGATCCAAGAAACATAACAGCTCTGACTGTATTTCTCTTTCTTCTTTCCCTTTATTCTCCTTGTTTAACTAGGGTCTTTTTTATCCTTCTGCAGGCTATTGATGTAAAAGTCTTCTCCTCAGCTCTCATCACCTAAAAGAGGCTTCACTGAGCATCCCACCTCATTGACTTCCTCTTTTCTCCTCATCTCATTTTAAAACCTATTGACTGTTTCTTAATTTCTCTCTCCATAAGTTATTGCCTTTACGACTGACTGCCTTAATTTATTCTCCATATAATGTCTACACACTGCTGCTTTCTGTGATTTATGGCATATGTAGTCTTCTATTGTTTAACTCCATAAAGCTACTTTGGATGAAACTTCTGTGAAAGAAAATACAGTCCCACATGGCTTATGAAGTCAACGTGAGCTGCTGACTGCTCAACATTTTGAAAATGCAACCACACATTTATAGACATAGTCAGAGTGGAACTTTTTCATTAAAGTTTATGACACTGTTATAATGTTAACCAAATACCTGCCTATTCTGAAAAGTGAGTAACAACAGCAAAAAACGTTATTGAACTTCTCTAAACTATTACATAAAAAATGAGAATTTAGAAACTTAATTATGGTTCTTTGATCTAATTTTTGGATTCCAGAACATCTGCAGACCTGTGAGTTTTGCTCTGTGACAGATATAGATGAAATCCAAAATGAAAACAGCTGAAGGATTTAGAACAACAAAATTAGATTAGGGAAGAGGATTTGTAAATTTGAAGCAGTCTCCTTGGGCTACACCTGGTGATTAACCATTAAATCTTGAAAAGTGCAAAGCATTCTCTTTCCTCACATTAACATTAATGTGAAATAAGGTTCTTCAGTAACTTACAGAACAGGGGCCCAGAAGGACCTATCACTGTTTATTTTATTGTGCACTCCTTCTTCCCTCCTGCACACACTCCTACCGTTTACGTGAGTAAAAATAACAGCACAGTGGAGATTTATTTTCCACTTTTTCTAATGTACACTTACTTGCAGCTCATCAGCTCAGCAAAAATATAATCATGGTGCCCTAACTTATATGTCAAAAAGGTTCGCTACTCCATTTGGGAGGATGGCGACTGAGGGAAAGAAAGTGTGAGGCTTGCATATTAGAGATGCATAACTTTCTGAAAAGCTAAAAAAATTATGAAGACAGGGACTGCTTAAATTAAGACAGCATTATATAATATTTATGTCTCATTATGGGTCTTCTGGGCAGTGTACATATGTCTTTAGGAGCTCAAAAAATCCAAACAATCGTCTAGTGCTTATGAAAGCATCTATGAAGGTTAGGTGGCTGACTCTCAAAAATCAATTGAGCTTTGATAGTCAGGTGATCCACACACTCCAAATTGCATTTTTAGGTAGCTTGGTAAATCTGGAATTGTGGCCTTTTGCCTAAAAACATTTTGAGGTAGCTTGAAGTATTCCTAGTAAAATAAATCTTCTGTAATCCTACTGCCTGTGTGTGATTGCTCACTTGCATGTGCAGTTTAGGTATTTCCTCCACTTACTTTTGACAAGTGCGATCATATTTGACAGGCAGTGGAAGTTCTGAAGACAACATGTTATCCACATTTTACGGAAAACACTTGGGTAGTAGCTGCAGCACAAGCTCACCCTAATGCACAACAGAAGATCCACGGAAAACAGTTATGTTCTTGCTCCAAAACAAGAAAAGCTCCATGTTAGATCTTCAAGAATTCACCAACGATACCCAGATAATCAGGATTCAATACTACACTGGTTTTGTATGCCTTTTGCCTCATTACTCAATGTCATACCCTAGAAGTTGAATGTCCTATGGATGTATGACCGACCTGCAGACTTACCCTCAGAAGGAGGCAGTGTATAACAGATGTGCCAACATTTGCAGTTTAACATGGAGCATATGTCTTTTTTAGGTATGTAATCATATTTGTGATCACACTTGGTGTGCTGTACAGAGCAATTATGCACACTGCTGCTATGCCCAACTGTTTCTCTCCTATTGAAACCAAGCTGGAAATTGCTCACTGTGGTGTCATGCAGTATGGAGAGGATCACACCAATCCTGAGGTTCTCCAGCACTGTCTGGGAGCACATATACAGGTATAGGATGCTGGAAAAATCTGTGAGTCTTTCCTTCCCACCAGATTTCTCAAAATTTAACAAAGACCAGGGATTTAATTATGCTTATGTTACTGCCTTATTTTTTCTGGGTCTTCTTTTAGCTATTATAGGTCATAGCATACATCTACTGTAAAGGCTTTCTCTCAAAACTTGGAAATTCTTTCAATACTCTGAGTACCACAAAACTTCTTTACTTGATTCCAGATTGATTTTGTTTGACTTTCCACAGTCATAAGCGACAAAAAAAGAGGGAGACAGATATCTTAGATATGCCACCTGAATGATCTTGAAGACAACCTTGTTTGCTATCTTCTAGGGGAGGAGGACCTAGAACAACTCACGAGCAGTATGTTGAAATTGCCAAGCAGGTGATCAGAGCAGGTAACAAAAGGTATGGGGAGCATTGCTGCATCAGACTTAAGAAGACAAAGGCTATGTTCCTGAACACAGACAATAGAAAGGAGTCCTTCAGCAGCATGTAGCAATATGTGTCCTGTGAGAGATCTAGAGAAGGTTTTGGGCTTGGAGGACTCAATGGAGATATCTACTCATCTGGAGCTTCATGACAAAGGTTTGGGGGGGTTTTCCACAGAAGAATCTGAAGAATACCTTGGCCTCTGGCACCCCTTATACCTCTCCAGAACATTAGACAATGGAGTAGCCCTATGAAGGACTATTTACAGTACAGAGACGCTCTACAGCTGGTCACTGTCTTATGAAGGGGACTCCTTTCCCTCACTAGTGAAATGGCCCTTCAGTATACCAAAGATTTTGACCAACTCAGGCTGCTTATTGACATGATCATAGAGTGATTTGTCAGATGGCTTTATTTAAAAGTTTTTATGGAGCAGGGAAAACAACAACTTATGCCGGGAATATAGCATGGTAGCACTAATCAATGCACTGAAGTTGAAACATGATTTGCAAAAGCTACCTTCTGCATAGCAACTGATGAGTTTACACACCTCTATGCACAGGACTATTCTCTCCTTTGTATGTGGGACCAGCAAAATCAACATACGCAACATTCTGTGTCTGCATGGTCCACTACAGGTACCCATGCAGAATGCCATTCCTGCACCCCTATAACTTTTTTTCCTCTCCTACAGAAAAAGCTCAATTTGCTCATGGTTTAATATCACAGATGCATACTTTTTCCCTGCTGGTCTCCACAAGACCATTAGCAGTGTGTCTTAACCAGGAAGATTTTAATTAAATCTTTAATTAAATCTGTTAATTAAAAAAAGAACAGTGGTTTGAGAACAGGTAGAGGTTGGAGGAGGAATGCATTGGTAATCTCAGGCTGCCTTTCCCTGCAAGGCAGATGGGAAAGGAGAGAGGGTTTTGGGGGGTGTGGTGTGTGAAGAGGCAAAACTCATTGAACGTTCAGTTGAAAGCTGTCAGTCCAGCCATATCTGGGGTTGTAGGTAAACTTACGCATAAGTACATAAGTAGTTGATAATAACCAGGATGGCAACCATAGTGAGCTGTACAGCCCTTATAGCAAAGTATTCCAGACCGCTCCCCCTTTTTGTGTTTCTGTGCACAGCATGGAGCTGGTTCACAGGAAACAACATGGTATTGCCTCTGGTCTAGCAGAAGTATCTTCCCTGACCCTTGGAAGCATTTTAACCTCTTGCTGCTTCTTAATACACTTGCCACTCGGGGGGAGGGGAGGGTAGGAAAACAAAGCAGGGAATCCTGGTTACAAGGATAGCATGCTCATGCCCCAGGGATGTCCCATTTTTCAGCAGAACGGTGCCTCCTCCATTGCCTCCTGCACCTGGAAGAGGTTCCTCTCCCCCTCAGACAGGCCTGTTTCCAGAACAGCTCCTCCATTTCCTCCAGTGTTGGTCTTCAGCCTCCGAAACAAGCACTTTTTGAAGCACTCTGCTCCATTTTCAGTATTGGTTTCCATTTCTATCTGAAGGACCGCTGTTCAAAGCTGAACTTCTCTCATTCCTCACTGGAGTCAGTCAGGATGGAAACGGATGTATCCAAGCACTTCCCACTGCCCTGTAAAAGACACTGTCCATATGAACATAGTTGGGAATACCCAACAACGTCACTTGTTTCCCTTCAACTTTACCACTTCTTAAAAGTATTGTCTTCATCAATAACTGATTTTTTCTGATACCATTCTATAATGAAGTATTAGAAGTAGCTGAAGCTGCTGTTGTGGTGAAAAACTGATTCATATCTTGAAATAACAGGATTATCTGCCAAATTGTTTACCGATTTCCTGCATCTAAGAGTGCTACCATGTAGGGTGCCCTTTGTTCACAGTGAGAAGGGGGAAGTCACCTTATTAGCTTTGTTACAACTAGCTGTGCTGTAGTCTCAGAGCATGTGTTAATGATGCTGTGTAAAGGTTTTGATCTAAGGCTGTGTTTAGAGCCTTAATATTATGGCACAGTGTGACAGGGGCCATTTAAAGTGTAGTCAGCAAACCTTTTCTCTCTCTCAGTGACGGGCGAGTGAAGAGTTAACAGGACTGAAGTTTGTCAATTGATATGCAGAAGAACTGATAGCACCAGAGCTGACGTGCACAAAGCTGTTGAACAGAGGACTTAACAGGACTAAAGTCCTCTACCAACCGATATGCGCAAGGACTGATACGCGCAAGGCTGCGGAATGATTAACAAGACTGGAGAAGTGAAGTCTGCCACCTGGAATCTGCACGGACCCCCGGGGAGGGAAGAAACAATACGGAGATGCTGTGGTCTTGCCTCACTAGCAGGGTCCTCCCAAGCAGACAAACAGACAGTCCTGTGATTGCGAAACTTGCTAAAAGTCAGCAAAAGCAGTGTTTGCCCAGAGCCCCAGCTGTATAAAAAGAGGCTTGGGAGCTAGGAGAGTTTGAGCAGGGACGGGAACGTGACCTGATCATCCTCTCCAGCTGGACCGTGAGTATCCCCCCCTCCCCTTTTCCTGGGACGCTGGGTTAAGGTAACTCCTCGAGGTTGAGAGCCCTCTCACTAGGAGAGTGAACAAGAAAACTTTCAAGTAGGGATAAGCAGTCCTTCCAATTAATAACGCAGTAATCGACGGTTTCAGGTTATCCTTTCTAAATTAGTAACTGATGGTTTTGTGTTATCCTTTCTAAATTAGTAATCGCATTATTTTAATGGATGTTACTAATCCAAGAACTTGTGTGAGGAAATAAACATCTTTTTTATTATTATTATATTACTGTCTCAGTCGTTGCTATCAAACCTTCATAGCATGACAGCGTGACACTCAGAAAGGACCAGAATGTGAAGATCAGTATTACGATGAGCTGTTGTTCAGTCCTATGAGAAGGATCCAGGAGAAGCCTGAGGGAGACTCTGGGAGACTCAAGAACAGAGAATTGGAGAGAGACCTCAGGGGACCCCAGGGTATGCTGACCCACCCAAACTCTTCTGGACTGCATTGTCTCCTCCACAGAATGGGAAAGTTATGCAATTCACAAAAAAATGCCCATATCTGTGAATAAAGTGTTTTGGTATCTGAGTCCATTTAAGTCTCAGCACTGTCTATTTGGTCTTAAACGGCAACAAAAGGTCAGCTCACCACTCAGTGAAACCTCCTGGGAAAAGTATGCAAAGGGACACACTGCACTGCAGGTGCTGTGGAAATGCATGGTTCTGGCCACCTACCAGAAGGCCAATGGATATGCATAACAGGTCCTTGGACTGAAGAGCACGTCCCTTTCCTCAGTGATGTGCTGCACTGCTAGTTAACAGACTCATGGACAGTCTGCAACCCAGAAGTCCAGAATTTTGGGAGACATAATTTTCCAATTGTTTCCCCTTTGCTTAAAAAGCTAAGCGTGATCATACTCATCATGCAACGTATTCGAGAACATCAAAAAACAAAATTAGTTTTGCCCAGTTTGTGGAGGTGATGGAAGGGCACTGTCAACTTGTGCTGGAATAGGGAGTAAATGAAAGTTTGCACAGTTATGTGTAGTCCCTGGTCAGGCGTTATTACTGTGTGTCACCAAAGAACTTTACATTTATAAATGTGTTCGGGTTTCTGATACCTACCGATTTCAGTAGGCATTAGGCACTGTTAAGAATCTGGCCTATAATATTTCACTCTCAACCCCAGTTATTAGGTATCCTGGTGCATGCATATGTCTCTGTAGCAATTAGCTGCAAAACCTAGAGTAGTTTATTAAAAACCATTGGGTTCTGTGAACAGTCTTAATAATTATTAGAACATCCGGAAACAATGTGCAAACTGAAATCAATGCATATTTTCCCTAGGTAATGATGGAATATTTAGTGTGCTATAGCACTATCTTGCTCTATTAATCTCCTGCCATTTTTAATGAGACCTGCTGATACCCAATAAAAATGTAGGAAAAGGTAGAAATATGAGTGCAAGTGCAAAAGAGGAAAAGATGCATTAACACTGTAAATAGTTACATACTGTGAAACAGAAAAAAAACCCTATAAATCTGTCGTTATTTATAGTTGGAAGGAGATAGGGAAACCTCACTTCTAGCTACATACAAGAGAAATGCAGACCAAAAATGGCCAGAATCTACATTTTAATCAGTCTTTTTGTAGGACTCGAAGTATGAAGCTCTGGTTTCTGTTCTGCATATCGCTTATGATTTTTTTATTAGAATTATAAGATGAATTGCATAATTTTGGGACCATGAACCAGAACTCAGAATTTTCTTACCTTGGAATGCTGCTCTGTTCATGGATTTACAGAGCAAGGTATCCCTCAGGCTTTTCTTTCTGCTCTGTGATTTTTCCATGCTTCTCTTTGTAATGGTTCAAGAGACTTACAAATATCCACACATCAAAGGTATTTTCTCAGCCTTTGGATTTTATTCTTAAGAAGCTGAGAGGGTTTAACATACATATCCTATGTTCCCTGAGTAAATTCCTTATTCATTTGGCTGTCACACAGAAAGTGGTGCAATCTGCTCCTACTTTTTTCCCTTCCCTCCCCCCTCCCACCCCAGTTAAATATGTAACTGCTTCAGGTTTTCTGAATCCTAATGGACTGAAACAATTTAGGTGGAATCTCTTTTTATTTTTTTCCATAGCTGTGACTGCATTGATTGCAGTGGGAAGACTCCAGATGTATAAATGAGAATAAGTAAGAAAGTTCCATTGTTTAGTCAGACATGACTTTGAAATCCCTTGAGCTTTTAGATTTATTCATATAGTATACAATGAACAGACGTGCTTATAAAATTGATATTAAGTGCCACAGATTTAAACCTATTTAGATACACTAAAAAGAAGCTCCGAGGAGTACCTCAAACTTAAAGTAATTAAAGTCACTGTGGTTTCTTGTTTTGTCACAAAATGGATTCATCACCAGGTTTAGTTGTTTGCAACATGGCTTTGAATTTAAGTTACCACTCCTTGCTCTTGAATAATTTCCTTGTAAGAATATGTCAGGGAGTATATTCTTTTCATAGAAATGAAAACCAAGGGAAAAAAACACAGGCGTATATGGGAAGTAAACCTGAATTCTGCTAGATAAAAGGTTATAAGAGACAGATAAATAAAGACATAAGGGTCAGGTCAAAATAATCTTCCTTCTGAAGTGGCCAGTGGGAAATGCTTTTGGGAAAAGTGTATGAACATGGCCTGTCTGGAGTGATCGTTCCTCTGGTACTCTCTGTCTCTGGCAGTCACTGGTACAGAGACGTCCCACAGAATCATACAACCTTTGGAGGGACCTCCAGAGGTCATCCAGCCCAACTGCCTACGCAAAGCGTGTGCAAATAAAATAAGGCCATGTTTTCATCATTATGGTTGTCAAAATCCTTCTTTGCATTCTGAAAGGATGCTGGCTTCTAGAGAGATGAGGAAAATTTTGAAGCATTCATCACAATGCTCAGGGTCTTTTCCCATCAGGGTTTGAGCATCTTCAAGGATGGAGATCCCACAGCCTCCCTGAGCTCCTGTTCTAATATTTAACCACCCTCAGGGTAAACATTTTTACACTTATACTGAACTGAAATTTCCCTTGTTATAACTTGAATTCATTGCCTCCCATCCTCCCACTGTGCACCTTTGAGAAGAGTCTGACTCCATCTTCTCTGCGCCCTTCCATTAAGTAGCTAGTTGCATATGCTTCAGTACCTAGAAAACCTGTACCAAATGTAGCTGACTAGATGAGGGCAAAACCTACATATATGCTACTCAAGAGGGTGGATCCCGGATTTTGAATTAATCCTAATTTAGATGATAAATCAGGAAGTCTTAATATCACATAGTGAATACTTGTTACTTTTTAGATATAACCAGGGCTATAGCTTCAGTAGTTTGAAGACAAGCAATATCCATTTTTAGAAGACTGAAATGTAGGCCAACTAATCGGTTGAAATGATGAAAAGAATTCAGTGTATACTAAAGTACAGCTGTTTTGCTTAGCATATCTAAACCATACCACAACTGATTCAAAAGTCATTAACTGCTTCACAACTACTGGAACTGCACAAAGCACAACTCAAATCGAAAGGTCTGACACCATAAACATTTTGAGTTATGGGCTGATAAATATTAAGAGTAATGGCTATGGTTATCCAACAGACCTTCCATGAATGAGTGATCTGTATTTACATTAGAACTAAAATGATTTACAAATGCCAATGCACCACATTTTAATTTAATGATATACATATGTCAGAAGATTTCTAGTGAATACATCACATCTATATGCCTTTGCGCTATATTTCATATGAAATAAGAAATGGGTGACAAATTAAGTCAGAGTTACAAAAGAATCAATGGCCAATACCATGAAAATAAGGCTATGTTTTCATCATTATGGTTGTCAAAATCCTTCTTTATATTCTGAAAGGATGCTGCCTTTTAGAAAGATGAGGAAAGTTTTGAAACATTCATCACAATGTTCGGCTATTTCAGTTCTCCACTTTCAGGGCTCAAAATGTTAAGATAAGAGATGATGAAAACATTTTTGGTTAAGCCTTCAGATTTTAAAATGGTTGAAACATTTGCTTTCCTCAAGGGGCCTTTAGCAATTTTTCTAAAATATCTTCAGTCATTTTTCCCATATCAAACTTTCAAATTCAAGCCATGGAAACTGGTTTGTTGATTTAAAGGCAAAAAGATATGTTTAGAAAGGATGCGGGTCAGGAAACAAAACTTCTATTTTTTCAGCAATAAAATATTAACTTTTTAATAATGTATGAAGCATTAATCTACCTACAACAGATAAGACATAACATGGCTAATGGACCAAAACTGACAGCTAACAGACTAGTGTTTCTCAACTTATATTAATATGCAAATATATCTCAGAGAGATATTTTTGCTTCTAAAATTTAATCTGCAAGAAAGTGTTGAACAGGATACTGGAAAAAACAGCAATGTAGCAGGATTTGGATCTTTTAAATATAAAGGGATCTGGAAAAGCAATTCTTAAGTGTCCAAGAAAAAGACAAATCCTCAGTCTAACCTGGTATCAGCTTAAATCAGAGTTTGGAATTGACCATTTTGTACAATTTTTCAGATGTAAGCAGTGTTTTAAATATAAGGTTGTTACTTAGTAGATTAAGAGTAACAGAAGCAACATTGTCCATTAGGAAGAAGAGGATAACTTTAGTCAAGAAATGTACTTGATGCTTATTTATTGCTAAGTCTGAAATTAGAAATACTGGAAACATCCAAGAAAACCTTGCACCTCACCTGAGAGAAGACGCTATGTAGTAACCCTCCTCCTAAAGCCTCTGGTATTGAAAGACATCTGTTTACAGTTTCTAGAACAGAACAGGCCTTTAAGCTCTCTAAATCATTTTCTAATATTTTAAGGTATTGTCTTTGTTCATTTACTCAGACTGTAAAACATTTCTGTCCATCATTCTAGTAAGTTGTTTACATTCCTAAAATCAGTTGTATGTAAAGCAAATATCAGTTTTATTTTGAATACAGAACTATCACATGAAAATTCAAAATGTGTACAATCCTAATACAATGGGCAAGAGTAACAAAACTCCTATTCCCTTAAATGAGGCCATAATTTCATCTCAAGGGAAAGCAGAAGAGCTTTCTCCACTTCCTTTTTTTTCAAGTTTGACATATTTTGATAGAAAACCTCTAATTAATATTGCAGCAAAATGATAAGTAATTAATTGCATTAAAGTGATATGAGCATTAATTTTGAGTGATGTGCAAGCACTGCTCTGCTACTTCTATCAGCTCAGTGATTTTATGATTCCCGTCAGCAATGGGTGATAAAACAAAGAAGATAAAGAGTACCAGGCTTATTTCTTCTTCTTCTTCTTCTTTTTTTTTTTTTTAAGCAGAGAAAGGGCTATTTTAAAGAGACAGATAATTTAGTGGGTTTGAAAGACATGCTGAACCTAATTATGGTGTTCTAATCTATCCTTATTCTTTCAAAATTTCATTATAACCTCACTACCTTAATTTCTTGTGGGTAGATTCATTCTTCCAGCTATTCTTTGAGATCGCAATGATTGCAAAAACTATACAATTATATTGATCAGCTGGTGTTATGTCTAGTATCATAGAGAAAATCTAGACGGCGGTAACCAAGAGCTCCCTGGCTACATAGTCCCACTTTTCAATAGGTAGACCACTAGCAGAAGTTTCACTAGGTTGGAGAGCCAGACTCCTAAAAAGCACAGAATGAGAAATAATGAAACATAGACACTGTTCAGCCTATTTTGTAAAGAAGAAAAAAAAAAAAAAAAGGAGGGGAGGGCAATTGGTGACTTGAGTTCTTATCTTCCTGGTGAGCACCAAGATCAAATGGACTTCAGCAGCCAACACCTAACAGGTGGTCTGTAGCAGCTATATAAACTGCTCCTTGATTCCCTTGTTACCTTTTAAAATGAAGCCTGACAGGGGAAGCAGGGTCATAAGAGCTAGGGCTCTGCAAGGCTTAAGCTGAAGGGATGTTAGTCTGAAGTCATGGTTAAGGCTATTGATAAGAGAAATAGGCTGGTCTTCTGACCGAACTTTTTCAAGCAGTGTTAATACACTTCGTGTGAATAAGCTTGTTACTCTATTCAATGAAAGTAGAGTATTTTTAGGGGTTAATACCTTTAGGTAATACTTCAGATCCTTCAAAAGTAATTGGCTGTGGTCTGAATTCTAGCATCCTAGTAAGGCTGCTGAAAACAGATGAAATGACATAGGGGCTATATAAACATGTCCACTGGGTTTTCTTATAGAGTGTACAGGCAGAGTTGACACAGTTGAAAGATAATTAAAAAACTATGTGAAATTCTTAGTAGCACTAAATGCTGAGGGGGTGGTGGTTTGTACTAGAAAAGGTGTTTCTGTCCCTGGTACCCAGTGGTTGGGCTCCTTCCCTGAAGGTACTCTGTATAGATCCTTCTTTTCCCTATAAAATGCTGTGTTTATCTGTATAGCTGCCCAAAGAAGAGAATCTTTAGTCATAGTATGGGACACCAGTTTCATTTAAGTCACAGCTCTTAGGAGAGTGTCTTAATTTCAAAGTTTAGTGTAATGGTAATTTCTTTTCTTCTTGAGGAACCTCTACGTCTCTTTAGATATGACTTTAGGACCTGCTGTACAAAAAGGATCCTGTTTCTATAGGCTTACAGATACTTTGGCAGGGTCTAGTACAAGGATTGTTACAACTTAATTAATAAAATAAAAACACATATGTATACTGATAGACATCGCTGTATTTAGAGTTTTTATCCCAGGTTTGGTTTGATTATTACAACTGCAAATGGGTAGAGAGCTTTTGCATCCAACTATGAAACACTTGCTGTATTACAGGTTTTTGTTTATATATTTCTTCTTCTTTCCAGTTCACCTGTTAACTTTTTTTTCAGTATTCCTTGCCTGTAATTTAACTTTTCTGTATTATCTTCTTTCTTTTTTAGTTCTCACTGATACCATCAACAGCTCCCAATTTGCTGTCATTCAAAAATTTCGTTAAAGTACTTACACCTCTGCCAACGCGTTAATGAAGATAATTAACGAGACAGAACTAGAAATGGATCCCTGTGGCAGCACAATACACGCGGCACCTGTCCTCAGTTTGATGTGGATTCTTTTGTTGTTAATTTTATGTCTGGAACTCCAGTCAGTTTGAACAATGTGCACGTGTATTGTTAGGGACTCTAGTTATTTTTTAATTAATTTTGACAGAGAGGATTTTTACCCTAATTCAATGAAGCAATTAATCTCAGGCAGTGTTTATTCTCGGCTCAAGTGAGGCCTCTCCAATGAATTAGGAAAGTGCTGCTTCCTTTGTACAAAGAACTAGTAAGACCTGCTGGAACACTCTGTATATCCCTGTTCAGGAAAGAGAGGAGCAAAAGGTCAGAGGAATGAAAAGTCCATCTTGTCAGAGCAGACTAAAACAATGTAGCTTATCTGGCTAGCAAAACAGAAGCTGAAGAGGGATAGCAAGGGTAGAGCTCCGTTGAGAGCTCTGCTTTTACAGCTGAAGTTCAGTATTAGTGCAAAAGCAAATAGCTGAAAGGTGACTATGAATAAACTTGGGTTGAATGTTAGTTTTGGGGGGTTTTTTTGATTGCTTCAAAAGCTAGAAATAAAATGGATGAAGATCTATCAGTTTTTAAAATGGAGTTTCCTCAATGTATAGCAGCAGCAGACTAGACATGTCTCCAGAAGGCCCTTCCAATCCATGTCAAATTTTTCTGTATATTTAGGTTTGGTCCCACTGACAATCACAAATAAGTTTGTAGAGGGAATACTGGATTAAAGCAAATTCAGTTTTTCATAATTTGGGAGGGTATGTTGATTGGAATTCTGTTATAAAGTTACCCAGTTCTGTTCTTTTCCAATTACTCGTTGTTGGATACTGTCAGATTTTGGGCTAGGTAGATAATTGGTCTGACATATAGAGCTATTTTTATTTTAATTCTTGTGTAATGTGATAGCAACTAGAACTAAACCAATTTATGTCATTTTTAATGTATTATGATCTCTGGTGGCTAAGACATCACTGAACCACATGGAAGCAGTACTTTCTTTTTGTAATCTGAAGTTGAAAGGACATGCTACCAATTAATACCATGGAAAAAACAGAAGAGACAAAGAAGACAATTATATGAAAGAAACTCAGTTTGATATATACATTGATCACAGAGCCATAGTTAAGTAGTTTGCAATCAGTAAGTGCTTGGTCTGTGGTGCTCAGACAAACGTCCGCACTTCTGGGAGTATCTCTAAAAGAAGCATACATTTACTGTAGTCTTTTCACTGAACAACTGTAGTATATGATCCCTGAAACTGGAATTCCACATTGGTAACTACCATAATTCATAAAACGGTGGTATCTACAATAGGACTTCTGGTCACATCTTCAATCTTCTGCAACTGCAATATTTAATGCAAATACAATATAAGAAAGATGATTTATCCTTCTTCATTATTTTAATCATAATAAAAAGGGAATACAATAATTCAATGAATATCTATTTGTTCAGGTTAGCAAAAAAGTCGATAATTATTTGAACATGGTAATAAAATGAAAAATGAAAGTGTTTGGTAATGGATTATTACATTTTATGGCCATACATTTATTTCACATAATTCAAACTATTTCACCCTACTGTGTGTAAGAAAAAGAAAATCATTATGTAGGTACTATTTTAAGAAAGAGCCAGGTGCAGATAATCAGTTTAACAAAATAACTGAGGAGAACAAATTTGCTTGTGTTTAATACATTCACAGTTAAGATAGACTGAATAGATAAGTTAATGTAAATAATTTGGGGTGGGAGGGCATCTTTGGCTGAAGGGGAAATGGGCTATTTTACGCAGCCTCAGATTCATAATGATCCTGAAATTCGGTCTGTCCTCACCATGGGTAGTCATTAAAACCTGGGAGCACTCGGGCTGCACTAGCGCAAGCAGGTACAACCCCAGTAAAGCCAATCCAACTGCACCTTCCCAAGGAGCTTGCTTTTGCCCAGTGTCCCAGTGTGAGACCTCTAGTATTGTCTCAAGGGTAGCTGACCGAAGGCAGAAGAAATTGGTTGTTGGATACGGATTTGAGTCAGAGCAGCCCATTTGCAGCTTTCCCAAGATTCTGCGCAAGAGAAGCATCGCTCAGCCCATTCCCATCACACACACACGCATAAAACTGTGGGACTCCAGTAGTAACCTGGGAATTGTGACAATAATCGTGGTAAGAGCCAGGATGAAGGCAACCCCCTGCTGCAAGGATATAGGGGATCTACAGTCTCTAATCATTCTTCAGAACTGGGCAGAAGCAGGAAAAAAGAAAACCAATGAATTGGCTTTCTGTAACTTCAGGATGTGACATTAATGTCGTCTCCCACTGTGAGCTCTATCAGGTAAAATATTGAAACTTCATGACGGAGCTGGGGCTGAAAGACACAATTAACTTTCATCCCTCACCTTGCAGCAGCTCTACTTATGGAAGCAAGGAGAATAACAGCAAATAGCTATTTAAACAGGTTAAGGACTCAACTGGTTTTTGGCTTTCTTGCTAGACTTTTTGTCCATTGCTTACAAAAAAAACGCGCCTGTGTTTGGAAGAGGCCGGGGTTGTGCTGCCATGACTGCTTTCAGTATACTTCTGTCATGTAGGTGCTCATTAACTTGCACATTTTCAAGTAACCAGTGAAATCATCTGGCATTGCTCTGACAAGTGCGGAGTTGCAGTATTCCCCCGTACCCTGCTCGTTCTGCTTGGATTCAAATATCTCAGTTTAGATATAGGCAGCTATGTCCACACTTGTCCTTCAGCATGAAAAGGCTACTTGAACCTGCCAGCGTGACCCATTTTTAGTACAGTGTCATGATTGTTGTGTATATGGTGTCATGAGGAAACACTGCTAAATGTTTACCCTGGTCCTTTATGCTTTCTTAGGTTTTACTGTGGCCACTGGCAGACGCAGGATAGTTGAGGAGATGGGACTCTGCTCTGATCCTGTGCCCCATTCTTAAGCTCTTAGGAACCAACCTTGCATTGTGAGAAAAAAAATACCATGAAACACTGAATAAAACAGGAAATTGGAATCAAGAGGCAGAACCCTGGTTGCATGGTACCATCAAGTCCATCTATTTTAATAACTTAATCCCAGGAAGCCATATTCTTGGTGGTCCCACAGGACTTATTTGCATAGAATTAATATACATACGTTGCAAAACTGATTGAATTATTTACCTCCATTACTATTTTAATTACCCCTCACAGAGAACGAACCCATTTCTTGTCATTCTCATCCCACCTATTGGAGGAAGAAGTTATCTGACTTTATCTTTTCCTTCAGTCTTTTCATTTCTTTTCCACAAGTGTGAAAGAACAGCTGCTGCCTGATATAATTATTTTAATTGTTTGCATGCTATAAAACTGTTAAAAGCAATTTTAATTTTAACAGTAAATAGGTTTTATTGCCAAGTTATGCTCCTGCTTATAGCTATAAGATGGCAACGGGTGGTTAAGAGTATATTTGATTCTGTACAATTATGTCTCCTGTATCCATTGTATAATCAATGAAGTGATATTATTTTGCCCTGAGGATAAAAAAAAAAAAAAAGAAAGAAATGCTAATGGAAGCAATTAAAAGATATGAATAATACTGACACCTCTTTATTATCTTTCAGGTACATTCTGAGTTACCCAACACATTAAATGGTAATGATGCAGTTACAGTTATTTTCCAGTTGACATGATTAGTTCTGTGGCCTAGCCACATTTATCTTGTGCTTTGAAGCCCTTCACACTGAATTATTGGATTTGGGAAATAAAGTAAATAGATATATGACATGACCTCATCCCTAATTTTGAAAGACATTGGAAAAGAACGACATATCCATGGTCTAAAGCACTAGCCTAAGTTAGGGGGCTGTTGTTTCTTTGCATTCCTCAGACAGAAGAGTTTCAGACTGGAATGGATAATGCCTAATGGATAGGCATCTAGGGCTACAGACACACAAGTGTTAGACCATGCTGAGACACCTGACCTCTGAGCTAGGCACCCAGCTCCACATTTAGATCCTCAAAATGCACCTGTGACTACAATTTTTTCCAGCTTATAACCCAGGAAGCATTCCCGAGTCTAGCCTGAGCCCTTTGTGCTGCTGACATCTGCATCAGAGCTCATTTTCCTCGCTTCTGGGGTGTATTTGTTGTCTGGAGAGGGGACATATATTACATCCTTTCTGGAAATGTAAGTTATATCATGAAACTGTGGAATCTGATAATATCTGGAAAGGAGCCCTGGACAATCAAAAACATGCCTGTGATGTGTGTGTGTGTGAAAAAACAACAACAACAAAAAAAAACCAACGACCTTGAGCACAATTTGAGACCAATTTTCAATGAAATATCGTAAAAAAGTTATGGCATGTTGCGAGTCATGATAATAATAATAATAATGAGCTGGGATACTGAATAGGATTTAAAGGTGTGGATGAAACAGCAGAGGAGTAGACTTGACTGAAGGGGCCTTTGACATTTGTATTTTCCATGTAACTCCTGAAATCTAAGTCTGGAAAGCTCCTATGTAAAGCCTAGACTATTGATTTACTGTAACTGGAGGCTTTGGCAGGGACCAAAATGCAGCCATTTTTCAAAAGTTCAGGATAAACATTCGGTATAAATGAGTACATATAGGTAACTAAAAGCTCAGAAGTTCAAATATGGCTTTAAATTGTATATCTAAATGTACATTGTTGTCTATAGCAGTAGTGAAATAAGAGACTCTCCTTGAAGAATACCAGTGGATACCCTATTACTTAAAAAAAAAAATTGCTAGCATTATTACTTAAGAAAAAAGATTGCTAGCATTTAGGATTCCTTTTAAGATGATATATACCGTCTTAAGCATTTTCTGTGTGCATTCAATACTTGTCCTAGTGAGAAACGGTGCCTTCTCTTCAAAAGCTGACTAGAGCCCATTAATATCCACCATGATTTTGTATGCTGGAAGTCATTAAGGGCTCCCACCTGTTAGAGGCAGGAACTGGGTAATAGCACTGCTTCATCTAGTTAAAGCGCTGTGCCATGGATTGTATTGCTGATTCATTGTGAATATGACCCTTTTTATACACTAGATAGCTACGTGTATTTCTAAGCATTCAGCAGCTATCATCATATAATTTATTTTGTTCACCTCATTATTATTATTTGTTGCACCTGCATTAAAGGTGCTTTTATTGTGCTCAAATATTTACTTTGTTATCCTGATTGGCTTATATGCCCAACTGTTTACTCTTTGATCATGTTGCAACACTGAGCCTTCCGCAATGCCTTACATGTGATCAATCAGTCAATCAATAAGGAAGTCGTGGGGGCTATATTTTTTAATATTTGAATACAGCTCCACACTGCATGGCAACTATTGCCCAGCAATTCAAGGAGGTTGGACAAAGAAATAGTATTTTTTATTAAAACAAAAGAAGAAACTTCCTCCAAACTGTGTCATCGAGATATTTGATTTAAGAAAAGGCTTATGACGTTGATTTAATAAAGTAACTCAAAGGGAGTAACTTGTTCAGTCCATAAGACGAAAATTTCTGAATCAGTACTACCAGTTAACTCCGCACAGATGAACAATTCAAAACTTGTCAGAAAGCTGATCACGTATAGCCATATGTCAGCAGCTTGGAAAATAGCACGTTAAACCTCGATGTAGGGGACTTGTAAATTAAACTGGGAGTGTCTAAGAACAAAAGAGATGAACATATGAAATGATTGTCATTGATTCTCATCCCTCTCAATTAAATATGAACAAATAGATTGCCTAGGGTTAGAAATTATCTGCTGATTGCCTCTTGGACACCTTATCCAGAGCCAAAACCTCAGAAGATAGGGACTTTCCAAGCTTCTGCTTTAGCCGCAATATGCGTTCCCCCTCAAACACTTTTTCAGGAAAAAGCTTTTTTGATTTTGATAAGTGACTTATCTAAAGAATCCCGTTCAGGAGGTGCAAAGGCAGCTGGGGTGCCCTTGGAGAACAGGGTAGGGTGGAAGAAAATAAATGTGGTACAATATTGTCCATACTGCTTACTGGAAACAGATCCCATCTCATGCCAGCCCTGAATCATGTTCGGGGACTATCTAGGAGAAAGAACTCTAACTGGCAAAGCCCCAAACTGTGCTAGGTAAAGTGCTAATCGTTAAATAGTACGCATGACTGGGGCTGGTGCTCAAGCCATCACCTCCCCTCTTCTTCCACCTTCTCTGACAGAGCCAGAGAGCTCTGGATATTCTCTGGAACAAACACTGAAAAGACTTTTTAAGAAATAAACTGAGGTGCTTCAAGCTCTGAGGTGGCAGCTGAACAGGATTTTAAAGATCAGGTTTTGAATTCCTATGTCCTTTCTTGGATGCTTTTACTAATGCAGACAGCCCTTAGAATGAGAGGGGACTGATCTATTTTTTGTCACAGCAATACAGTTTGAAGCAGACCAAAGGAAAACTACATCTAAAAGTCGTTGCTAATATCTGAGTCACACAAATAAGAACCATTTACTTTTTATTCATTTTTTACCTTAGTAGTTTCTGAATAGGAAATGCAAGAACCAGCCTTGTGGAGTTTGTTGAACAATACAAAGATGTCTGGCCACTTGCTATCTTTCAAGACATATTCAGGCTCCTACAGCTTATCTGAATGTTTTGTTCGATCTTTCCTTTCAACAACCAAACTGAACCTTGTCAAGCTGTCAGTGAAGTTGTCCAATCAAACAACTTAGGCAAGATTTATGCAATGCATCTTTGTTATAGTTGGCACATAAAAATGAGATTCCTTGTACTTGAAAAGGACGACTAGGATTTTTTAAAAATGAGACAGTAAATGTCAGAAAGTTATATTTCTTTCTTTTTTAGCTGTCATGTTTTCCTGCCATTTAAGCACTATGGTTTATCACGAGAGGATTCATTTGACTAAACGTAGACCTCTGTGTTATGTAGGCCTACGCTTGAGCTAGTCGCCTTAGCTGATTATAGATAAGGGTGAGAAATAGGCACTTCTAGAGTGTGATTCATGCTTCACCCCGTATCTCAACCCTGGTTCCCTTCACCTTTTCTGTTTCCAGCTTTCCTGTTCCTCTGAGCTCAAAGGCAGTGTTACACTCCATGTGGCTGCCTGAAAGAGAACTTGTTTCCCAGGGAAATAGGAGGCAAAGGGGGAAGAAGGATAAAACATGCAGTGGGATGGGAAAGGGAGAGACAGAGGTGGGACAGAGTTTTCTGACAGCTTCTTATGCTTCTCCCCCCTTCATCTGGATGTCTACCCTCTCAAAATTTCCTCCTGCCAAAGGGATATACAATGGTCCCAATGGGGACCATTTTAAGAACAATTATTTTACCTCATATTAGTTTTAGGTAGTCTAAGCCACAAAACTGCATACAGTCAATTTATTAGCATACTTCCACCTTTGTTCTATCTATCTTTGTTCTTGTTTGCTTACTACATGTGAAGAGCCATACCGGGGTAAGTTACGGAGATACACATAGGGTTACAAAATCTACAGAAACTTCAGGCATCAGAGAAACCTCATACCCCAGTATCCAGCCAGTTTCCTGGAGGACTGACATGGCTGATCCCTGACTTCTCTGGTATGGATGTAGAAGACTCCTTGCTTAGCTTAACAGCAGCTGTCATAAGCCATTTCCTGCTCTTCCACACCTAAAGACAATCTGGGCTCCACTGAAAGGGCTGAAGACTCAAGAGAACCAAGACTCTTTCTATTAGCTCCATTTTTATGTGTGTGACCACACAAGTGAGGAAAGACTTCAGAAACAGGGAAAATACCCATGGGCACTTGGACAATACACTTACGGAGCAAGATGAGAGGGTGTTGTCAGAGCGAAGGAAGTGTGGAAAGCTTCTCCCCAGCATTCAAAAGAGAAAGAGCTGGACAGAGCGCTAACTCTACATTCTTGTTGCTAGTTCCTTCTAGCATAACTATATTCTTTCCATGAAATGACTGCGTAAGCATAGCACACTTACAGGGTGTTGTAGGACCTGTTGAGTGCAGATGATCTGATTTTGCCTCGCCAAATGAATCAAATAACACTGAATTCTTAGTCTAAATGCTTTTCTTTCCAAGCCTTTGAATGATCTCAGGAAGTGGATTCTGAAAGCATCTCAGAGTAAACCAGCCAAACTTTCCATATATTTTCCAACTATTTCAACTATTTCACCATACACTCGCCAACTATTTCGGTTTCTCAAGTTTGCATTCTGTGTGTGTGTCAAACTGATGAAGCTGACATTTAAGCCATTCAAAGCTCTCTGCTTTTTTATGCCAACCTCGCCCAACGTTTTAGTAAATTGTTCCTTCTTTCACTTAATTCCATGGACTTTCTCTTCCTTTCATGGTATCGTAGATTATTGCCAAGGCTTTTTTAAGCTTGTTTTAGATCATATTATAATCTAAAATGGAATGCCAGGTTATCTGTTGGTACAAAAAAATAAGTCAATAAGACTGTGACAATAGATAGAGATGGTAAATAAATATTCATGAGCATTTTAAAGTTTGAATTTATAAGAAATAAATATTGTACACTGCTATGGGGAAAATATGTAAATGTTCCAGGAAACAATTATTAATGACCTGGTTTTATATATTTCCATTTTTGTGATTCTTTGTTTAACAAACTGCACTGAGTTTGTGATATTTACAGGTAAGAAAATCCCATATTTCAGAATAAATTGTTTTTATTTTTCCTGAAGAAAGTGCTTTGTTTCAGCAATGATTAAGAAAGGCGGATGCAGTCTAGAAGTGTCTGTTTGAAATAGAGGAATCACACTGAGAAATACACTTGATGGATATTTTTGAACCATCTATTTCCCATAATTCTTTAAGAGTATATGTATTTTATTTCTGAAAGAGCTACCTTAACAGTATGTCACCTGTCTCAAATGACCAGTCACAGCCCACACACAACCTGCAGCACAGTATGATTGGGGTGTACACACAGTCTGTGTAAGACGTAGTCTATGGCAGATGTTACTTATGAATATAAAAGCGTGTCTGTATCTCAGAGAGAGAGAGAAAAGTCTTGTCCCACAAAGCTAGAAATGAAATAAGAAAGAAATGACAAAGTTTCTCATACATAAATATGCAATTGTCCATGAACAATTCAGCAGAGAGGATTGCAAGAGGCATGTGCTTATGACAATACTCCATAGCTGTATCCATACATAACATTTTTAAAGATAAACTACTATATATCTATTTGTTCCCTACATGTCTGCAGCATCTGATATGCTTAGATGTGTCAGTGTATATGTACAGTCAAAGGCAAAGCTGGTGAAAGAACATCAATTTCCTTTTGGCTAATGTTTCGATCGGCTTAAGCAGCTTTTCATTTGATGAACAGTGGAAATCTCAGTGCCTTCTATAGACTCTCATTTCTAAAGAAATAGATATGTGCTGGAAAACTTTCAAAGCAGATTTGAAATCCTACATTTTTGAAGGTATTCATTTTGTTCTTCCCACTATTGTAAAATGTGAATAACTTATACAGTAGCTTTCCTTTTTAAAACATGAGAGTTGTTTTTGAAGATGTTTCTTGAAGGATATTGATAACCTGTAAAATTCAATGTTGCACAATGAATACACAGTTCAGTTTGAGCAAGAAATTCTGGATTTACAGCAAAGCTGGTGGAAAAAATTGCTCAGTCTGTTGAGAACAGTTAGGCAAAATACTCTGAGTACACAGAGACTTCTCCTACCACTACATGTACATCACGCCTTTGACTTTGAGCAGGAGTACCTGCATACTTCTAGCAACCTCTATTTGAGACATAAAGGGCAGGAAGACACCAAATGCATTACAGCTTTTTCCTTCAGAAGTTCTTGTGGTATGACTTAGCTGAAGGATCTGCATCTACAGACCATCTCAAAAAATCATAGTTATTGCATAGTCAATACTTTTCTCTTCTTTACTTTGATTCCCTTCATGATGATTAGGTAGTACTTCAACAGTGGCATGAGATGGAAATTCATTTGAATATGGAGTTCAGAACTGTCCAAAACAAGGCATTTGACATCAGCAAATAACAGTCATTAAACATGAAGTGAAACCCCTGTAGATGTTACACACATTTCAGAAAGCAGGGATTTGGTACAGCATATTTCCAAAGCAGTCGCTTTTTTAATACAGTGAATTCTAATATGAGTTGTCATATTAAAGCTAGCAGTTTCGGTGATTTGTCAATGCATTTTATTGTGGAGAAGCAACTGAAAAGTGCTTTTTTATGTTTCAGGTGTGCAGCTTAGCTTTCCCTTGCAATGAATGAGGTCTTGAAAAAACATTGCTAAGTTGATGTGTTGATTGATGGCTAAGTCAGATATTACCTTCAGAACGAAATTGAAGTGAAGTTTCATCATTCCTCTATCCTCATGAAAAATCATACTTTGAGGGTTTGCCACGAGAGCTTGTTTCATTTATTGTAATGCTGAAGTCACTGCTATTAGAAATGCAGTCTTCATTGACAAAAGATGATCAGCATAACTTTGTAAAGTAGATATCAGAAAATGAGAGCACTAAACTTAAGTTTTGTGATGGAGATATTTCTTTAAGGGTAGAAAACTTCAAATAATATCCCCTGGAATTTGTTTTCTCTCTGAGCAACGGCTGTTAAGAAGTTTGTTGTTGTTGTTGTTGTTGTTTTTAATGCCCACCAAGTAAATTAATAAAAATGCCAGATGTTTTAAAAAATCTTATTCTGTTGTGCTGAAACTTGTCCTAAAGTTCAAGAATATATTAAAGTGGGACCCTCTAGGCTCACTTCACTGGTCTCAGGTTGGGAAGTAGAGAAATTGCCAGTAGAGAGTGGGTTTAGTGTGAAGACAACTGTATCTACTGTTTGTCCACCAGCCAGTAGATCTGCACGTATGCAGAAAGTACAGAGCAAAGATTCATTATGAAGATAGTGGTGTTGCACAGGCACTCCTGGACAGAGTGTTTTCTTTTTAAATAGATTTATGTATTGGGAATCTTTGCACAGGGTAATGCTCACTCAGGGAATCAAATCTCTTCAATGGGATGGCCAAAACCTGTCCAGATGGTGGTGGGAGTTTCTGTTGCAGGGGTCCTTGCAACAGCATCTTCAGCTGGGCCAGGTGTGACACTGCACAGTGTCTCCTAACCTCACATTTGTCCAATTAGCTGGTAACGCTCTGGGGATAACAATCTACTCCACCTCCCAGTTATGCTATTTACAAGAACTTTAATCCTGGATTATGTGTCTTGAGGAGAAACCATGAATAAGGTGATACCTGTAACCTGTTGAAACCGTTGCCTGTAAGGAGTTGAATCAGGCAGCAGTTTACCTGACTGACTTTTACATGTTGTTGGCAAATAATGCTGGTACATTTGGAGTTGGAGCCAAATGTGTGGATGATGAGCCTAACTAGATTAGCTATGTCAGGATCTTGTATCTTATCTGAGATACAAAGAGGGAAGCAGCTCCTGTTATTTGCACAATAACACATGGAATTTTAGGTAAATTTACCTCTGAACATGGTGTACCTGTGCTAGATATCTCACTCAGGGAAAGTTTTAACTCCCTGACCTTTTCAGTTACCTCTTGGAGGTCCCAAGAGGTCAGAATGGTCAGAAGAGACGAGGGTTGTGCCCTTATCAAGAAATGTATTCACACAAGCATATTTTTAAAAACGAAAACTCTTTCAAAGTTTGCTAATAGACAGCTAGGACCTGCTTTGAGTAATCTCGCATTTAGAACTAACTTCTGTTGAATGTGAACCAAACAATGTTGAATGTTTTCTTCTGCTCAACAAATAAATTAAAGTAGAACTACACAAGCACAGCAGTAATCTGGATATTTTAGTTGCATTAGAAAAACTATAAAGAAGAGAATTTGTATTTTTAAGTGTACTTGAAAGCGTGTATGTGCTGTTATCTGTGCACTTGCACAGAGATGTTTATGGAACAAAATTAACATGTCTTAATGGGCTTCCTTTATCATGACTAGAAGTGATAATATCCTACATTTCAGAGCATTTCCTATTGCTGGAGTTTTTGCTTGGTTTGAATTGTTTTTCTACTTAACAAAATTAAGTAACATAGTATTGTTAGTTGTATAACCCAAGTTTGCATATTTATTTTTCTCTTTCATTTATACATAAACTCCAATGTTTGTGTTATTTGCCTTACTCTATTTTACAGGAATATAATTAGCAATGTAAGCTAGTCAACTAATCTGCATAAATGATTCTATTTGCTCAAAACAGCTGTATTAGAAATTATGTGTAATCACCTGGGGTAGAAACAAAGGAGTCTTTCAGGCTCTACTTGAGACTCACTTGTTTTAGTTTATTCTGAAGGTAGAATTTGAACCAGTCTCTCCTTGGCAGCATACAGTACAGAGTTAATGTAGATCAGCTACTCCCGTTTATATTGCTGTCTCCACTGGTTGAACAATGTAAAAAGTGAAAAGAGATTCGGGGAAGGAAGCTGAACTCAGGCCTTCTTCTCCCTGCCATGAAAGTCTTAACCTGTAACCCTCTATGTTTCTTGAATTGTTAATTCCTGCTGTGCACTGAGTTTCCAGAGTAAGGCCTGTGAAAGAGCATCTCCAGATGAACTTTTTTTCTGCAGACTAGTAAGTCTATCTTGGAGAAGAGAGCAAAAGTTGAACCTGTACCCATCACATGCATTCAGAGTGCCTTACCTCACCAAAAAAGATAAAAATATTGGGAGGACACTATATCCTTTTCCTTCACCATAAAAGAGCAAATCTGCTCAACTGTGTAACAGAAGCAGTGTATGTGACTTGTTTGCTGGCTAGAAATGTCTCAGTTGGTGAAATGAGTTGCTTTCTTGCACCTTTGCCTAAGGAAAAGCACGTTAGACTCATCTGGTCTTCACTTCTCCCTGCCTGCTCGATGAGCATGTTGAAGTCACGGTGCGAGGAGCTCAGTGTGCTGTCTCAGAGTGGTTCGGATACCACTGAGGCATCAGACATGCTCTGCAAACTGCCCAGGGAACCTAAAATCCCCCCTGGGAATGAGGGGACTGTAAGTAAGCGTCTTTCTTTAGAGGAAGTGCCAAAAATTTACTTTATTCTGGTATTGGGGTTTCTGGAATTCCTAGTGTATCCCTTAACACCTGCTTCCTCCAGTATGTAGGAAAGTTGGTTAGAGGGTAACTTGAATCAGTACCAAATAAACTACCTTGTGTATCACTTGCAATATTAGTGGAATGTATGGTAACTATTTAGAGAATTCCTCTGCTTAATAGCTTATCTCTGTATGTTCAATATCCCTATTCTTCACTCAAATTGTGTAATGTATTGCTGTCCAAGATTTAAAAAAATAATTAAAAAGCCCTCACAACCTGTTACTTTGTCAGTTGTAAAGTCTGAGAAAGAACAGATTTATCACCTACTGACTTCTAATTTCTGTGGCTGTGTGTGAAATCATTCACCGCATCTAAGCAAACTCAACTCTTGATTGAACCAGGGAACATGTGATCTGTGTAACTGCAACTCAGCATGAAGGTTTGGTATGTGCTGTGAAGTGCACCATTATCCAAAATAAACATCTGGCTCCATTAGGAGTTAGGAAAGGGAACTGATAACAAGCTTGCTCTCCCTAGGATAATAAACACCTATTGACTTTGCAGGTAATAATTCAGAAAAGCTAAACAGATTCTTGCCATTCACCCAAGACTTGTTTAATGGTAACAACTGAAGATTAGTTTCTACTCCAAATTGCTGCTAATTGAATCTTGTTCTCTGTGTTTGTTTCTAGCTTTATCTGACTCTTCATGCTTATCTGCAGCTCTGTAAATGTTTCCTGTTCAT
Source organism: Apteryx mantelli (assembly GCF_036417845.1). Lineage (NCBI taxonomy): Eukaryota > Metazoa > Chordata > Aves > Apterygiformes > Apterygidae > Apteryx > Apteryx mantelli. The sequence goes on from NC_090020.1 coordinate 81,831,922, forward strand.
TCCAACAAAGCTTCAAGAAAATTCATTGTGCATCTCAAATCCTTTTGTGTTACCTACATTATATTCTATTCTTTATTCACTGACACTTTAAAGGAACCGACTCTAAGTGGAAGCATCAGTGTTCCTGATCCGGAGAGACAGACTGGCTCTAATTTGAAGACAAAGTCCTGATGCAAAGACATGCCATGGCTGCAGTTGTTCCTGACCTAAATGCAGACTAAGATCTGCTTTTTTAGTTCCCAGACATGCAAGAGCACTGCAAAAGTTGCAGCCTCCTGCCTCAAATAATGGACAGAGGAACTGTCCTGCTCCACCAACCTCACACGACATGGGAAATACAAACCCGCCAGCTCAAGCTAATAAGTGGAAGAAAAGCCTTTTGGTCTTCTCCCCTTGGTAATCTATAGTTATTGTACGTTGGCTTGGAATTAAGGGGGAATTTAGGGCAATTATATCTCGTGACTCCTAGCACTTTCCATAACCAAACAAAGCACATCATAAACACAAAAGTGATACTTTCTTCTCATGTGCTGCACCAGATTCTTAAACAATAGGATTTTAAACCTCCCAAATCACACATCGTGATGGTTATTACAGAACTTACCTGTGCACCCTTCCCAACTTAACATTCTGGCTTTTGACAGGTTGCTCTACAGCAGTGTTTGCTGGGATGGAAGATGATGCAGTAATTTTGTTCCATTTAATGGTAACTTATCAAGTCTTCTTAAAGAAACAATACAGATAGATGATGCAATTCAGTGCCCTAGAATTCATGTCATACTCACTGAAAGTTTTTAGCATTGTAGATGTGCAGGCTTTCATTATAAATTTAGGTCATGTTACTCCCGCCTCCTGCTCATCTCCTCAGCTCATCTTTGTGCAGAATATTCTTAAGTGCATTACCATATTTCTCTCTCTGGAATTTGATTCCAGTGACGCTGGAATCTGTTCCTGGGCCTGCAGTTGCATCATTCTGTGGTATCAGAATGATGAAGAGAAAATGATGGATGAATCTACTGAAAACAACAAATGTTAACCCGTTCCTTGAGTCTGGATTTTTTGCTTGCCCTGTTTTCATAGGGCGTCTTTCATACTAGGAAGGCCAGTTTGTTAGCTGCCCATATTGGGGGGGAAGAAGGGGAATGAAGGGCTTGGAAAATAACCTAAAGAAAAAAATAAATGTAATTTAAGTGTAAAACTTGACCATTCTACTGACTGTGCAATCCACAGGATGAACTGCCTGCTTGTTCCCCACCCAAATAAAGGGACCAAACAAATAAGGAAAGATTTTAGTACTACAGTTAAGAAAGATATTCTTTTTTTTTTTTTTTTATCTTCTAGAGAGCTGATATGTCCTTTTTTTACAATGCAGTGGCTCATCGATAGTAAGCACGTTACTATTAAAGTGCAAGTCCTTCTAAAACTAAGAAAGAGGGTGGAGGTACGTCCTCCCGCAGTCTCTGCAGAGCTGGGGGTGATGGCCGAAGGACATCTTGTTGCTTCAGTCTATCAGTAGAGTAGTGTCATCACACAGGACTCAAACCATAGAATTGCCATAGGGTGCAGTGACACCACACTCTGCAACAGAGTCCCGTACTTTATCAGACAAAATAGAACTTAGTACGGACCAGATGCAGCTTATCTCTAATATATTTGACTTAAATGGGAGCTAAAAAATCCAGACGCCAAGACAGCAGAAGCAAACAGCAAGATGCATATCCTGGTTAGACTTGTTTTCTCAGAGATTCATTTAGGTGAATTTATGATGAAAGGCATGGTTGGTGAGATTAAGGTTGGAGGAGAAGATGCAATAACAAATGTGCTGTGCACATGAGATACAAGTAGCAGGCTGACGGAGAGAAGCCAGGGCAAAGAGATCTCCTTCCTCTGCCACATCTAAATCTTGCTGTGGTCTCCACTTGCAATTGTAACACTGAAAATAGTTATTCTTAGGTAAACTGTGCTTGATTTCCTTTGCTAGACTTGTTCCTGGTTGTTAGCATTCTACCTTCTGCCATTCTATTCTTCTACCATATACACTTTAGGATTAAGATTTGAAGTATAACTAAAAATGTCGGGGAGACTTTTGCAGGGAGAGCAAAAAGACCACAAATAATATAAAAAATTTACCGTCCTCACGGTTCCTGAATTAAAGTCCTTCTTCATTCAGCCTTTGTCCTCTATATGTATTATATACCCAATTGATAAGTTTTGGTCCATTTTTTCTTTACATTCTTCATTCTACAAGGAAAAAAAAGGGAGTATTATTGACACACTTTGCGCTTTTCCAGACAGTACAAAGGCTGTTCCATTTATCAAGTGAAAAATTCTATTACTTTGGTCTGAAAAGGTACCTTGTACCCTATCATTCTTGCCCATTCCCCTCAGAATCATAAGATTATAGTAATGTCTTGTTACTTTTTACTCATGTCAGTCATTGGCTCAGCTCTAAAGTTAGTAGTCAAACTTACCATTACCTAGGTTTATATAATTTTTGTTGGTTTGATTTTAGAATCATAATTATTATTAACTAAGAGAGAACATTTCTTTGTATTCATTGCACAAAGCAAGAGTCAATTCAGAGTTAGAGAGGCCCACATATTCAGAGCATTTCTTTAGGTGCAGACAGTGGCCTTGAGTAAGTACAATATTCTATTCACAGACCATGCAGCTTTACAGACCTCAAGTCAAACATAATTTGAATTAATTCTTGAAATGGGTTGTGCATGATACAAGATTGAACTCTGCTGGTAATGAGGCAAAGGAAGGCTTTGCCTGCAGCAAGTCTTTCAGCCAACTGATCGTAACGAGGTAGTCTGGCATTTGCTAACTTTGTCTGGTTTTCTTGCGTCTCCTTTGAATTTTCAGTCCAATCACACGTGGAAACACATTTACGCAGAATGGTTGAATATCCCGTGGTTAATCAAAATGTGATAACAGGGACAACATGTGAGATGAAGAAAAAACACAGCTTGTCAAGGGCTTGGTTACTCTTGATATTTTTAGACAGATTAAAGTGGCCATGCGATAAGCTGGACAGAGCAAACAATTTTATCAGCATTTAGTTGGTAGCCTGCCATTGGCTTATGAATTTCCACCAGTGTATACTATACTGCTGCTCTAATTCAGCTGGAGCAGCAAAGTGGCTGGGTAAAATAACAGGACAGTATTTGCTGTGTAATACACTGATTCTACACATACAGACAGTGCACTAATTCTCTGCCCTGGCTTTATCTATGAGGGATAAATTCAATTACACAGATCCTCAAATGAAAAACCTTAAGGAGGAAAACAAAACAAAACAAAACCCTGCAATATGACGTTCTAAGAGGAAGAAAGGCCTATTTCATCTTCTATCAGAAAATACCAAGAGGTGATTTAGCATCAGGATCACTTCACACAGCTGAAGTTAAGTGTTTTTCCTAAACTGCTTTTCCAGGTTTTCAGTCAGAGGCAAGAAAGAGGCAAAAAAAATCAATCACTGGAGTCACTTGCCTTTCTACACTCACTGTAATAGGAGCCAAGATGATGTCTTTAAAATAAATGTTTAACTTTTCAATCACTAAAGGAAGGATAATTCCTACTAATGTAATTTCCTTTGCATGAAGAAAATTTCAGCTCCTGTATTCTGGGGTGGAGCTCCCCTAGAAGAGAAAATGGCAAAAACTCATAGCTGAAAGTGGATGTGCTGAGTGCATCTAAGTTATGCAGAGCAAGAGCTGCCACAGCTGCCAAATTCGAGATGAATAGATATCAGAATGCTTTCCTAAGTTGAAAGTTATTGAACTATTCTGTTCCTATTGAAAGTCCCAGGGACTTTAAAGCTCCATCTCTCTGTACAGAAACGAACAGAGAGTGCAAGACTTCAGAATATGTTCCATCAAAGCTGACACAGGCTTGCGACCTACTTCTGTGTTGACAGAGCTGCACAGTTCAATCAAATATTCTCTCTGAAAATATTCCAGCCAATTCTACTAGGCGGCAAAAACAGAATTTTTTCAAGTTGGAATTAAAGCATAAAATTTAACAGTGAATCCCACCGGCTGTTCAAACAAACTGCAAAGGTGGAATCATTGCTTTTCTTTACATTAAGTGTCGATGCCTTTTTGCACAGAGTGCTCTGGTCAGAAAACAATTACTGGTCTCTACATGCGGGTACGGTATAAAATCCTATGGCCTGTGATATATCAGTGGTCATATTAGACCTCGTTTTGACAATGAAACATACTATTTATATAAAATTGATATTAATTTATTAACCTTCCTATCATTTTAGGGTTTTTTTAGCTTCTTTGAAAACAGTCTTTTATCTTCTATTGAAAATAGTGATCTTTAATTATGTGTCTAAAACTTCCTGTACTACAAAAATGTTTATACAATGTGGTTGAGAAGTAGGTGTAGTCCAGATAAAAAATGAACAGGAAGAAATCAATGTAATCATGTTGGAGAGAGTGTTTTTAGCCTAGCTTAGTGACTTGCGTTAATATATAATCCTTAGTATATTTGTTTACTTCATCAGAGTCTAGAAGAAACACTTTCCTAACAGAAACAGGATACAACCAACCCCAAGGAGAGATTTTTGTTAGTTTTTAATTTAAGTCTCATAATTATTACAAGAAAAAAAAAAGTGCAAAGTAAATAAGGCTCTAATGACTCATTTAATTTTTTTATTTCAGTGATCGTTTGGATTTGTCTGGCAAAGTGCTGCTGACAGGAGCTGCTCCATTGGATCTATTCCTTTGGTACATGGTGATTAAAAAGACAGTCTGAACTCAGGGAAATGAAAATGGGTGCAAACGCCGAGTGCAGGAGGATGTACTAGTTACTCACAGGAAGTACTGAAGTAAGGATTATAGGTGATTTTTCTAGCTCTGCCACTAATTCAAGCTTCAGCAAGTTTCAATCATCTGAATTTTAGACAGGAGAAATTTATAAGTGCTGCTGTGAAGTTTAATTAATTAATGGCCTTAAAGCTCTTTGAGATTCTCAGATAAACTGTGCTAAGAAGGCTAAACAAACCAAAAGCAGTAGTACTACTGACAGTATATCTCATTAATGTCAGCATTAGCTTAGAAAGTATTTATTATAATTGCCTTCTCCTGGAATACTGTCCCATTTTTACAACCCACAGCCTTTGCTATGGACAGGTACTTCTGAATGGCTACTCTGTAACCTCAGGTATGTAATTAATATAAGCTGTAATTAATACAAGTTGCCTTGACCTTTTCCTCTAAGCAAGCTGTGTAATAACAGACAAAGCTAGCTAGTTTCAGCAGGCAAGCCTACAGCTGGCACATGGATGTCTGTTCCCCAAGGACATATGTAAATTGAACAGTGCAAGAAAATCCCTGCTTTTCTTTTTTTTCCACCGCTGTGATTCAGAGATGAATACATTGACCTTTTTCTCCTGCATAAACTTTCAATAGCAAGACACTACGACAAGCCAGACACCCATTCACTCCTCTTGTAAATGTTATTAAGAAGACAAGAATGTGGCTTACTTGAAAACAGTGGCCAAAAGTTCAAAGGAGGTTTTTGTGGGGTCCCTACCTCTTTATTTAGGCATACATGTATTTGAATTTTAGAATGTGCTGAGCATTCGTCTTCTCTTCAGTGAATCCTCAGTACCCCTAAAACCTTTGTTATTGCAAACTTGGGTTTGTAAACATGAGCTACTGAAATTTGCTAATGGGTTTGTGGCTGCTTCGGCTAGTTAAGTTTCAACAAATTGTCAGTGCAGAGGGGCTCGATGCACCAAGCATCTTTTCGGGGATTAGCAAACGCTCTGTGCAACTGACCACAAAAGACACCTGGAATCTCTTATTTTACCATCATTGGAGAATGAGTTTCTGTTCCAGGCTATAACGGTACGTATTAGCTTTAATCATGAGCGACGTTAAGAATTTGGGCAAGATTCATCATTAGAATTATTATGGTAGCGTCTCATAATTATAGACATGGAAGGTGAAAGGATAAGAGGCAATGGACAGAAGTTGAAGAAAAGGAAAATCTGACTAGGTATTAGAGAAAAAAAAAATTATTGGCAATGAAGGTGGTCAAGCATTTGAACAGGCTACCCGCATATTCAGAAGTTAACAAGGTTAACTTTTGCCTGAGCAACCTGATCTAATACGGAAACTGAATCTAACGCTAAACTTGGCTCTGATTTGAGTGGGAGCTTGGACCAGATGACTTCCAGATGCGCCTTCCAATCTGGATTGTTCTGTGACCCTATGCAGTAAATATAGGCAGGCTGGAAATTTTAAAGGCTTATAAGCATCAAAGCACTGAGGTTTTCTAGCAGCTTTCAGACTGAAGGGTTGAACCAGAACCAAAATACTGTTAATAAATATCTGAATGAGATTATGCAATATAGTTCTTTCCATATCAGGGGGCTAGAATGAATGACTTGGGGTCAGTGACCCAAGACTTCAGTCTTACGCTTGCTGTTTCCATGGGATTCATCCCAGTCTTTTTACCAAATATGTACCAGAGAGAAATTCAGGTGCTCTGTAAGATAAACATGAAATCTCACCTCCTCCCATCTTTGACTCTGCCTTTTCTATTGTTTTCATCTGTGTCACAGATAAGAGTCAAGGAGTTGAGTATAGGAAGCTTATGTCTCTCTCCCTCCTTTAAAGATACATTATAATGCTGATTCTGTAACAAAGTGCAAAATAGGTATATGTTCAGATTTCTGTTTTTGATGATGTTGTCCTGATATTTATTTCATAGTGCTTAGCTGAGGGGAAAAAGAAAATACAGTCATAGAATATTTCATTTCTTCAATTCTTCTTAATTTAATTGTTTCCTCTTTGAGATCTAATGAAAATATTGTTGCCATTACATGTATCAATACATACCTACATGTATACCTTTCTACATAAACTTAGTGTTGTTTTCTTTAATTTTCTTTGCCTAATCAGAATAGGACCTTGTAATGATTTGCTTAGAAAAAATCTCTTTCATGCATGAAGCCTTTTTAAATTGTTGGGGGGAAAAAAAGAAAAAAATCTGATTGCAAAATCAAGTGTGGGACAAGTTACTCAACACTTGAAATGTAAATTGCTTATCTTTTCTTTCTCATCACGTCTCTAACATGTAGGTACAGCTTGCAGAATACTGATGCTTTTAGAGCTACCTGAGGTGAGAGCAGTAATTAAATACTGTGAACCTTGGGTTAAGTAGTTCACATCAGGGTTTTGGGGAAGAAAGCCGCAAAACATTTCAGGACACCTAAAGGCAGTGATTTCATGTGGCACATCTTCTGCTGTATAATTCTGATGCTTTTTAAAATATCTTATTGTGACAGATCTGTGTGAAACAGCCAGTGGCTCTTTCATTCATGTACATTTTCCTATCCATGTAAATATACAGCACCCACTTTCTATTAATTCAGTTCTGTTCAGACACTTAAAGGAGAGGGTGGACTTTTAATATATCTCTCAAGACTCTTTTCTCATACCTCTGACTTTCTTCCTCCCACATAGGCTTTATTTGCCTTTCCAACCCTCACTTCCATTGAGATACTTTTATATAAATGCTACAGTAATTACTGCAGGCAAGAGACAGCATATTTTCTTTATACATAGTTGGAATAGAAAAATTGGACCTAATGAGAGAAAAAATAGCGAGCAAAACCAATATAGCTTTAGTATTGCTTATTCATGGGAAAATTTAGAAAACCTGTAGCCTTATGAAAGTGCAGGGCCTTGAAGGAAGTCTTCAAGATAATCAAGGATAATCAAAGTCCACACAAAATCAAAGGCAGAAAGACAGATGTAGAAGGTGTAGAAATGAAATGTACATATGATATTAAATGACATGATCTTGCTCTTAACTGAGTATAATGGTATCAAACCCATGGATTTCAGACCTTTGAAAACTAGCAAATCTTCCCTAGTGCTGTGGTTCAACAAACTAAAAGTGAAATTCAAAAAAAAAAAAAAAAAAGTTTTGCCAGATTTCATCACTTCTCTCTGAAGTTATACTCATGAGGTATATTAAATACTTGTGGTAAGGACTTTATTTAGAAGACTACTAAAAATGGATGCATTTTTCTTAAGCAGTTATGTTGATTTGGCTATAGCACAGTGATAGGCAATATCTGTGATTAAACAGTAGTATGACAGTTTTAAATATTTGTGAGTTTAGGTACCCAAACTATTAGATCCAATGCCATTGCTGGAAATAGATTGATGTCACATTTCTTCTCCAGAAAGTCTAATGCTACACTGTATCCAGTCTTGCAGTGCTGATTGCTGCTCCATCACATCCCTTAGTGTCTGTATTGCATAATGGAAGCTGAACTCGTGTCACATATCAGTCCCTCCCACCCTTTTACTAACGAACCCCTTTACAGGGAATCTGTTTTGGTTTATTAAGGGTGGCCCATCCAGCTCAGTCCAAGCCCATGTGGTTATGCTGCCATGAAGAAACCAGAACCCTTTAGACACTTCAATCCTTGTCCATGCTGTCTCTTGCGTTATCAGTCTGTCTTATACAAAGATGTTGATGGAGACCATCAGAGCTCATCTTCTAAAGAGCTTTGTGACACTAGCCTGGTCTGGGAGAGGCAAAACTGTAGTTCTTTGGGTGCTGTTTATCTCTCGGTCCACCAGGGAAGCTGATTTTTGTGATCTTTATCACAGTTTTTGAAATTTGCATACATTTCAGCAGTGGTAGCCGAAAGTGTAGATAATTTGCACTTGTAATGAACATGCACAACTAGGACCAGGTGGTCTTGACATAAATCAGGTTGGACGTCAAGAGCTTGTTCTGGTCATTTCTCAAATAGGGTTTGTGGTACATCTCTTACTCCTTCTTCTTGGCCCTCTTGCCAAGAGGAACACAGTTTGCTGGGGTACTTGATGAGGGCATCCTGCTCAGCTAAGTAGAGACCTAGTGTGTGAGAGCAGGTCTTTCTCTCCACAGAGCAGCAAACTGCATAGATTATTGTCCTTCTTCTGCAGCATGGGTATGGCCAGTAGGACTTTCTCATTGAAATTGTTGCTTTGTGCCGCAAGCCATAGTCTCTCAAATCATTTCTGGACTCCTTTTTATCCCCTCGTTTAGGTCATTTTGCTCAGGCATCGTTAACGGGGCACGAAGAATCTGCAAGCAGGATATGCACAGCTAAAAAGTGCAAAGTGTTTATTTATTGGCTAACCTCCCATAAAGACAGTTAGGATTTAACAAGCTATTAGTCTAAGCATGAGTATGCTCACTGCCCTAATAAGGCACCCAAAGACTCTTTGCTGGCCAAGCAGGCATCAGCCAGGAGGAGAAGAGTTTCCTCCCCATCTCCCTGGAATAGGTCCTCAGTGTTATTGAACTGCCTCCAGGTTCTCAACATCCTTCTTCAGCTGGGAGGCCCCAAACAGACACAACAATCCCAGCATGGTTTCACTTGCTCTGAGCAGGAAGGGGTAGTAACTTCCCTTGATCTGCTGGCCACACATCTCCTAATGCAACCCAGCGCCCCGTTTGCCTTATTCACAGTGAAAACTTATTTTTGGCTGATATGTGACTTGGCATCCACTGTTACCCCAAATCCTTTTCAGCAGGGCAGTTAATTCCTGAACTGTACCAATGTGTAGGCTTCTGTCCTGGGGTAGACCTTTGCATTTTTCTCTGTTGAACTTCAAGGTTTCCTTGGTGATCTAAGCTTCAGTTTTAGCAAGGTCTCACTGAACTGAAGTTCTGCTATTCATTTACCATCTCCCTCTCTCCAAATTTTGAATCATCCAGAATTCTGCTGAGGATTCACTCTTTCTCAACATCTAGGTAGCTGATGCAGATATTGAACAAAACTGGCCCCGGTATTGATCCCTGTCCTGCCCCACTTGTTACCAGCTGCCAAACAGGCATTTAGTCATTGATCGCTACTCCATGAACCCAGCAGTCTGGACAACTGTCAGCTCACCTAACGGTCTGGCCAATCCATACTTCTTCAGCTTATGAGCAAGACTGCTGTGGGAGTTTTAGCAAAGCTAAGATATCTCAGGCCCTCTGCTTTCCCTTCATCTGTGTAGTGGATCCTAGGTAGTCATTTTGTCATAAAGGCAATCAGGTTGGTCAAGCATAATCTACCTTTAGTAAATCCATCCTGGCTATTCCCAGTCACTTTGTTCTCCTTGTAGGACTTGCTCCATGACTTTCTCAGGGACTGAAGTGAGGCTGCCAGGCCTGGAGTTCCCCAGATCATCTTTCTTGTCCCCTTTGAATATGGGTGCAACATTTGCCTTTCTCCAGTCATCAGGGACTTTCTCTGATCTCTGTGATCTTTCAGAGATGACAGAGCGGCCTTATGAGGACATCAGCTAGCTTTCTCAGCATCTTCAGATGTATCCCTTCTGGGCCTTCCTGCTTACCTTTTATGAAGATAGGCATACTGTTAGCCTTCTCCCTGTCATGAGACACTTTTGCTGACAAGAATAATTTTTGAAGGTGGGAGATAGTGCTCTTGTAACCACATCAGGGCCCTGGGTGAATCTCATCTGCCCATATGGGTCTGAATATATCTCACTCCTGTAAATGCTAGCCCACTTACATAATTCCTGCCTGTTCCTCAGATGTTCCTTGCTTCTTTTAGCTCATTTTGGTTTTGGCCTTCCTGATTTCATCCTTTTGTGCCTGAGCAATGCTCCTTTGTTGCTGGCCCTTGCTTCCACTTCTATTTTCATATTAGTTCATTAAGAAACTCCTTGCTTAGCCAAGCAGCCCTTCTGTGAATGTTGTCAGTCTTCCTGAGAGCGTGATGGTTTGTTCCTTGCCTACAAAGTCCCTTAGCAAGCCAAAGCCTGTTCTCCTGAAGTCCAGTGTCCCTGCTCCTCTGGCCTTCCTCTGGACCCTGAACCCCATCATCCTCTGGTCACTGCAGCCCAAGCTGCCACCTGTGACCGCATTCTCCACCAGTGCTTTCCTGCTTTTTAGAAGACTACTGAATGGTAGTAATGCAGGATGAAGTCTTGGACCAACTTTTAGTCTAAAATCTCTGCTTTTTACTGAGGCTATTAACCTCTAGCTGACTCATTCCTATACACCTCCAACTGTCTTCTTCATCATTAGCAAAAACATATACATAATGTTACCACAAAGAGAGAGGGAAAAACATGGGGGGAGAAGAGGGAGTGGTGATCTTTCAACTCATTATGCCTATTTATTTTTTCTGTCAGTAATGGAATGTCCTGCCACATCTATTTTCTCTTGACTGCTCATTATTTACTAGATCTAATGGCATTCGTACTGATTGGTCTTCTCCATAAACTAATAAATCAGGCCTAAATTTTCTGATTCCCCTCATAGGAGGAAAATGAGGGGCTTCTGATTCTGCATTATCCTTTAATAGGATAGCTCCATAACTGGCTTCCAGACTTGAAGAAATTTGAGAGCTCAGATTTGTACAAAGGCATGGTGGCGTTTATGACATTATCATTGCAATGTAATATATTTATCAAGCCATTATTGTTATTTCTACACTATTCTCCATCTCATTCAAATTGCCTGCTGTGTTTGATTACACATTTCCAAGATCTTTATTCCCCTGTCTCCAGTACTGTTCTTTCTTAATTTGACAAAACCTAGAAAATTTGCCCAACCTCTGAGCTTATTGAATAAATACCTGTCTCCAAATATCAGTTACTGAACTACTGTTAAACCGTTACAGTGAGGAGTCGTTTTTGCCGTGTTGAACCCAAAGGTCTGTGTTGGTCCAGTGATATTAAAAAGAGATTAGAGATAAAGGGAAGTGGATTCCAAGAAGTAACAATAAACTTAGTGATTAAGTGAGTATTGATGTATTCCAAAGAGACGCCTTTAAAACTTTGCACAGTGATTCTTTAACACTCTGCATGAGACAAAGGAGTCCATCTGAGGAAAACAGGACTATTACATATGCTGTGTGGAAGAATTTTCATTTCTAAAGACCTGTTGTTTTGTTTGTTGTAAGAGAGACCACTATTTTTACATATCAAAATCTTCCACAACAAACTTTCGTATCTAACAGTTATAAAGTTTGATACAGCTGAAGCACAATATAAGCTGGTATTTGGTAATGCCAGGATCAGCCTTTACAGTCCTGCCCATATTGTCGAGAAATGTTCATTGGAAAAGAAAAGAAAGAGTTGTGCAATGCAGATATACTATTATCTGGGCTTCTACTCTGTTGTAACCTTGTTCAAAATACTTTCTTTTTGAAAGGCAGCAGCTATTACCCAAGGAGATTTTTTTAGGTGTGCACAGACTTTTAAGGCCAGAAGTGGATATTCAGACGAACTCTCCTGACTCCTTGCATACTTAGGCCATGGAATTTGTGTAACTTATCCCTGAAGCAATCCCCCACAGGTCTGAGATGTCTAAAGGGATTAATCATCAGACCTTTCCTCCTGCTCTGCTTGGGAAAGAGATGAGGGCAGAGCATTACATGCAAAGGAGATTAAAATGAAGTTGAAACTTCCCACGGCTTTTGCTAAGAAAAACTGAAAAGGAGTGAGAGTAGTGTTAGAAAGAAAAGGACTTGATGATATTCAGAAAACAGAAAGAGGGTGAGAAGGGCTTGGGGAAGCAGTGAAACATCTTGATATAATCACAGGCCTATGACAAGTATAAGGAAGGAGTTTTGCCACCATCTATTGGTGAACAGGAGGAAGGGAAAAAGCAAGCAAATGCTCTTTGCATGTTTATTCCCTGCCTTCACACAAAATATATTTTAGTGATTTGCTTAATTCGTGTATATTTTGGATGCAGGATAATGAAAGATTAATATCCCTGCTACATGACAAAAGGATCACGTGCTGTATTTAGTATGCCCTGAGTAATATGTCCTAATAATACATCTGTTTCAATATTCAGAATAACCAGAGAAGATAGAAGAAAAGGATAAGGGATTTAAATCCCAACAAGAATTATGTCATAGGCAATGCCTGAGTTTTAAAGGATACTGCCTTACCACCACGGACTAAGATTTCTTGTGGAGGTGAGCTGTCACCTACCCCTGTTTGGAGCTGCTGAATAGCGTAATCCACTTAGGCTGAGCTACACCCGTTCTTTATTTGAACCAAGATATTTAGAGCTACATATATGAAGTGTCTCTGTACAACACTACAGATGGTATGGCTATGTCAAGATATCCAAAAACTCTTATTTGTACATCCCCACAAAAAAAGAGGTACTTAACAGGAACACATCAGTTCAATCATACCTGAGAATTATAGGTCCCAGACTAACTCAGGTTAAAAAAAAGAAAAATAAATAGTAATACTATTTTTGAACACTCTGTAAATCTCATTAGAATTATGTATATTTAGAGGATCTGTTGTTTCTAAAACAGTCACCATATTATTGCTATTTACTCACTGTTGGATAAACAAGTGCTTTCAAGGCAGAAAAAAATAGAACATTACTTGGATATTATGAGACAATTTAACATATGACACAGATATATTGCTGCTTTCTCCTTCAGACATTAGTCCAGCAGCCAAAATCTGTGTATTATGTCTCTGGATAGTTTCTTTGATCAGCAGCAGTTGTAGGGATATCCTTTCTAAGCCCCAGTGGTTTTGCTGTCTGCTTCATTTCACAGTCCTGAAAAAAGTGTCTAAGCTCTCCTAAACAATATTGTATCTTTAAAAACAAGACTCAAAGAAAGCTGCATGCTTTTGCAGGATGCTGCTGAGGTTAGAAAAGCTTGCTACCCATTTCTTTGTGTTTGGGACTCCACTCCCAAACTCTGTACCTTAAGGACTGATGGAGACTAAGGATAAATTCAGTGAAATGTAGTCCCTCTAATGCTTGACTCTGATGCCTGGTCCCTTGAGTGTGCCTATGCATTAGGAGCTTAGTATACAACATAAACACTTTCTTGACATAAATCTTTAGTGTCTGCACTTGATATCTTTAGGCTACACTTTGTACTGTCCTCGTATGTAGTTATGGGTCTTGTTTTCAGAGAAACCAAACTGAAAATTGTGCAACAGGGACTGCAGTAATGTGAGGCATAGGAATAGAGATGCAGGTTACTGAAAGGTGGCACAACTTCAAGAGCAACAAGATCATCCTGCCTATAAATGAAGCGCAAGAAATGCAGGACTCTGGACTCTTCTATAAGACACTCACCAAAAGGCCAAGGAGGTGGCAACGCAGCAGCCAAAATTATCTGTCCTACATGATCTGGGCATTGTTTCAATTATTTTTTGCTATTTATCTAGCTTTATATTGTTCACATCTGATGAATTTCTCCTCTTCCCATCTTACTTTACTAATTATTTTCATCTATTTTCATTTTTAACTTAATCTTTTAAACTGTACTATGGCCACTAGTATATGCAGCCAGGCAAGGGAGGTATCTTTGAGGAGCAACCCAGTAACCCTTGGAGACAAAAAATATTCTGTTGTAAGAGGGCAGACAACTTCAACAAATGGCAAGCGACCGGGTGACAGCATGAGAAAACCACCTGGCAACTGACTGCCCCTGGCTATCAGGTGACAGTTAAGACAACAGATTTATTCTTAACTTTTAATAATAAGTACTATAGAAGTGTTGAGGGGAATGATGCACACAGCAACACTGCATCGTCTGTGTGAACATTTTCAGGAGATGTTGGGAAGAGAAGATAAAAAGTCTATTTGAAGACAATGGACACGTATACTTTCAGCCTGTAAGCTAGCATTCTCTCTTCTATCCCGTCAAAATGCTGACCCTGTCCACATTTCAGCCACTCTTTTCTAACCCTCCCTTCCTCTAGGTCTCAGTTAAGACAAATGGTTGGGAAGCAGGAACTGCAGAGTCAAATTCTCAGGGATATGAGGTAGATTTGAATGTGGGTCTTACATAATCTGCATGGGAACTCTGACCATGAGGTTAATTATGGGCAAACAAGGAATAAGGAAGACCCCGCTTCCTCCAGCCACGCGTAGTCTGGATATGCTCTGAGTATGTGCATAGCACCAGCTTCCAGTAACTGTGGCAGAAGCCAAGAAATGCCTGTTTAGCAAATCCTGATGGGACTTGGGTGTCAGCCAGGGCTTATTTGCTCAGCACTGCCAGAGTGAGGTAAGTGGCCTTGTGAATACCCAACAGTAGGAATTTAAACTGCTGGCTGCAGTTGCTGTGAATGCCTGTTGGACCTTAATGCTGAACCCCTACAGAGGCATGTACGTTCTTCCGATCATCTTATGACTCTAGATCTAAAACGTCACCACTTTAATGGCCTGCTGATAGCTCTCCAGGTGGAATTAGATCCATCGCAGATCCGAGAATCCAAAATGTTCAAATCAAGAAGCCACATTCAGATTTTCCTGGTGGAAATGCAAAATCCAATAAAAGGGAAATTCATGGACTAGGCATAGATTAAAAGAGCAACCATCTCTGGGAAAGGGAGGCCTTCAAATGTTGCTGTAAGCGGGAGCTGTGATAAATAAAGTGCTGAGCACCAGTGTACTCTGCTGGGATTCACACAGCCAGAGAAGAGCTGTCTGCGAGGAGAGGGGCTGCTGCAAAACTGCTGCCCAGAAACAAAGGTGATGTGTCTCTGTTGGACAGCTTAAGACATGTCTAACTGTTCTTTCACTCTTTGAAACTTTATTAATATAATTGCAAATGGGACCTTACGTGTTGCTCGGGATGTTTTAAAAAGGCCATTTATATACTGCATCTTTAGGACTACCTTGGGAAGGGAAGAAAAGGACTTGCAAAAAGGATTTAAATATTTAAACAGCACTTCAATCCGGTGCCTAAAACATTGTGTTTCTTTTAGTTGTTTTAGAGGGCTGACTACTGCAAAGCCAAACAACCAATTTGCTGCATGATTTTCCATTTTTGAAAATCCGCGCAAAAAGCAGTATATAAGCATTACAAAGTCTAACCCTAAATACATCTAAAAAGTGACTTCATACATTTTCTGTGACAACCTTAGCTGTTATTAGAAGATATGTCTCACAATCTGTTTAATCAGCCTGCACATACAATTTTATTAATCAAAGGGGTTTTCGTCAGAATTTCCACATGTCAATATTGCCATTAAGTGAATTAATGAATACTAGAGATAATGGAATATTTATGTAAATTATCTTAACTAGATATCTCCAGTATTTTCAGTGCTTATGAGTCTTTATTATGATAATGCTCTTGACAGGGATCGAACGTGAAAGCTACATTAATTATTTCAGTTATGCTAATTCTAAATTTCTCCCTCTTTTTTTTTTTTTTTTTTAGATTTTGAAACACGTAAAAGTAGCCCTACTTCTTAAAACTGCTAAGTCTATCAAAACTCTTAGGCTGACAAGCACAGATGGCTACAGTATTAAAAGCATTGTCACAGGGTATAAATTTTTAATAACCTTTGCTAACTTTAGCTGTGTTTATTTGCACGTTTTCCACTGTTCCCTGATCTATAAATTGAAACCAAACCCAGATTTATCACATTTCCCTAAACCCCAATATAAAAAAAGCAATTTGTGCATTTTTTATTGTCTTTGCAAACTTGTGATGTTTTTATGGGACCGGGCTGGAAGAAACTGCATGTTTGAACTTTTTTTTAATTATTATTCAAGTCAGTAAGGTGTAATGAAAACAACACTTATGGAAAAGTCATTTACTGCTGTTGGGACTCTTGGTATTCTTCTAATTCCATGCCTGGGAGCCAAAAGAGATCTTGAATCCTAATGTGGGAGAATCAGCAAACTTCCTTGTGTTTGTGTGCAGATGGAGCCTTGAGTGCAAAGCGCAGCATTACAGCGCAGCAGATGTTCTGATCCCTGCGTTGGCAGGTACCTAAGGCATCACCAGGGTCCATTCTAGCCAGAACTAAATGCCTTTATCTATCTGTAAAACAACCGCTCATAATACTGTATGTAAATGCACAATGAAAAGCCCTGTTTTCCTTCATGCTCTCCTCTATCTTGTTTAAAAACTCCACTTAATCACCAGGATGTATTCAGCAGACAGTCCCAAATAACTGTGTTTTATTCTAGATAAGCTGAAATAAAGGGAAGGCTTCGTGCCTGAGGTTTTGCCCTCCATTCCTGCAAGGTGTGTTCCTTTGTTCCTCTCCATCGCAAACACGCACAGACAGACTACGTCATGGGAAAACTAACTACCTGCTGAAAACTGTGATGAAAACTGAATACAGATGGCCATGCAGGACTTCTTGTTTGCAGAATATAAAAGACATGTATTTTTAAGCAGAAGAAAGACCCATTAATCAAATGAGAATCCATAAAGCAAACAACCACCCTCATGTATCACTACTCAGAGATACCAAGCTGATAAAGTTGCTAACTAGGTTTCAGGAAGAGCCATATAAAGAAATCCTTGGGCTCTTCATTTGAGGGACAAAAGAGAAAGCAAATGAAGGACCATTTCAGTGCTTAGTGCCTGTAGCGTAGGTCTGTAAAACCTAGCTGCTCCTTTTCGATCCGAAGAAAATCTAGAGAAGAGGGAAATGTTTGCATATGAGTGACTTGCTAAACTTATGTCTGGTTTTCTGACTGCAGTTTTGGGTTTGGGTTTTTTCTTTTTTTTCCCAAACATCTGAATTAATGCAAATGAAAACATGAAACAGATTGTGGCACCTAAGAAAAGATCACAGGATAGAGCTGACAAAATGATTTTATTGCCTTTGCAGCTGGTGATTAAAGACATAACATACATTGAAAAAATATAGGCCGCATACCTAATTATGTTTTGTTTTGCTCCTTTTTATTTTGTCATTAAAGTTACCTACTGATAATCTGAACAAAAACTGATGTTTTGTACTTTTATTTTTGATAGATATATAACTTATTAGCCTTCTTGTTATTTAAGCAAGCCATAACACATTTCAATCTTTACAACTCCTCTGTTTTACAGTGGGCAACTGGGACACAGAGATCCAGATGCAAATGCTCTGTGACATCTGTTTCTAGGCTAAAGTAGACATTAGATACAGAGGGAGACTTCAGCTGAGTCTGTATTACTAAATTAAACAGCACCAGGAACATCCTTTATGCACAGACCTCATTTGTCCACATTATTAAACTGCTTGGTCCATGGCACAGTCTTGGCCTGGGCAAGTACTCTCAGAAACAGCTCTTGGGCTCAATTTAGAGATTATCACAAGCCAGTGGTCATGGTGCATATTTCTGACAGTAGAAGAGTTTAATAAACAGACACAGGTCTTTCTATGCCAGTTGGCCTCCGGGTGAGAGAAGGATTTTGGCTGTGCAGGCTACAGGTGCAACCTTAGAATGAGGCTGCACAGGCAGCTTGAGCAAGTTGCCTCCAAAAGGGGTGGTCCCACAGTCTCCTCATCCCCATTTTTGCCTCTTTATTGTCTCCTTTGAGTTTGAGCTAGCAAGCATGCAACTGCGTTTTCAGCCAGGTTCGTTCTCAGCCAGCTTGGTGAGTTCGGTGAGTTAATTTTCAGCTAAATTAGTGAACTGTTGTGGCTGACCACATGCACGATCACTTCATCTGCACGAGGACCCCCCCCATGTGCTCATGGGGTGAAAGGAGGGGAAAGATCTTTTCTGCAGCAGTGTGCAATTAGCTTGACTTAAGCTGATGGAAAACTGCAATGCTATGTGTTGCAACCATAGCAGAGAAGTGGATGGGCTGGATGTGATACATACACACGCACACTCTGCATTGCCCTGTGGATTGCGATTTGGACTGTTCTGAGTGCAGATACTTAATAAAAAGGGAGCACCAGGTCCTCCTCTTTGATATGTTTTGGGTGATGTTAAATTTGTTCTGAGAATGTTAACTGTACTACAAACAGAGCAGTGAGCTTAAACTGAGCGTCATAAAAATAACCAGTGGCAAAATGCACTAACTGGTATAATTTCAAACAGAATATAGTAAAATAGGCACTTTTGGTGTAATAGAGTTGGACAGCAAGGGAGCAGGAAATGATTTAATATGATGGGGATTTAAAATGGGGAATTCCTATTTCCATCTTCCAATCATCTGCAAGTACACATGTAAATAGAAAATGAGATGTTTGTCCTGGTCAGCAGTTAAATTTTTAACGTGCAAGTCTCTTCTAGGTCCTTTGTTTTACTGGCCAGCTCCACGCAAGCATCTGAATCGCTTCCTACGTTTTAGACAAAAAACACATTGTCCTAAATTTTAAATCCACACTGTTAAGTTTTCATCAGTGGTGTTTTCAGAATGTCTTCCAGTAATGTTTTTACAAATTTATAGAGTGAATTATGAAGATGTTTGAAAATTAAAATGGTGTTTTAAATGTTTAAAATAATAGGAATACACAACAAATTCATATACAGCTTAAAATGTAATACCAAAAGAGATATTAAGATACATTACAATGGTTATGTGGAGAATTAGGGAGAAAGACTGAAGAATCTAAATTTGTTTTATGTTGAATTACAAACAGGTTCCAACAGGAAAGAAGTTACCATCTTACTCATTGTCTGTTTTTACTTTTACATAAGCATATGTCATGGCAAATGTGGAACAATTTGAGATATCACTCAAGAAAAGCTAAAAGCATTGACTGCAAGGTGGTGCAGGGTGAGAAATGAGTAGGGGTGGCAGTTACGATCCATCAGATTCCTCACAGTAACATTGTTCCTGTCTTAAAGTCCTAAAAGGGAAGAAGTTTAAATCTTCTCATAAGTTTGGGACTCTCCAAAGGTATTTCATGATGAGATAACCTCTTCAGCTGAGCTCTGTTAAATGACATTACAATATATTTTTCATTTGGCCTGCCTGCAGATTTTTTTTAAAAAAAGCATCAACAGCACCAATAAAATTAGTTTAATTATTAAATTTCATGCCCTTATTTAAGCTCAAAATTTTTCTCAAGCCTTTGATTCCCTTTGGAAATTATGTGATATTGATTCCCATTCTGCTCCACTTTGCATGATCTATTTTAATGCAAAACACCAACAAAGATATCTTGCAAAGCTGGTCTGCATAATATCAGGCATTAGCTTAGCATTTCTCAGAAAAACTTACTTGGCATCTGAACACAGTAATGGACAGCAGAAAATCAAAAGAATACATCAAAGACCATGAAAGAGTCTGTGTAGATGGGGATAAATCCTGCAAATGTTATTTATAAGGTTCTGCATTTCAGTTTCTCCATCATGGCTGAGAGAAATCTTCCACGTACATGATCGAGTCAGGTCTGAGAAATGTGTGAACATGTTCTGTTTATTCTTGATGCTAAGCCTCTCATCTGTTTTTGTCAGCTGCTGGTATTTGAGCACTTTCTCTGGGCAGATACAGCTGTTTTGAGAGGCCACCACGGTAGCTCAGTGCCCGGCCTGAGGATGGGATGCTGGGATGAGAGTCAGCCAGAGACTAAGACATCCAGGTTTAGATGAGTAGGGTACAGGAAGCTCTTCAGCTGGTCAAATCCAGTTGTCCGCTTTAAGGAGAGCTAAATGGCTCTGTAGACTCTCTTGAGCGCGTTGCCTATGTGAGCAATTGGATTGCCTCATCACCATCAGCAGTCCTTACAGAGAGTTATAGGAAATTGCACCTCCAGGTGACTCTGCAGAAGGCTGTGCGACTCCTGCTAGTTCTCAGTAGATGTTCTTTTCCTGGGTGGATGTTTTTGACACAACCAGAACATCTCAAATGTCAAAGGAGAGTTAAATTTAGACATTCAGCACTCGTATTTACAAGCAGGAAACCCTCTGCTCTCACTGTGGGTCCTTTTTTTCCCTGTTCCATAGATAGCATCTTTTAAAAATAGTGCCTGACTTCTGACGCTTGCTAAGCTGCTGTACCAACAAGCCGGAGCTTTTCAGCAGAAGAAATTATTCCAGCAACTTACAGCACTCATAAGATCCAGGGACTACTTGCATCAGGCAATCTAAGTTTGATATTGTTACCTAGCTCACTGGAGCAAGAATATATCCATTACAATCACATTTTCTGTTCATTTTAGAGAGTAATGTGGGGAGTAGAGAAACCATTCAATTATTACCAGCAATTGCAATGTGCTTAATTTTCACTGCTCAGTTTACTATGGTCAGTGTCTGGAAAACAAGCAATCATCTTCAGCCTTTAGTGGGTTTTTATTTATTTATTTATTTTGTCATACAGGTAAAAAGGATATTTTTTGGCAGGGGGAGAGGAGGGAAGAAGAAGTCTCATGAAATCTTATCCTGATGAAAACTTCAAAACAGGACAACGTGTGCTCTTGAAGTTGGTCGCTTCTTGTATTAGGGTAAATATTACCCCAAAGGTAACAAATTTGGCAGTGAAAACACATAAAGAACAGTCCCCATCAGTAAGATCATGACTTAGCCCTCGCATAACCTTGCCCTTTTAATTAGTGATATTTTGAATTAGTTTATAGCACCAGACATGTCCTAGGCGATTTTTGTATTTAAAAAAAAAAAGTTGTAAAAAGCAGGCTGCAATATAAAGGTCTCATGTGTATATATATCCCTAATCTTGAATTATCCCTGCAGGCAGTTTCTACCCACACATGACCTTCTGCTGACATCTGCATAGGTACAGCATCCTGCCCAGGTAAATTAATCAGCAAGATCATGAATGGGAGGTGAATGTCAAAAACATAAGTGATAAGCGAGAACCACGATATCTATAGTCTCTTTTCCTTCTTTTGCAACACTTCCCCACTGGAGAGGCCAGATCCTGCTTAGCTGCAGTCTGGTTTGTGATGGGAATGGAGAAGGAATGACTGGGCGAGTGGCAAAACCGCTGGGGCAGCAGCCTGCACACAGCCTAGAGCAGGGAGCACAAGCTGCAGGAAAGGAGATTTTCCAGAGGCAGCATTAAGAAGCGGGTCGCTATACGCATACCGAGAATGCAAGCTGTGGCTGCAGCCTCTCTGAAAATAGTCCTCTCACCAGAGAAGCAGTGTGAATTTAGACGTAATGGAGCTATCTCCTGTTACTACCCATCAGCAGGAACGTGGCGGAAACCAGTCAGCTGCAGAAGTTTTTCCATAAAGTAGGCAGCGTGGTTAAGAGCCCAAAAAGGCAGTACATAGAAACAAAGACATCACGCCAGATTAAGATAAGAGGACAAATGAGATTCCTAAAGTAAACAAAGCATGTGCAAACAGAAGCAAGAATGTAATTTATATTTAGAGCTGAGCTAAATTTGCATTAAGGAGAAACAGGAAAGAATGAAACCTCTATCACTGCTCACTGGGAAAACACCAGTGAGGATAGACTCTGTTGTTAGAAGTAATGCACGGTACTGCTGAGAAATGAGTCTGAGTCCTACTACCAGGGCAAGATGAGAATTTCAGGAGGGACTATGAACTCTGACCTTCGCTTATAATTTGAAAACTTTAAAAACTCCTTCACAAAAGGCAAAAAAAACCTTTTGAAAGAGGTTTCCTAAGTTTATTTTATGGGAGATAACAGTAAGGGAAAAAAATTAAACCCAAGAAAAATGAGTTCAAATCACAAAGAAAGCTGAATGGTCCTGGGTCAGGAAGAAAGAGAAGATAATATTTTTATGCAGGTCTAGTATAGGGTTCCAAGCTATAGGAGCAAGATAGGTAGGTTAACAGAAACCACTGAAATCACATTCCAGTCTGTAAATAACACCACAGGCAGTAAGAAAAATAACCTGTCGCAGAGAACAACGTGGGGTTATGGGAGACAAAACCCAGTTCAGGGATCCCTGGGCTGTTTGCTGTTATGTGGCATAGCCATTCCCCAGATTCGAAGGCTATACATTAAATATTCTGAGCTGAGTAGGGAAATTAGGGCTCTTGATAAGGATGTTGTGAAGATCCAGGGTTTTTGACGTTAGTTAATACATAGCTGAGCAATAGGATTGGAATATCCTATTGGGGAGGGGTTGGGAGGGAAGAGAAAACAGTGCTGGCCCTGTCAAGCACTGTAAGGGAGCATAAGCTAATATTTCATAGTGTGGTAATGACAATCTTGAGTTTGGAGAACTCCTATGTGTCAGCTACCAAACTACTAATACACCAATTCCCATTAATCCTAGTGGGGCCATAGAAGAAGCAATTAATGAATCATGCCAGGAGGAAGTATCCATGTATTCATTGCAATTCTCTCTGAGGACATCATTGGTAAAAAAGTGGTAGGAAAACTAGCTCAAGGATATAACTCACAAATATGAAACTTGAAACTGCTAAGGACATTGAAACCCAAACCCCTCACAGCTGGTTGTCAACTAATGGTAGATATCTTTTCTTGTTTGGTTACTGCTCAGTAGGGGATGCTAGAAAAACAGGCCATTCAGATGCACAGGAACACAGGATTTCTGGCACATGCAGCTGAATTCACCTCTTTATTCCTCTGCTCCATACATATTCCTATGCAGATTGAATCTGTAATAAAGAAACTTTGAACATTTCATTCTTATTGCAGAAGAAGGGGAGAACAAGAAAGTTGGAAATCAGGAGTGTGATGAGAATGGACAGGAAGCAGTGACACTGTATCTGGTATCTTTGTATTTCTCATATACTCTAAGATCCATTAAGAATAGCCAGTATCAAAAATGTGAAAAGACCCTCGTAATGTGTATTAATTGCTCACCCGCTCAGAAGCCTGTGAATCCTTGGGACAGTTGACACACAGTGCTACAACATAGAAATAGAAACTCGGGAATGCACTCTTTAGGGTGTAAAGAAAACAAACCTCTAAGTACTTATTGTCCTGCAGAGTAGCTCTAGCTACTGAAAGCCTCTGAAGTCTAGAAACAGCACAGATGCAAAGCCCCAGTGCATTTTTTCATTGAGTCCTGATGAACGTGGTGGGGGAGTATGCAAAGTTAAGGTACTACTGTGCTCTTTGGATGAGAATGATTCACTTCACCTTTGGACCCAAAGAGGGTGTGAAATCTGATCATCAGCTTCAGAAAGGATGCTGAAGAAGATGCTGAAGATGCTAAATGGGCCCAAATGGTTTATAAAGTGTGCAATCGAAGCTCTAATGCTATGATGCTCTAGGGTAAAGCTACACAGAGCTACTATACAGATATTGTGCCATAGGCAATAAGCATCTTAAACTGCAGGGGTCAAGGTGCAGGGAGCCTATCCACACCCATCCGGCAGCTCTGAGACAGCCCAGGATTCGTAGTGCTGGTGCCTCAGGTGCCCCGACTCTCGCAATGTTAAGGATTCTCCTTCTGCAGCTCTGTAACCTGCCTTTCACTTGCAACCCTGTAATCTTTCATTCACACACACCGAGGCTGCAGCAGCAGTGCCTTTACCACGGTGTCCCAAGTGCCCTAATCCTCACTGCCTTGCAACTGAAGCGCTGTTATGGATGTGATTGCCACAGATGTGTGAGTTGCCCTTTTCCATCTCCTTACACTTTGCCTTGTAGCTTTTAGCCTATATCATCCTAAGATCACTTCTCTCTAGCCCTTGTAGTTTTTAGTTTATAGGGTTGGAGCCTAATAGATAGCAAAGTTGATGCCATTTATATTTCCAGTAAATATTATCCAGTAATATACACGCACAAAGAGCAAGATCCTATCAGTCTGCAATACCTGGATTTGATCGGTTGTGCTCCAATTAGTGCTAATAGCACCATAAGTAGGAACAGTGATTAGAGAGTTTGAACAAGTCATAAAGAAGACTACATAGGTACTGCAAGATGGATATTTGGGAGGATCACCTGTCATCCTTGAGAGGACACTCAGAGGATGATCCTTGTCTGGGGACCCCATCACTTCTCTTCTGTGCTGACCACTGAGGAAAAGTTTTCCCTTTTCTCTCTCTTTTTCTTGTTCTCTCCCTGTTTCTTTGTTCCTCTCTCCCCAGGTAACTTTGAGATTAACTCCATGAGCTATGGACCCTGCTAATGAAGCTTTGTGCGTGTGCAAAACTGTCTCAACTTTGTGCAACATGACACATTTATTGGAGTATAGGTGGCAAAGCATATGGGAAGAGTTTGATTAACAACAGGAGGAAACATAGGAAATAATGTTTTAACATTGTGAGATCAGTATAGCAAAGCTCAGCGCATCACTGTACAGGAAGGAAAGGTGATTGTAGTTTTAAACTAAACAAATTTCACTCTCAGATTCTCATATCTGCATACTCAAAAGCACCAAAATGTGTGCATCCAGGTGGTCTGGTCAAAAGTCCTTGCAATGACATGGAAACCAATGGACACAGCATAGGGAGTCCTCATCACATCTCCTAGGTTCCTCTTTGGCTGGCATTCATGTGTCTTTTCTGGATGTGCCTTTTGTATCCTTAGGAAGCTGACAGAGAGTGTGATGTTTTGCATCTCCATCCTGTCCCATTTCTGCAGGATTTACCCACTGTGTTTTTTCTCTTTATCTGCGTGTCTAATTTATCCTTTATCTTCCCACCACCATTTCTTAATGGCTTGGGCCTGACCTTTGATTTAGACTGTTTCATGTTTCAGTCTGGTTGCAGGTAGTCCCTTGTTATTAGTCTGTCCCATTGGGACTGTGTCAATGCCCTTGCCAGGAAATGAACAGTATAAATAACCATTTGAGAACTTCAGCCTTAGCAGGAGGTTCTCAATAAGGGACATAAAAGAACATACAATAAAGGATGTAAAGACTCAAGCCTATCTTGCTCTGGTGAGCAGGTGTGGTCAAAGTATCAAAAAAATCACATAAAAATGATAAAACTCTCAGCAACAATGATGTGGGTCTCACAAGACAGCTGTTGACTAGGATCACAGCAGAGGAATGGCACACCTGGTTATATAAAGGCAATGCTTAATGGTAAAGACAACAAAAGTGCTTCTGTCATCAGCTGACTTGACAAAGAAAACTCAGAAGAAGGAGGGACATGAGCAATAAAGTGGATTAATGATACATTGACCAATTTACCACTTTTTTTCTTAAGAAAAACCATCTCACAAAATATTCGCTTTACCTCAAAATAGCTTCCACCTTTCTAATTCTGACATTTTCAGATGAGTAGAATCTCATTGAATCACAATAAAGAACAATTAAGGACTTAATAAACTAATGCTTTATACAGAATTCTAACCATATAAAGAATTTAAAGTACTAAGTATATTAATGCTAAGTATTGTTTTAAGGTCAAAAGGCAGCCACTTCTTTTCCATATTAACTACCTTCATTAATCTGCATGGTGCTTGCCTTTGGTGTCCGAATATTAATAAGCTGTTATTATCACCCAGGTAAAAATAGGGAGTGTAGAAGATATACCTTCATAATTGCCATTAATCCTGATGAGGCTGATTCTTGTTAATCTCCAAGTATTAAGAAGAGCATATATCTTCCACTCTATACTAATAAGTCATATAAATGACCATTTGCAAGAACTAATGAACTGCATAGCTTCTTTGTTTAAAGCACTGTCAAGTTAAAACTATATATAATGATGAGAAAAAAATCTCCTTGCTAAACTTTTATGACTAAATTAAGGTTTAGAAGTCTGGTGGCCAATTCTCTTCTAGGACAAGATAGAACATCTTGCAGAAGCTAGGTCAGGGATATAACCCTTAAGTTATTTACTTTTTTTTTTAATCATAGCAACTCTGGTTACCTTTGTGCATTTTAAATCAATCAGTTTTATTATCTAGTTCCATTTTCTGTACTGATGTGTTCCACTTTCTGCATATTTGGCCTGCTTTGTAGAGTTCAAATTTCTGATGATGTATAGAATTATATTTGCCAGTAAGACCATGAAAACACTGCACTTAGACTCTGGAAAAAAAAAAGAAAAGAATAAAAGCAAAACCCTAGGTTTTTAAATGTCCTGAAAGGGCCTGAAATAATAGAATAGTGCAATTTTCAGGTATTTCTCCCCAAGAAAATAATGCTATCATTTTTTAGCTAGCAACGGATCTCAAATGGAATGAAGAAAAATTTTACTGCCAGCTGTTGTCCTTGGGTCTAGCCAGCGACCTTGTTTCAATAGGATGTGAATACAAGAAAATTTGCAAACCTTTCTCCTCTGCTACCACTAACTGATGATATGTAATTATGGGAAGCATCTGGGAATTATCTAGTATTAAAAAAATAGATTAGCACACATGATCAGAATCTTAATACATTAACTTCCTATCTACTTTTCTTTATATGCCTTGGAATATTAAGAAGGAAATTAATAGGTGAATTTAGAGGACATTTTTGTTGTTTTTTTCCTGGGTTTTTTTGAACTCCCTCCCCTTTATCCCATATTACTTTTAATTAGGAAAGGAAAATTAAACTAAACAAAGTGGTTAGGAGGAGCACCAGAATGGCTAAACATTAGGCAGAAGCATATTTTTATATTGGGAAAGGGAATTGCCTTTGTATCAAGGTGAGAATGGGAAGAAAGGAGAGTATCAGGAAGTGACAATCAAGACACAAAATAAAATGATTCTTTGTTTTTGAATCCAGAGTGTATTGACAGGTTAAATAGTAATTAAATATGGGTAAAAGCAAAAAGAGAGAAAAAGATAACATCGAAAGTTAAATGGAAGGACTACCAGATGATATTTGAGCAGATAGGAAAGAAAGATTTTAAACCACTAATGGCTGCAGAAAGGACAGTAGCTGTAGTAGAGCCAAAGGAGATGTTATGAAGGACTAGTTCTCCAAGTCATCTGGGGCAAGTCCATATAGAGCATGGGAAACTGGCACCTTTCCGAGCAGGTGGGGAATGCTAAATGTTCATAACGCTTGTCTGCCTCGGAGGAGAAAAAGATGTTCTGATGGAAACAGCATTGCCTTCCTGCTCTGATCTCTGCAGAAGGTTCCTTCTGCCAGATAATGACACCTAAATGGAGGGAAGGGTGCCATTTATCTATTTATTACTTGTGATAAGAAATTTGGAGCTCTAAGATCCCCTGAGGAAGCATCTGAGAAAATCTGATGCTGATTTCTCTTCAGTTGATGAGGTGGGTGAGGAAATCTAAGCCAGGTGTGAAAATCAGGATTGGTGACCTGGCTGAGAACTAGCTCTTGGAGTTGATGAGCTCTCAAATGGTGCCTGAAAGAACCTATGTATGGGGAGGAAGAGGTGAAATTTATGCTTATTATGTTTTATTTTTTAAATATATTGTTTAATAAGCTTAAAATATCGGAGGCAGATGGAATTCTGTAAGAGAGATTAATTTGAAGCATTTAATTGTTCATGGATTAAAATATATTCGTATGTAGGCTTTTTTAATCTCTTATTTCAAAATATTGTCTATCTATTTGAAAAAAATGTTGTTGTAATGTAGATATGTCAATGAAGACAAGCAAAGACATTTGGCCATCAGTACTGCTTCAAGTAATCTGCGTTGTGCATGTGAGCTTTTATAAAATAAGTAAATAAAATACTTGTATACCTATAACCTATTGTAAAAGCCAGATTTTCTAAGTAGCAGAAATCAGAATATCTAGAATATTGCTTTTCACCAAACACTAAGGAGAGTGACTGAGGCAGACACAGAATTTCTGTCATAAGAATATCAATATAATAAATTCACTTTAGAAAGACAGAAACACTTACCTTGTTTCCAACAGAGGAGCTTTTCTCTACTTTTCTTTTTTTTTTTTTATAAAGCATTGCTTAATAGGGATTTGAGAAGGCAATGGCTTATGTTGTTACAATAAAAAATTCATGCCAAAAGGTAAAAAGTAGAAGTGCTTCCATATTTTGTTCTTGAAAAAAGCAAAACACATCAAAAAACAGAGCTGATTTCCAAAGGAAAGGAAAAGAAAACCCCAACCTTGGAAAAAACTTACATAAAAGATTGTTATAAACCATGCAGCACAGTGTCCAAAGCTTGCTACCTACAGCTTTTTTCTTCTTTTCTTCATTCTTCTTTTCTTCATTCTTCTTTTCTTCATTCTTCTTTTAACTACTTTTTAGTCTTCATGGCTGAACCACCAACAACCTAATTTAAAGTGGTCAGGGAGGACAGAACTGGATCATTATTGTGATTATGAAGGAAACATATGCTGGTAGAATTTCTGAATCCTCCTTGAATTGCTTCATCACAGTATTCACGATTTTCTTCCTCTATTCTGTGTATGTCTTTAGTTCATAATATACACAACTTTGTTAACTCTTACCCACTTTGAATACTGCTTCTCTGAAAAAATTACAATGAGGAAAAACTATTAACAGACTTCTTGCTAACAGAAGTGAGCTGTATTCATAGGGATAATCAATGAGCGTGTTCCCCATGAGAAAATCTTCTCATTTAACTTTCAAATAATGTAATTCGTCAGGTTCATTTGGCATGAATTTGGAAAGGATTTTTGATATTGTCCAAGTTCTACATGTTCCCCGAATGTATCTTCAGGAAGGATTTTTTTTTTTTTTTTTAATACTACATCTTCGAACCTATCATCGTGTTGAATTATTTCTTTACCATTAAGAGTACATCAGTGATGTAAATTGCCTTAAATTTGAATACCATTTAAAGCCATGTTGGAGCACTTAATGCACTACAGCTATTCTGCCAAAGTGCTAGATCAATACAGCTGATTAGGGAGGTCACAGTAATGGATGATTTGCACTATTAAAAAAAAGAAAGTAAAGACAAAAACAGAAATCTACTCTTTTGTTGAGGTAGCTTCTATGTGCTGGGCACAATCTATGCATTGAAATTTTCTGAATTTAGAAAAGAATGAATAGCCTGAAAGTCCAAAGTGAAACCCAGACAAGTTTATTTTATGTAAGTATAAGGATCTTTCTAATACCCTTGACTAGGCAGGTAGAAGAGAAATGAATTGAAATACATAAATTTCCCTGTTTGCCAAACACGCATTTGCACTATGCTTTTGCATTAACAGGAAAAATGTATGATTTTCTCCTTAAAGAAATTTAATAGCTCTGCAGGCTAAATATATTCCAAGTGAGTATAAACTACCAAACAGATTTTGATCTCTGTTGCACTGACAAAGACAACTCCTGCTAGATTACAGCAATTGAGATCTGTACGAAAGCCTGCACAGTTCAAAAGTGCAATACTTGAAAGCAGTAATAGCTGAAAAGTCAGTGACGCTGATTTTTTTTTTTCTGGACTCCAGCAACCTTGGGTACACAAAAGCACTCAATAAATCCCAAATATGATTGTACCTGTCTGGCTAATTCTTTAGCTTTGGGTTTTTCATAAACATGATTGCCTAATGGATTCAATGGATTACTTGTACATTGCTTTTGAAAGTTTTGCAGAGGTAAGCTTACATTTATTTCATTTTAGATATCAGACATAGAACTAAGAAGGAGAGGTAGGAAAAAAGCAATACCTTGTACTTAGAGAATGTAAATGTCTCCTCTATAGGAGACTATTTAGCCTTCCTCTATAAATCTGAATTATCGTCAGAATGTTGTCTAGCTGTTTCTTTTTTTATATAGAATTAGTTTCAGAGGCTATAAAAAAACAAGCATTAAGAGTAAGCAGTTACTTCTGGTATTTCTTTCTCAATGGTGTTGACAATCATGTTTGTGATGTTGAAAGAATGGACTGTCTACTTATGTGCTGCTCAAGACTGCAGATACATTGCCCACTGCAGTGTAGTGCACGCTTTTCTATGGTAGCAGCAGGAGAGAGAGCTTAGTTCTTAATGATCCCACATAATCTTTGTTCGATTGTGATTATATTGTTTATAAGACCCAACCTAGGTCATTATAAAAAGCTCTATACCTCACTGAGGTGCACAGTGCAAGTTATTTATCCCTTCAGTGTGCATGAGAGTTTAGGAGGTAATACCCATTTGAAAATTTAGGGTACTCATCATTTCTGAATTCTGGATTTGGAGGTGACGATGGTCTTTGCAGCCTGCATCCCAGATGCTTGAACTACACATGCGGTCACGTTTCATTTACCCTGATGGGAAGGCTCAACGTATGCGCAACCAGCAGCTCATGGGATTCACAGAATGTGGCATAGCTACCCAGCCTTTGCAGCAGAAGCTAAATGAATGAGTCTGACCCATAGTACATGACACCTGAAGAGACTATATAGGTGGCTTATCCGCTTTCTTGGTCCAGAAAGAACTAAACTCCATAAATGAGAATCTCTGCGAGGATCTATCGGCTGTGCTACATTTAAAAGTATTGCAGATCAAAAGGAAGGGATCGATGGCATGAAACTTTTGGCCCTAGAAACCTGACGCCTGTGCTTCACACATTTCATGGGATTTTAATTTGGAATAACCTTAGCCCAGTCCAAGGGGCTGAATGCCCATTTGCAGCTGAAGTCAATTAGGTAGGTACGCTCTTTCACTGATTAAATTACTTCTCATCAAAAACCCCAACTAAAGCAGTTCAAAACAAATCAGACACCTAATTAGTCTTTAACCCAAGGGTATCCTTCCAAAGTCCTCATCCTCACAGCTGTTCTTTCAAGTCCTTGTACTAACCATCAAGCAGAGACACAATTACCTCTCTCTCCTTTTCCATGTAATCATGGGTCTTTCAGAATCAGCTCTGTCTTCTCTTCCAATAATCCACATGTGTAGTCTATAGAAATGGAGTCCCTTAGTACAGGGGTTGTCTGATAGTCTTTATCTATGTAGTCTTTAAACTGAATGTCATCCAGAAGGTGTGTGCCATGGATATATCTTAATTCCATGTCAGAGGAAAACCTTGAACATACCGTAAATTCCTCTAAGGCCTTGTTACCATGAGAATAAAATTCATGCACATGACCACGCTCTCTTATCTGGAAAACCTCTGCACCAGGACTGAGGAATCTGATGTGATGCAGTTGTCTCACAGCCTAGACACAGCTAACGTGTGAAATCTCACTGTTACAAGAATCTTATCTTTATAGTTGTCCAAATCTAGCTACCTCTAAATCCTGAGGCAATTGAAATCCAGAATGCCATCATGTAGCTTGTGACTATGCCAAGTTTCAATGCACACATCTCTAGATGTTTCAGAGTACAGTCAAATAACTTGAAATGAGTTTATTATATTGCAAGAGGGAGCCATATTT
This sequence comes from Apteryx mantelli, assembly GCF_036417845.1. Classification (NCBI taxonomy): domain Eukaryota; kingdom Metazoa; phylum Chordata; class Aves; order Apterygiformes; family Apterygidae; genus Apteryx; species Apteryx mantelli. The sequence goes on from NC_090020.1 coordinate 81,863,773, forward strand.
CCAGTGTTTCCACCTGCAATAGGAATAATAGGCAATTAATATTTTATAAAACCTTATGGAGCATGTTAAGCAGCAATTACTGTATCTGTAGTAACTGGCCAATGAATATGTATGACTTAGAGCATTCAAAATAGATGTATGGGTGAAAGACTTGATCGAGACATATTAGGATAGTAATAAGATGGAATATGAGGCTTCTGAAAACTGAATTTTGTGGCATTTTGGTAGGAAATTTTCATTCAATTTTATACATAAAGTAGGTTAATGCAATTTTCACCATCGTGTCATCTGGAAAAGAAAACACTTGGGAATTTGCTATAAAACTTAATATTCAGTAAGTCAGTATTTTTTTAGCATAAATTAATCTCAGCATTTGGACATTTCTGAAAAACACTGCAGCGATCATTCTATCCTGTTTTTTTCGTGTTATGCTGACAGATGGTGATTACTGCTGTCAGGTAATTCCTAGATCCAGTGGCATTCACTAAAGTTACAACATCATTAATGGGAAGAAATATAAGAAGTTTCCTCTCTCAGGATCAACAGAAGGGAGTAACCAAGTCCCACTATGCTGTGAAACAGGTAATGGAAGCTCCCATCCCAAGGCACTGAGGCTACATTCAAGGGCTTCTCTTACCTGGGCGGTAATGGAGTCCATCCTCATGTAAACTTTACAACCCTAGGTAAAATGTTATTTCCTTCTTGTGCTAAGCACAAACAGTCCACCTCCTAGCACCACAACAAACCACAATCAGAAGAATACACTGGAGCTGTATAGGGCACCTGCCTTTTGAGATCCCCACCAGGTAAAAGTCCTTAGACCATCAGTCCACACTCTTCCCCTGGGCTGTTCTCCCTTTTCTCCACCTATGCCATATCTCTTAATCCACACTGAAACCATTCACTTCTCCTGCTTTGCATCCATAGCATTAAAACCTGTCACAGATTTCCCTGAGTACAGAGTGGAGCATCTAAAAAGAGGTCCATGGTATACTGAGTTACCTTACAAGCTTGTCTCTGTTTAGCAGTAGAAGAGGGGGAAAGAGCTATAGAGGCACGAGTTGCCAAGAATGAATGATGGTGAGGTAGAAATTGGCTGATTTCCTGAGATTCAGATCTGAATATCTTTGTATTGCTTGGTGGTTTCTTAGGACATACCTGGAAGAAAACCTAACAGAAATACAACAGAGCATCCCAAGTTGTCTAGGTGACTACTGGATTTGACCTATGGGATAATGGTATTAGGTCAGGAGGTACAGGCTTGAGGATGACTTCAGGTTTGGATGTAATTATCATTGTAGATGCATCCTAAGCAGCAGTTTAGAGAGCAGCAAAGATACTAACTTAACAAGGTTTCCTCAGCCACAAACAGAGGTTTGGAATTTGGTAAGAGGTGTTACGTCTCTAATTCAGTTTAACAAGCAGATTGAGGCCTGCGACTGTTCTAAGTAGTTTTACAGAAAAAAGGTGCCCCAGAGCCATCTGAAATCCACGAGATTTAAATTTCCTTTGTCATGTTGACCACGTGCTGAGTTTGCTGTGTATATCAAACTGAATTTACCTTTCATTTTACCAGGAAGAGCAGGAGTGCTGTGCTTTCTCAGGTCTCATCCCCAAATTAAGGTGGGTTGTACCTAAGATGCATCCCTGGATTTGGGAAATATGAAGAACTGCTGGCTCCCATTGAATAAACATAATCATGAGCCTTACCAGCTCTTACCTACAGGATTGAACTGATATGAGCCTTGAGTCTGGCTTGTGTTCATTGAAGGTGTGACTATTGTTTTTTTACTGTGTGTGCCTGTGAAACACAAAGTGAAGGCAGCCAAATTCATTTCTAATCCTTCTCATCTCCTGGCTGTTCACTCTCAAGTTAACACTTAAGCAGTTAACATTCATTTCTTTGTACTTCTGTGCATCAAAGATCAGGTCAGGGCTTGGTCCAGTAGCAGAACTAACCAAATGTAAATGCAGTCCAGAATCCAACAACATTTAACCCGCTGCGTTGCGCCATGGCAGGTATGTTAGGTCCCAACAGCATGACCAAATAAATACAGCACGCTGCAGCACCACCTTAACCAGCAGAGCCCTCAGGAAGCAAATAATACCATGTTTAATTTACCATGCTGAGGTGAAATATGACTTTATTTTGCAAAAAGCTTTACTGGGGCTTTATCTGAAACCACCATATAAAAGAAAACACTGGTATTGGGTTATGGATTAGAATCATAGGATTGCTAATGAAAAATACATACTGAGCTAACAAGCATGTGCAAATTAGGTTCTTTTTTTTTTTCCTTCTTAACACAGGCTATAATATTCTATTTCACTAAGTGATCCTATCAGAATATTAAATTTTTCCATTAGCAGGATTAGATTAGGTCTTAATATTAAACCATGTACGTCAGTCCTATTAAACAAGATACATCCCCAGGCCTGCTCCCATCCCTGGTATTATTCCAACTAAATACCTTTTTCTTTCATTCAGCTGGGATTTGAGCGGGACACAGTTCTGAATATTAGGAGCTGTCTTGGGTAACTGTTCATAACGAAGAGCAACAACTGCGAGGCAAATCCCTGCAGTCATATAGGCTTAAACAAAAATAACATTTTTATTTTTTATGGAGCAAATTACATAAAATGCCAACCATATGGATTTAATGAATATGACTTTCTAAAACCATAAACAAGATTGGGTTTACACTTTATTTTTTTACAGCACAGCAGAAACAAATTAAATTTGCTCTAAGATGTACTGCTCATAACTATCATTTGTGTTGTAAACATCTTTTCCGTAAACAGAAATTCAATGTTACAGACAACAAAGCCTATTGAGGTGTTAAGCTGAAAGGTAGGTGGAAGGCAGGATGGGCTTTTTCCATGGAAAACATATGTTTTTTCTCCATTGAGGACGCTTAAATGAGATGCAGTTAGTGGACAACTGTAGGTAAATGATGCTTAATGTTCAAGTAGGAAATTGTCTTATTAGAGCAGTGATGACTCTGCAGCCCTGGGGTAGATACTCTATTTCACAAATATCTCAGACGCCTGCTTTTTATTCTTGCTATTACTTGATAATATTTAGCTATACATTAGCATGTGTGGCCTAGCAAGAATCCTTGCTTACTCAGCCCTCAATAAAATCTCTATCAACACATTAGAAACATACTGGAGCAATTCACTAAAACATTTGAAGGGAGGCTTTTGAGATAGGCTGACCCAAACCGATAACACATCATACTACCGCTAGCATCTGCTAACCTAGCAAAACAAGTGCAAGTTCCCAAATGTCTATTATCAGGGTATATCAATAAAAGTAATGGAACAGGATGATCTGCCATGTTCTACGAGCAAAGAGGCAGGCCAGTGTTGTCTAGGTCATTTCATGAGCAATGTTACTCCCTAGCTCCGGTTTCTGATGGAGTCTGATGGAGCACCTGAAGCGCGGAAGGCAATTCATTGATCAGTGCAATGGGCAGGGCTGTGAACAAGGCAGAAAGCTTGTTTAACAGTAGTCTGGAGCACGAAAGAGGAACAGGAACTGGTCCCAGATAGAAGAGCTCCAAAGCATCATTATAGAGTTTATCAGACAAATAGCAGCTACAGCTCCCTCCGTTATCACCATATCTGCCTGTTGTTGCCCTATCTGCTTCATGGAAGCACCATGAGATGTCTCAGGATGGGAAAGCTCACTGTTACAGTGTCCACCAGGATGGAAAGTAGGAGAGAAATGATTGTGCTCCACACAAAGATATGATGTCAACAGGGACATGCACATTCCTATCCACAAAAAAAAGCTCACTTAATGGTAACAAGAGGAAAAGGCATCTTCTTTATTAAGGTATCAGTGAGTATAATAGGCCTTGTGCTTTGGAGTAAAGTTTACGTGGTTTGCCACTCTGCCTTTGATAAAGACCTAAAGGACCCCGTGTCCCTTTCAAGTGGGAGACTACAAAACAGAGTTTCTGTTTTGCCTGCATCACTGCTTCCAGGCCCTAAGTAATATATCTTCCGACCTAGAGGACTAGTGTGGCATTTTAAAACAGCTGCCATGTACCGAAGTTGAAGTGTGTGTGTGTGTGTGTGTGTGTGCGCGCGCGTGCTTGTGTGTCTGCAGGAGCATGTGCACTCTCTGCCTTGGGGTGTAAAGCAAGCATTTTGTAGCAGCAGCAGGAGGTAAATCTCTCTTTTTTCTCCCCTAATAATAACTAGACGCTGTTTAGTAAATACGGTGATCATGGGACATTATCATCACCATGACATGCAGCACTGCATCTCCACATCGGTCAGAAAAGTGGAAGATTACGCTGTAACCTAAGAAGGATCATGAGTCTATTCCCTCTGGCACTGGTAAAATGTTAGTTATTTTAATAGAATTGCTGGTGTTTTCAAAGAGTACAGGATAATGAAACCAGGCCCAGGCTCTTTATAAATTGTCTCCTCCCTAAACTGTTTTAAATGAAACTCCTGGCTACACTACAGCTCCAAAGAGGGATCATGTTAATTTACAGACAGCAGAGTTGCCACATCTTACAATTTTATTATGAATTTTGCTATATTAAAATCCTGTCCTCTTGCAATCAACAGTAAATTTTCTGTTGGCTTCAGTGATGTGAATATTTCACTCCTGGTACTCATCTTAAAGCCTGAGCTTGTGAGCACTTGAGACAGCCTGCTTTTTTTTTAAATAATGCTAGTTGAAATGTTCTGATTGCAGAAAGAGGTTTGTATATCTCTGGAGCCAAAAGACAAAGGATTAAAAAAAACTATGTTTTTTCTTAACCTCACGATTTAAAATCTCCATAGCCAAGACTCATGGTCTTTCAATGTTTTGACTGGTGATATTAAACAATATAACTGTAGAGTACTGGAATAGATCAGCTCCCCAAAACATATTAATGTACTAAGCAATCAGCTCAAAATTGTCCAAAATAAACATGTCTGCTTGCTTAAATAAAGTCTGTTCATTTTCCTTCTTCTCGGTATGACTTACACCCTTCCCCAGACACTTTTATCTTTTAGCATAATTAAAACCCACTAAACAGTACTTCAGTTCCTCATCTCCAACATCACTAATGCATCCTTTTTGCTCTCAGTGAACTGATGATTATGGATAATATTTCTCTAAAGAAAAGTCATTCGTATCAGAAGCACATCCCAGAGTAAATTTAATTTGTAACTTATGTGCTGTAAATATAAACACTGCACTGAAAAGGTTTGTCTTGTTTATGCTTTTATGTAGACATATTCATTAAACCTGTATTTTATACAGTTTATGGCATTCACTCAAGATTGGAATGTCACACAGTCGGTTTAGTCTATATGACCATAGAGACTTGCTTGCTGATTTTGCTTTTCATTATTACCCATTACCCCGATGTTTTTACTCCATCATGCTTGCAAAGAGTCTATTACACTTACCAGTTAAATCTTGTCTGTTTTGTGCCTTTAAATGGAGAGAAGGTCCCTTGCTCCTACAGGAAAGAAATTTCTGTGGTGTGAAGCAGCAAGGTGTTTAACTGCTAAGGGATAATTCTATCTTCATATAGGAAAAAGTTAAGGTGCCTATGGAAGAGATAGTCTGTGTATATTTAAAGTTGGGTTTTTCCTTTGAACTATAGTCCAGCAGCAGCATGCAATAATGTACAATTTTGTTCTGCTTTTATAGGGTAGCGGGGAGTCTTACAGCACCAGGGAATTGCAGAGCCAAGTGTTTTGCCATGTCCTCTGAGGCAGAGATAATCCTGTGTGGTGATGTAGTTATGTGGCCTCCGTTATTTGGGAATTGAGCTGAGACACTCACACTGGTCCCCTCAGGAAAAGTAGATTTGGTTGGAAAGTTTTAATTGAGCTTTATTTTTAATTTTATGAAAAAAAAAACCCACAAGATTTTCAACATCAGAAGTGTGGTTTTGGCTGGCAACACTGCACTGGCAATGTTATGTTTGCAGTTATAGGTATGTTGATTTCAAGGATGGACAAGGGCCAAAGAGAGACCTGCTCCTGGACGAGCAACTGTCATCTCTGGGTGGATTTCAGCAATCCTCAAGTGATGTGTTGAGGAAGGATCTGGGTTGGAAAAAGTCAAGAGAGAAGAAAAATGCAAAAACAAAGTCCCATAGGCACCCACACAAAATGTAGGAATACAAAATTCAGTGCACGGATGCAACTGGACGAAGCAGAGCCTGAGCTCCGGTGCTGGAGAATTCTTGTCCTAGCAGCACTGAGTAGCCAAAGAAAACTACCTTTTTGCTTTATCTTCTCCTAATCTGAAATAATAATAATAAACCTTGGTAGCTGATACTCAGAAATTCAACACACAGCACAGTGCTGAAGCAAAGCAGGTACATCTATTCATTAATAGAGATGGCCTGAAATATAAGAGCTGAGTATGGCTAGTTTTGTTCCTTCCACCAAAACGTAAGCTTTTTGTTTCTAGGAACTCATTGGCATTGCAGTCTAGTTTCCTTGTAATGCGCTTTTGCAAGTTTTTCAGGTCTCTAACAAGTCTGCCGTTTGATCTTCATTTGCAGAGGTTTCGCTCAGTGTCTTTGCTCTCAGCAACACCAGCAGCGCTCAGTGGTTTTATGGAATGAGAAATAATGCACAAATCAGAAGCACTGTTAATCATATACCTCCTGCTTCCAAATTTCAGGAAAGTTACTAGAGCTGATTTAAAAAATTCCATCAAACAAGAGGATGGTGATGGGATGGCTGGGTTCACGGCATGGCACGCAGCACTTCCTACGGAAAAAAGGAAGCTCCAAAAGAAGCCCACGGCTGTTTAAGTCACCCTGAGCTGTGTTTCTCATTCAGAGTCTAGGAATTAATCCAGGCATCACATTTTGTAAAACATTTGCCTAGTTTTCAATTCAAAATCCACATTTATTATTTATATTTTGGTGCTTGGATCCATATTCAGACAGAGGCACTACACGTACAGTCTGGATGAATTACAAGTCCTGTTGAAGTTCATGGAAAATCTCCTACAGATGTCAGTAGGAAGCAAGGTTTCACCTTTCATATGGATGGAAGATTTAAAAAGGAATTGTTTCCACGTATCTTTATAACAATATGTAATCATGTAACATATGCATAGTCTTATGACTGAGCTGATACTATATCTAGAGATATCTTAGTGGGTTTAGTTTGCTACAAATGTTGATGTACTGTGGTTTCGGTACAATTTTATCGTGTGAAATTTAATTCCTGGATGATATGAAACTCACTGACTTTAATCAGAGAACACTTGCAACAACATATTAAACAGATGCATGTTAGAAAAACATTTTCATTCATCACATTGCTGGAACCAGTTCACTGGAAAAGCTTTGTATGCTTGTGGAATAAAAGTTATGTGCATATATATATATTTATACATATAGCAGTAGTTATAAAATTATGCACAGAGTCTGGCTTCATGGGTTCATTGGAGCATATGTAAAGGTAACTGAATTTAACCTCTGCCCTCCTAGGCTCATTAGAATTATTAAACTGCAGGGTCAGAAAGTACTAGCTATTCTCAGTAAAGAAACAACAGAACTCCCATTATGCAGCACAGCTGATCAGGATATATTTTGGTTCATGTGAGATTATAACTTTTGTTCATGCTGTACAGACCACATATCAAAGAGGCATACTGTCCAGAAGAACAAAGGTAAGATGAGGATGGAAGAAGATAGCGCTAAAACAGGTTGGAAGGTTCAGGAGACTCATGGTGGTTTGTATCTTCCATCAAAGAAGGTATATTCTGGAAGAAGATTGCAATGTTCAGAAAAAGTGAAAAAGAAGGTGGTTCCGTTTTGGAGGGTGCACAGATTGATGTGTAATAATCACTTAGTCTCGAAAATTTCAGGAAGTTGCTCAGGACATAACCTGTTTGTTAGCGCAGATTATGTTGATAAAAGTGATGTTGCCTAATTTTCCATGCCTTCTGGAAATGGAGGCATTATGGTTCTTCATATGGCTTCTTGTTCATTAATGCTTCACTTCAACTCACTGTACAAAGGATTAGCCATTAGGTTGCTCTGAATCAGAGGTATGTCCTGGGTGGTCTTAAAGCACTTTCTTTGATTAGCCACTCCACTATATAGTACTGTCCATCTGACAGGCTTGATCCAAATCCTGGATACTGGAAGCTGGCAGATCTTCTTCAGATGAGCCTGAAGTTCAGAGTTTCTAAAAGTCATCAAAGTGACGAATTTTAGAAGGATAGTCAGGTTGTAGATAAAAGTGTCTTGCCTCAGAAATAGATGCAGATATTCCCTTTTCTGTATTTTTTATGAAAAGAAAGACACTGATGAACTGCAGCAAGCCTAGCAAGGGCCAGCAAGATAGTTGGTGGGCCATGCCCATGCCTTATGAGGAGAGGCTGAGGGAACAGGGCTTGTTCAGCCTGGAGAACAGACAGCCTAAAAGGGACCTTACAGCAGCCTTCCCATACCTGTGAGGAGATTCCTGAGAAGATGGAGCCTCTTTACTGAGGTGCATGGCAGGAGGACGAAAGATGGTGGTCATAAACTGAAATGGGGAGGTTACAACATGACATATCTCTCAGCATGAGGACAGTCGGGCATTAGAACAGGTTGCCCAGGGAGGTTGTGCAATCTCTGTCCTCGGAAGTTTTCAAGCCCTCAACAACCTGATCTGAAACAGGGGGACCCTGCTTTGAGCAGAAGGTTGGATTAGAGACCTCCTGAAGTCCCTTCCAACCTGAATTATTGCATGACATTAGCCTGAAAAGTAACAAAAGTCTAGAATTAATAACTTGTTTTACTTTTGTTCGTGAATCTTCCTCAAAATTTTCAGCTGATTTCTAATTCTAGATCCTCTGACTTATGAGGACCTTATCCACAATCTTACTTCTCCTACCAGCAGATGCTAACAACAATAAGTTTCCTGAACCCCTGATCATCAAATCCACATTTAATAAGATACTTGCCACACTGAATAGCGATAAGGTTTTAACATTAAAATAATCTTTTTAGTAGTAAATTAAGTGGATGGGATGTAGAATTTATGGAGAAATTACTGCATACATTATTATCCATTTCTTTGTTTGCTGTTGTTTTTTTATAAGGAAAATAAAATTTTTGTTGCAAAACAAAGCTACTGGGGCATTATTATCTAGAGAAATTCGCCATTGGTAAAAGCCCAACATAGATCAATTAATTTGTGGCTTCATAACTCAGTCCTTTTGCCAAGCACAGAATCATTAAGTTGATTCAGAACATATTCCATAAACTCCAGAAGAAATATTCTAATTTTAATACTGTGTTGATTAATTAGAATATTCTCATTGAGTTAATAAAGTCAGAATTTTGCTATGCTACCAAAAGCATCTGTTACTATGTATAAAACTGAAATTTCTTTCTACTCCATTCTCTCCTACTTTAAAGCAGCTAATAAAAAAGAAAAGAAAAAGTTAATTAAATTCAGATGGAGTGTGTCAAGCATTGTCAAGATCTCAATGACTACTTTAATCAAAAGTAAAGCCCATGTTGGCTAAGATGGGTAGTAATTAAAAGTCTTCCCCCCCCCAAAAAAAAAGGCTTTTGATAATGAAAACTGTACTGCATCACTAAACCATCATCAATTTGTCAAGCATAAAACGTCAAAGCTTCTGAATATATTTAACTGACATCAGCACTAACTTAAAGTAGACCATCAAAGAAAATTAGCAGAAAATTCAACTATCGTTTTCTCTGCTTTCTCTGGTGCTTTGATAGATAGATAAAGCAGCTTTAGATAAGGTCACTTATAATGTCTCCTAACAGAAAATTTTGAACTTCACTGTATATAGTCTTTGTTGAGTCACATACCCAACATACGCCTTAATTTGCACATTTCTTGTGTCTGCACTAGCTAATGAGCTACCTGGCAATAGATTTTACAAGTCATGTACCTTAAAGCATAACTTTATACAAACATTTTATTAGAATTATAACAGTCAGTATCCTGAGAGCTCCACATAGAGTATGTCTGCATATGCCAGCGGTGCAGCACAGTAAGGGAAGGACTGTAAAATAATTTAGTGTGATCCTCCTTGGTCCAAGGACTAGGTGGTCAGTCCACTTTTTCTTGCACTTAGGTGGATGCCAGCAGAGGCATGACGTCCTGGCCCTTGTATCCCTACTGCACAGCTGCACATCTGTCCCAGAAGGCCTAGATGAAAGGTCAGCTGTCTTTGAATTAGGCCACTCTACAAGGGGCTTCCTTGTTGTTTTATTTGTCCACACTCCTCTTGCTATTGTGAAATTGAATAATCGCTTTCTTATTAACCATTATAAAAAGGTTGTGTTGTTCAGAAGTCTTCCAGGTGTCTGACACTGCACCAGAACTAAGTCGGATTTCTTACAGCTTGTTGGTAAGACCAAAGTTTAGTGTCACAACCAGGAACTCCTATGATTGTCTGAAGATGTTAAGAGTTTTTCTGTGGCAACAGACATCTAGAGATCTGTGGTTACTGTATCATGGCCCCAGGAGCACATTTTGGTAGAATGTATCAAGAATCATCCTAAAAATAATTGCAACAAGATTGTGGAAAACGGCATAATGCACATAAGTGAATGGATGCCAGCTTGTTAGAGCACTGGGCCATCAGTGGAGCATGGTGAGAGGTTTGGTGGGCAGCTGAGGGTGATAAACACAAATTGACCAGTCAGAATGGGAAATCACTATCAAGGTTTGGTGAAGAGCAACTTTAAGGCACTGAGATGTGAACTAGGCAATGACTGCCACATCAGAGAATGAGGCTCCTGCACCAGTGATGAGGAAAGTGGTTGTGGAGCTCTGGCTCCTGGGAACCCCTGATTCACTCAAGTCGTTAGCAAACATCTTCAATGTGGGCAGGACTGTAGTGGAGGTTTTGGATGCTCTTCTCCACACCATTTTATGAGGCTTGTCTGAGCGCAGGTCATGGACCCAATTCCTTATGGATTTGCATTATGTGTGTTTCTGACTGGTGCTGTTGATAGCATACAAATCCCTATTAAGTGCCTTCAGTGGACACAGGAGGAAGGAAGGGCAAGAACTTAAACAAGAGAGAAAAATAAAACAGAAAATGGAATGAAATGGCAGCTGAATTTTAAAATTCAGGTCACTATTACTTTCTATAGCTCAAAACAAGAGGAAAAACAAAAGTATTCAGCAAACTCCAGCAGAAATGTAGATCAAATCTTAAGTCAGATTGATGATACCTCAATGACTGTATTTCAAAGGGATTTAGATGGTAATACTTTACATTACAAGGAAAGTGTGATAACCACGCATGTAAATGTTAATTTCCATGGAAATTACAACAATAAAGCACTTTGAGGTACTATCTTTCCTGCAGCAAAAGTCCCAGGGTACTTTACTATTCAAAACAATTTAAAACAGCATCAGACAAACTTTTCTGTATTTGATTTAACATCAGCAATGAAAACCAGCTTTCTGCATTTCTAAAAATGGTAAACATTTTGCATTCAGTGACAAATTTTTTGCTATAGTGCCTCTGACAGCTCCAGTCACTCGAACTCTGTACTTTCAGTCTACCTCTCTGCTTGCTAATACTGCTAGAGGAACCTTCCATCTGTCACTGAACATTAACCCTCCCTCAGGCATCAGCTTTACAGTACCGAAAACCTGCTAAACGGTACTTAAAGCTCGCTCTTCCTTTGCGTCTTACTCTATCGGCGGAGAAACAAAGGTCTTCCGAAACACATCTTTAATTGCAAATGGCAACAGATTATTGCCTTGGGGATCTCAGTCCTGCAACACTCCAGAACTCCAGCTCTCCAGAATACTCTTTACTTGCTTGTCTCTTTGGGTTATTCTCAGAATAAATACCACTGTGATTAAGAGGTCCACACTGGAATAAAATCTGGTAGGGTTGGCCTCAGTAGGCCAACTGCCTCTAGCAGTTTATATTAATTTTTCATTCCACTCAGAAGGCTGAGCTTCTTTTCTGCCCTTTGTCTGGATATTTTCACACTCATTTATGTCTTTCTTACTGAAATTTGTGTGATTCCGGAGGGACGACTTTGGAGGGGTGAGGAACACTAGGTGTTCTTTTGTTTAGTTCTTTCATTATATTGATGCCAAGTTTTATTACCTGCAGATCTTCTCTAAACCCTTTTGCACACTAAGTTAGTTCCAAATGTAAATCCTCCTTCCATGCTCTGGAATTGATTCTTATTAAGTTCCAGCCAAATCTGGGATAGGAAAAATGTTAGCCTGATGAAATGTCTTCACAAGAGATTACTTAATATTAATTATCATTTACTTGCATATGAGTGTTTGAAAGGCTTTACCTGTTTTCTTGCCAGTTTACTATGAAGAATCATTTGCTATGCAAAGGCATTTATCTAGCCTGGGAAATTAACTGGTATTTGAAAATTATAATACAGATTGTATAGTTAAATCTTGTGAAGTTTGCACCAGTAAAACAGTACTTTTACCTTTGCAGGTGGTTTTAAATGGCATGGTTCAACCAAAAACTGGTTGTGGTCTACCAGTCCTAACATTAGACTGTGTTACTGAAGAGGTCAGTTACACAAACATTATTTTTGGCAGCAAAGCAGGTTTAAGAAATTTTCTTCCCCTGACCCCAGCTGCTTGTTCTAGTCTCCATGCCACAGTCTGCTGCCCTCTCACTTGTGCCAGTGCCATCTGTGTTTGTTGCTGAAGAAAATGTTTCTGTAATTACATCACAGGCTGCCACAGTGTAGTCTGAGAGTCCCACTGCCTCTTTTTAGCTGGAGATGGATAGTGAGTATAGAAGCAGATGGTCCGAGCTGCACAGAAATAACATGAAAATGGACCAAAGATTCAGCTTCTCTCTCTGTTTCTGAAAGGAGTCAAAAGCAGATGAGTAAGGAAAAGTATGGATAGGACAAGTTATAATTTTGCTGAATACTCTTCTGTTTGTGACTTGGGAACTTCCAGAGACAAAAGTCATTTTAAGAGCCCACAGTGAGTTTCTCCTCCGTTTAACCTGTCCAGCCTGCCTTGGAACCCAGGCAAACTTTTAGCTTCTGCAACGTCTCGTGGGAAGGTGCTGCACACCTGGATGCAAACTGTGTGAACTACCACCTCCTTTTTTTTTGTTTTGGACTGCCTGCGTATTAAGTTCATCTGATGCCCTTAGTTCTTTTCCTGGAAGGGCAGCTAAAAGTTAGTCTTGGTCACGCTCTCCAGGCCACTCATTTTTTGACTTCTCTCCTATCATCTCATGTCTCTTCTCTCACCTATCTCTTCTCCAGACTACCTGAGTATTTCAGATACTTGTCTACTGCGAATCCTATCTGCTTAGGTAGGCCATTCCTTCTGTGGAAGTTGTTTTACATCTTTTATCACTCTTGTCACCTTTCCCAGACCCTTTTCCATTTCTACATCAATTTGAGATGGGGGGGATGAGAACTTAACAGAGTAAATCCAGAAACAAGAACACATGGTTTACACCATGGCAAACAGTGGCATAATGATTTTCCAGATTTTATTTGCTGTTCCTTTTCTTCTTGCTTTCTTCTTCTTAACATGCTTTTTTGACCATTGTTGAACATTAGGCTGATACAGTACTTTCATCGACTATCTATTATAAACTCCAAATCTCATTTCTGAGTTATAATAATTAGTGCAGAACACATTTTTTTTATATATAAAACTTAGGTTATTGGGATTCTTTTTCTCCATATTCATCCCTTTACGTTTGTCTATAACAAAATTCATGTTCTCTTAAAATTCTACCACTTATTGTAAGAAGCTCCTGTCTTTACTCCAAGTAAAGCTTAGTACCTCTACCAAAAGCTGTTACAACACTATTCATCAACTTTTCCAGGTTATTTATGAATGTGTTGAAAGAGATGGGTCCTTGTACAGATCTTTGCGGAACTCCAAAGGTGACATTCCTCTACTGTGAATATTATTCACTCCTGCATTCTGCTTCCTATCTTTCAATCATCTTTTAATCAGTGCGAGGACTGCACTAACTATCTCATAGTAACCCGGTTTCCTTTAACACTTTTATTGCGAGGGATTTTGACAAAAGCCTCTTCGGAAATCCAAGTAGACTATACCAACCAACCCAATCCACCTTATCGATGAGGTATTAAATTATTGCTTTCACAAAGTACAATGGAGGTTCAAGCTCTGCAAAAACTACCTGTCAAGCTGAGCCATAAAAAAATGAAATACTTCATCATTTTTGTAACTATTCAACTATTTAGTCATTTTGTCTGAAATTTTGAACATCAGTTTTTCATCTGTCTGGGATGGAGACAAGCTGTTTTCCTTCAAATAAAAAATGAGAGACTTCAGGGAAGCAGTTGCAGAAGAAACAAAGTACTGCAGTGATCTGCTACTTTAAAACAACTTTACTAAAACCAGTAATTTTAGGAATGCATCTTTTTTTAAAAAAAAAATTGTAATTCAAACATTTCATGAAATATCTAAAGAGTATAATTTTATAAAATTAACAAAAAGAGAAGAATTAATACTGAAATACAAATATAAAGATATTAAGAAACACTAACAGAATAGTGCCTTGATTTATCAAGTGATAAATCTTGCCCGAGTTTAAGATTTTAAATTTTGGGGAATTAAATGACTTTTTGTACCAAGAAGGGAGAACATCAGGGTGAACATGAGTGAAATGACACAGGAACACTGCTTCAAGGCAAAGACTTTTGTTGTCTGATCACTAATATAAGGCTGCATTATTAAAAAAAAAAATGTGGCAAGTGAATGTATTTCATTTGCTAACTCTTAATTTGTATGGCCTTCACAGACCTAAGCCAATATGATTTTGATCTGTGACCACCTCTAGCTGTGGAAATGAAGAGTATTCCTTGTATAGCTTCTACTCTACAACCATTGTACTTACATTATCTCTAGTATTCTTTGTCTGTATTTCATACTAATTCCTTATGGTAGCAGATTTTTATTGTGTATATGTTGAATATAGAACCTCCATCGATGACTTGGGCTCCTAGATGTTGCCAGAAGTCTACAAAATGTCAGGATATCAACATCTCTGGGGGACAGAAATTCCAGACTTATTTCATCCCTCCCTAGGGTCAACATTTCTGGTACCTTTTTGTGTGCGGCCTCCAGCAATAAGTTTGGAACTTGCTGTATAAAGCTATGGCTGAGATGAGCTCACTGAAAGATGGGTAAATACAGATGGTTACTTACCTTGAGGGTAATGACAGTCACTCAAGGCAAGAGTAATCCCATCTAACATTAAACAACTACAAAGTCCATCTGAGCTGGTCCACCAAGGCTCCTTTCTAGACTGTGTAGAGAAATAGGAGCTCCGGGGAGTGACTCATTTGATCTATTTTTATCTTTTGCTTTAGAGAGAAGTGAATCACACCTAGTCTCCATTGACTATGTTGAGATTTCCAATGACTAAAAAAGGGAGTCTAGGGTGACTAAGTGAGCTGTAGATATCTGTGTTTAGTCTGGTGAATCTCAGCCCTGTTGTTTTCAAAAGCATGAACTCTGCCCCAGTAGGAAACCTGAGGGCACCCAAGTTTGGTGCAATTTAGACAGACACAAAGAGAAGAGCTCCCAATAAGTTCTCAGCTCCTCTTCAGAGGGGTTACGGCCAGGACTAATAGTTCATTTGCTTCTGGGCACATCTCCTGATGCTCCCTTGCATACATGAGGTTCTCATTCTGTAAGGGAGGAGAAATGATTTAAGGAATCTGCAAAAGTGAACAGGCTACGTCTGCCACACGATTGCGGTCTAGCACCTTTTGACAAGTTGTTGTAGGCAACCTATAGCAATTAACAAGCTAAAGACCTTTTAAGGGAAAAGATTTAAGATCATTTGGCTTCTTACAGTGTACTGGTTTCTTTCAATACTTCATTTAATATTTCATTTAATAAAAGGTTTTAAGGGCAATTTGTCCATGTCCAATGTCCATGACACAAGCAAAGGAATGTAAAGGAAATTTTATAGGGAAGGAAAATCATCCTAAACATGAAAGAAGAGAAGTCATTTTGCACCTTACACTGTGCAGATTTATATTGAAGTTGATGTTTTTCTTACCAACTTGCCAGTAAAACTTTTGCTGGGACAGGGTATGAGGATGTCTGCTTTCACTACAAAGCATGTTGTCTTTAACCATGGTCTCATACTAGCTTGTCCTTCACAGCTCCTGACATCTATGGCTTAGGTCTAAGGGAATCACAGGCGTAAGGCTTAGGACAACAGACTGCAGGGCAGCAAACTGACCGCTGAGCTGCCTTATATATGCCAGAGCTTTGGAAAAATCAAGCTTGCTGCTGCGCTGCTGATACTCCAGGTTCTTTCCCTGGCTTTATATCCCCATTATTTTGCAATTTTTGTTTCCTTTCCTGCAGCAGGAAGAGTTTGGCAGACCCCCGACTGGACAAGTGAAATTCAATTTGCTTATGTTATTGAGAGGCCTTGAGTCCACTCTGTTGGCATTAAATATTTAATTCCTCTGCTGCCATTTCAAGCTATTATGGGGGAATGGTCCATCGTCTTGCAGAGTTGACAAGGAGTTAGTTTCTTGATCTGAATAGGAGGAAAGAAAGAATAGGCATCATTTACTCTTCAGAGCAACATCAGAGTCAAATAACCCAGAAAATTCACAGGGAGTTGATGGCAAATTTCAAAGAAGGGGGCAGAGAAAACAGAATTGAGTTTCTCTAATTTAGGAGGTAAAATCTAAGTAACAGATCAGGGTACAGTATCACTGGAACCTACGCAGAATTGTTTAACCAGAGCGGATTGCCAAAAGTAATACAACATAATACTGAACTGCATCAAGATCATTCTGTTTGTCTGGCATACATTGGCTGTTTTTCAATACCACTTTGTTGACACGACACTTTTGTGCTTTTATTCTCATGAATTGTTGTTGAAATGGTCCGTATACAACGATGCAACATTCTAGTTCTTTAAATTTGTCTACCGGCTTCATTTCAGAGCTTCTGAATTACCATTTCAAGCACTGTCTATAAAACTCCTGAGGAATTTACAGATAAAAGTGAGCAAAAGATCATCTGCCAAGCATAGTAGAACTAAAGTGCTGTGTAACAAATTCAGTTGCATGGAAATTGCATTTCAGAAAGGACTTCTGAATCTGGCTTTGAGCATTCAAAACAAAAAAATCCATAAAGGAAAAAGAACAATTTAAAAGTAATCAAAATATTGTGCTTGTTTTTGACTATAATAATAGAAAATTACACCACGAGATGAAGGAGAAAAACTGAAAATGCCTGGAGACTCTGCTTCCTCCTGACGAACAATGATCTGGCCTCAGGTATTTCATGTCACTTCTCAGCTGGTCTACAGCAATGTGATTTTCCTGGGCATGATGCCTTCGCTGTTTAGGAAAAGCCAATTAGTACAGAATACTGGAGCAAAATGAGACTCTCTATTGCATATGTTATTGCCTCTGGGGAGAGGATGAAAGGGAAGCAATATGTGACAGTGTAAATGCACTATTGGAAGGAACTCAGCTGCTGTCATGAGCAGATTAGTATAAAAACCTTTGAGGAACAAACTAGGGTGTTCAGCTCCAAAAATGAGGGAAAAGGGCATGTGAAATAAGGTTTTTGTGTTTTTTGTTTTTTTGGTGAAATCAACACATTCTCATTAAATATTTTGCATAAAGGAACTTCTAAAATACTGATTCACATGACCTAGCAGATATAATGAAGGAGTGGGGTTTTTTTTGTAGGATAAATAGACTCATCCACTGCAAAATTAGCCCTAGCATACTTCTTGACAGAAATTGGTCCCAATTAGGGTTTTCTCTGGTAATTAGCAGTCTGCAGTTGTTTTAGCTGGGGGGTTGTGGGGGAAACAAAACTGGATTCTCAGCAACAAATGTAACTTTGTGCTATAAGCTAGTGTTTAAAAATGGAGTCCAACCTTCCTGTGAAAGCAAGATGTTATTTATGTATTTTATTCACTGAACCTCTTAGGACACCTGATGCTATCTATCTTTAGTATCACTGACCATTCACATTTTGCAGTAAAGTGTTTTCAGCCTATTTTGCAGGTGCAACATTGGCAGCTGGTGTTTTCATAGCATAATCTCTGAGAAAAAGGGAAGCTGTGACCATGTAGTACAAAACTTTGAACTGAGGAAAAATCTACCCTGGCCCAGAATGTTTCTGCCTCTTTTTCCATCTACAGCATTTTTCTTCCTCTTTAGCTCTGTACTAGGATTCCTCTCGAAGGGAACACCGACAGCTTTAATGTGCACACAGAGTGCATATGCCTTCTGTTTTTAAATGCCGTATTTGCAAATCTGGACGGCAAAGAATCTGCACCGTTCTGCCTTGCTTTAACCTCTTTTCCTTTTCGGCGGTCTCATCGGCAATGATTATACCTGTCCACAAACAGTGGCAAAACTCCCATTCCCTTCACTTGGGCAGGATCAGTAGCATCCCTTATCCCTTAGGGGACTTGTAATGGAAATACCCTGCTGGAGCAATCTCGGTCTTACAAAGTCTCTGCAAAACAGATGTGCTCTCTACCCAGGGAGCAGGACTTCAAAGAACCACCATCCTCACATCGCTGCAGAGGCAGAGGGGCAGATTTGCAGTCTATTGATGAGAAGAGCAAAAGCCTTTCCTTTGCAGGTGAGAAATGAAGTGTGTTTGAAAATCTGGTCATGTAGGTTCTGGAAGAGATTTGGACAGGGATATACATTCAGCGCATCCTCTGGGCATCTGTGTGCAAAAGCTATCGGATGGCTCTATGAGAGCCACTGAAAGCTATTGGGAAGCCACAGCAATTTTTTGGCCCTGACACTGCACGTGAGTTAGCTCAGGACCAGCAACACCACCTGCTCCGCGAGATACTGTGCCCACGTAAAAAATCGGAAAGTAAACGTTATTTTGAGCACCGTAATAATGCAGTTCTATTGCTTGTGGGTCTGCTCTGCTCAGTCCATGCATTGAGCTGGGTCCTGCGCATGGGAAGAGGGGGGAATGGAGTGAGGTGGGATGGCTTTCACTTATGCAGGGTGAATTTGCAGGCTAGGGTCGTGTGTGTTCCTACACAGCCCTCAAGGGGTGAAGAACACGCCAGACCGGTGCGGCAGAAACATGCTGGAGCCCATCGCTGTGCGATGTAGCAGATGCTCGGTGCCATCTAGTGGGGAAAGGCATCGAGTGCACCAGGGCGCCAGCGAGAGCTTTGCAAAAAGTGCCTAATCACAGGGGCTATTTCATGGACCTCCGCACCCTGTGACTTACACTGTTCTGCAGGGAGCAGAGCCATGCTCCTGGATGCATAAATGCATACTCATAACATGCACATCAGCTCAGGAAAGGATAGCGCTGGCAGAGCTGTTTTTCTCACGGAGCACATCCAGCGCCTCATCGTGTAGCTCCAGCTCCAACGTATCTGTTTCTGCAACGGGGAGGATTGGCGAGCAGCAAGGCTTTCTGTCTGTTATGTCTTTCCTATTTTCTGGGAGCTAAGATTAAAAAAGAAAGAATAAAAGAGAATGAAACTGTTCTGGCGGCTAAAAGTAGTTGCAACAGACTTCGTAGCCTGTAATTGCCAGGAGAGAAAAACATTACTTGGTGTCTGACTAGTAATTAACAAGCCCAGGCCTCTTCCCCTCCTAATTTTCTCTCTAATGAGCTCAGCTACTGTAGTTTGCTCACACATAAAGCACTGAAGAAGCAGTGGCTCTAATCTTTGCAGCATTTTAGCTGGTGACAGATTAAACCTAGAGGAAACCAGGAACACTGTGAGCTGATATAGTTGTTAAAGACCTGTGGAAGACTGAACACATCTCCTCCATATTCTGCTGGCCATCAGGTCAGCCTGATGCTATCTGTGGCCCCTTCTGACTGGTTGCTGAAGTTATTATAGAAAGTCACAGATTTAATTAAGCAAAAGAGGCAGAGTTAACATGTCTTCTTTCTAAAATCAAAGCAGGTTTTTACCACATTTATCTGAACCTCACCCGGTAGAAACAGAACAAGTGTCAACTCCAGAAATGTCACCTTAGGGAAAACAATAGCAAAACACTTTTTAAAACATTCTTCTCGCACCACCTTTTATGAATTTTATGCACTGTTTTTCTAAGTGTCTCATTATAATATTTTTAGTAAGTTTTAGAATAACTTATTTTCACCAAACTTACATGAGCCATGGTTATATTAGGATTACAACTTCACCTTGCATTTCCTTATG
Source organism: Apteryx mantelli (assembly GCF_036417845.1). Taxonomy (NCBI): domain Eukaryota; kingdom Metazoa; phylum Chordata; class Aves; order Apterygiformes; family Apterygidae; genus Apteryx; species Apteryx mantelli. The sequence continues at coordinate 81,883,952 of NC_090020.1, forward strand.
AACTAAAGACAATGCTAGAAACAAGCTAAGCTGTTGCACTTTATCAAATATTTTGCCTTTCTTTTCCTTCTTAAATCAATAATAAGGTTACTATAACTTTTCTAGTAAGAGAAAAGTGTATCTGCATTCCTAAATGCAATTCATTTCTATTCATCATACTTGTTCCCGGTAGCATGAGCTGACCCTAAAAGGCATATGTCCTGCTTCCTTCCACTATATCCCTCTTATTCACTGTTTGCTCTTTTGGGACCCCATTTCTGAGCCAATTCAGCTCACTAATTGGGCAGAAAACTAATTCAGCAAAAACATACCAGATAGACTGAAAATTAGGGGCAACCTGTTGTATTGGCCAAGATGCTCAAAAAGCCATGCCAAGATGTTTGTTTTTTCCATTAGCATTTCAAAAAAGTGGAACCATGTCAACAGAGTTGGTATAAAACCTCTGACAATACTCGCTGAGTTTCTGCAAGTAGCCTATTGTGTTTCTTTATGTGCCTTAGAAATCTAAAAGGTTTGTTCATTCCTCAGAAGGGATGGCTCTCTCTCTCAAAAAAAAAAAAGATGTGCAAGGAACTGAAAGTTAGCCAAAGGCACTTCAAAAATGCAGTCACCTGCCAAAACAAATGGAACTATTCCAGGGCTTAGAGTAAAGCTAAGTATTTAAGGGCAGCAGCTGATTTTTTTAAGAAAAAAACAACTATCTGTTTGTACTCAAATGAGTAGCTTAGATGGTCAAACGTGGGTGTAGTGACCCATTCTGACTGAGATACCTCTGACCTAGGTGCCAGGTCTCCCTTTGACAGCTCCTGCTGACTGACATAGGCCTCTCTGCTCAGCTGCCTGTGCATCATCAATTTTGTTATGTATCTCACCTTCTTGGTGTATCAGAAATTAAGGGGTTTATCTCAACAGAAGGATCAGGAAGGACTGCATGAATCTTCTCCAGAATAGCAGTGTGAGCCTTGGGATAGGAAGAGAGAGATCTGAATTCCAGTTCCTTCAGCCTGTCATGCTTATATATTTCCTTTGAGGACTTTTTAATCAATAAGTGAATATAAAAGCCAGGGATTCCTTTCCTTGATAAGTCAGTGAGAATCAGGATTGTACTCCGTTTTGCTCATTCTTTGACCATAAGGCATTTGTTTCACTTAAGCAGAAGATGGAGAGCTTCAACAACCTGTTGGTTGATGGGTAAGACATAATCTTAGGCAGTGGAACCTGCAGGTCTGACCCTCGATTTGAATACAGATTTTAACACTTGTTTCCAGCCAAATGCACTAAAATGCTCTGAAAAAATAGCAGTGTTTTGTTATACCTCCCCATCCGCTCTGTATTCGCCATACTCTGATGATAACTATAGGGCAGAGAGACACAGAGAGTTATAGGACAAAGAGAGTTGCCAGCTTCACGAATCCCAGGTGAAGGACTAGCTGCTCTGCTCACCTTGGCCAACACGGCAGTACCCCTTGGGCACCTGCAGTAGCAAAGCTTGAGGAGCCTGTGCAGATTCTGCAGTGAAAACAAAAGATGTTCAAAGACACCTTTGGGAAGGAGGGAGGTAGGGAAGAGGCAAAGCTTTGTGAATGACCTGGTTAAAGTGAGGAATGTCAGCTCTGCCTCAAGCAAAACTTAAGCCTCTAAATCTCTGTGAATCTTGGCCATAAGTCCTCCTTAAACATCATATAATTTGACCCTGGAGGCAAGATTCTCAAAAAGCTCAAGGTCTTTAAGATACGCCAAACTGAGAGCAGGTTTTCAAAATACAGGCCAATATGGCAGTTCCTAGAAGTTTTTCCCTCATCCTCTTTCCAGAAGGGGAGATGCATTCAACCAGACTTTCTTGGAGTAATATATGAGAGGACTCTCATTGAGGCTGAAATGGTGAACCTGGATGAATTTAAATGTCACTAAATGTAGGACTTTCAGAGCTTTTAGACAGCATGTACATGAAATAGATAAAGCAAAACAGAACAAGTGTAAGAAAGTAGCATTATTAAATAGTTGTTTAGCACGGGTATAGTTTTTTGGAAATGTTTGGGTGGTTTAAGAGGGCAGTGGTATGTCTATAATACAGATAGATCTTAAGAATCTTTAGAAAGTTATGTTATTTTTGTAAGTGTTTTGAAAAGGGTATTCTGGACTAGAAATTTTATAAAAAGGCTCTGCTGAGTGTCACTTTTCAGGAGATTTCTTGTCTGATTTTCAGAGTAGATTCAACAGTTTGAAAGCTGATTTCCTTTGAAAATAGCTCCACAGATATCAGGAAAGATTTCTGAAAGCCTGATGTATCCTTTGAAAGTTTAGTTGCATTTGGAGGTTGTGACGCGCCACTAGAGGGGCGTCCGGGATTCTTTCGGATTCCAGGATTAGTTGCACTGACCCTGAGAAATTGTCATTTGTCAGGTATCAGAATTTATTAGAGCTAAGCAGTTCTACATATATGACGGACACTGGACAACACTAAACAATTAACACCAGACAATCTACAAGGATAACAAAGCTAAAAAGTATACATATATCGGAGCTCTATGGTTAAGCCATGGATGCATGGTACAATGACTGTTCTCGCCCTTTCCTTGTCCTTATGGGCCACCCCTCCAGCGTAGTTTTCCCCAGATTGTTCTCACGGTGCGAGTCGGCAGTGTCACTTCTCCTTTGCTGACTAGGTTTGCTCAGCCCTCATGGGGTCACTGGAGGGCTACATCAACCCCACAGTGTGGTGACTCTGGCTATGGTACATCCAGGGTCCCTTAACTCTTGGGGAGCACCCCAGAGCAAAGCCCTCTTCTATGGGCTGCACCATCCTGAGTCCCACGCTTGCCTGTATGGCGCCTATCAGAGGTGCTGAATGACCGCCTGGTCCGAGCAGGGTGCATAGTTTTCAGTGTAATAATGCGATGTGTGAGAATTATAACCGTTCGTCATTGTCCTGTATACTTTAAAATAAAGCATTACATAGTAGCTCTCTTCACAAATCTGCAGCTGTCTAGGATCCTGTGACATTTTCAGGACGGCATCCCTGGCTAGCCTATGAAAAGAACCAAAGTGCAAAGAGAAAATTCACTCCTGTTCACATTGAAGACAATGGTGAGGGCTACCGCTAAGGCAGGTGCTTTCATCTCTGATCTTATAAATAAAGGAAGGTGCACATGAAAGACAAGACAGCCAACGCGGCAGAAGACATTGCAAATGATGCTGTGATTAAAAAGGAAAGGAAAAAGCCTTCCATGCATGTGTCAACTTTGTCTGCAGGTGGCTGCATGCCTCACCGAAGTCTGCAGGTGTTTTCCTCAGAACTCGGACACCTGCAGTCTTTCCTAAGGGGTTATACCCTAATCAGAGCAGAAGGAAAATCTAAGATGAATACTGTTACTTACTGAACTCTGTAGGAGAAGAAAACTTAAGACAATTCCTACAAAAGAGAGTTATAGAGAGGTATTAAGCATGCATGAAATCTGCTATCTGTCCACAAAGGAAGACAAAAGTTTTATTACTGAAGGCAGACACTTCTTTTTTTTTTGGATCCAAAACATTATGACCAACAAAGCAAAACATAGAAATGCATACTGAATTTGATCGAAATATTTAGGAAATAAAAATTTGTTCTGCTGAATTATTTCAGACAAAAGGAATTTAAAGAAAAAAAATTTTGCTTTGACATGTTTATCTAAGTGAAAAATTCTAATTCTCTGTTCAAATTATGTGGCTATACAAATTTAACTTATATTTTATTCGTAGTTTTTTATTTCCAAAAAAGTTGAAAAAGAAACAAGACACAACAGCCCCAGGTGAATTTAAGTTTTTAGTTCAGCCTAAAACATAAAAAAAAAATCAGGTCATCTATAGTAATTGATTTTTTTTTAAACCAAAAATAACGAATTATTCAAAATTCTGCTTTTCCTTTGGTATCATCTCTTACTGAGTATATAGCTTGCTGTGTACTATCTTAATGCACCTCTTTACACTCTCAGGGAAAAAAAAAACACCACTTTTCACTTTCAGACTTAGCTATGAGATGCATAGTAAGCCCCAAACATTTAAGTGCAGAGGCCACATGTATACTGTATCTGAATTCACATGTAATTTAGGCCATAGACTTTCTCCTTGTGATTCCTACAACAAAGAGAATAATTTTCCCACCCATAGGCTTATTGCATTGAGCTCATTAGCTTGTAGTTCATGCTGTTCAGACATCCTTATTCACATAGGCTGAGAGACCTGGGACTGTTTAGCTGGGAGAAGAGATGGCTTGGGGGGATTTATGTTTATAAATATCTGATGGGAGGGTGTAAAGAAGACAGAGCTGGACTCTCCTCAGTGGTGTCCAGTGACAGGATGAGAGGCAATGGGCACAAACTGAAATCTGAACATAAGAACACTTTTTCATGGTGAGGGTGGTCAAACACTGGAGAAAGTTGCCCAGAGAAGTTGTGGAGTCTCCATCCCTGGAGAAATTCAAACCCAACTGGACATGATCCTGGGAAATCTGCTCAAGGTGACCCTGCCTGAGAAAGAGGGCTGAACCAAATGACCTCCAGAGGTCCTGACCAACCTCAATGATTCTGTGACAGCAGCAGAGCCTATGGTTACCTCTAGATCACAGTAAACCTTTTCTTGCAGCAGATTAAGATGGTGGTTTCAATATTGTGAAGAAAGTAAATATAAAACTCTGCTAAAAGGCTTGCTTGTGGTTTCTAACAGTGTAGTGCTTGGGAAAAAAATAGATGAGAATTTGATTCTAATGGTGGTAGGCAGTGGCTTGTGCATGTACAAGATGGACAGTAAAATGAGAAGCTTTAGAGCTGCTGAGCTATTAGCTAATCAGCAAAATGAACAGGATACATTTCTAACATCTTGAACACTTTATTATGTATGTATCAATGTGATATAGAATAATGCTTTTGGGAAGATCATAGAGGATGAGGTTTAGAAGATAGACCGAGCTCTCAAAGATCATCTTTGAAAGACAGAGAAGGAATAAATCCCCACATATACAAATCTCATTGTAAATGATTTTTATTTTTTGTCAGTGGGTAGAAAGGTTTACAAGATAAGAGAAGAATGAGCTCCAAGAGCACTATTAACTTGTTTTCTTCTGAAGCATCAGCAGCCCTCAGAGAATCCATTTATTATAATGAATTAAAGCTTTACATACCTTCACAATATAATATGTCAGACAACTGCTGCCCAACCTATCCACAAAACATACAGTAGAAGCTCCACATTCAACCTTTTAGACTGTTTGCAGTTTCAGTCTCCATTTTAATAAAAATTTAGAGGAAAAACATCAATGAGGGTTTGGCAAACATCTGGTTCTGTCCTGCCACCCACACAACCTCCTAGACACAGAAGATCTTTTCATCCTGCAAGTTTGAAAAAATAACATTCAGGCATTTTCTAGGAACATTCAATCCTGTTCTAACTGTGCCATACTTATCAGGGCTTCTGATACTGTGCGTTTTCATAAAAATAAATCCATCCCATATGCTTCAAAAATCTCCATGATAGCACATGATATAGAAAGCTTCTGTAGCAGCTGCTGCCTTCAATTATGTTTCTTCCTTTGGGGCCTGAAGTCAAAGGAGGTCTTAGCTTTTACTTCTCCAACTCTGGAGCATGGTCTTAGAAGAGCACTTTTTAATATATGTATCTACTGTATGTGAAGATGATACAGTAATTGAAATATGTTGGTGGCAACTTTAAACTTTCAGAAATGAGCCAATACTAGATGTACAGCTGTCAATTCCTTGTGGTGGTTCCACCTGTGGGCTGAATGGAGCCAGGCTCTGTGTGGCACAAGAGAATGGCACTAACATGAGCAGAACGCTCCCTTCAGCATCAGTTTCCATGCAGATTCCCTGTCCTCACCCCCAGCAAAAACCGAGCTCTGACTTTTCAGAGCTTCAGTACACTGTCTGTACTGGAGTTGCAGGTGAAATCCTCCAAGGTGGTCCCAAGAGACACCTCTGTTCTAGGCAGAGGGTTGGCCATGACTAGCTCAGCTGAGAATAGTCTGGTTTGGCCTGCTGTTTTCTCTTTTCATGAGAACTTACTCATATATTTTATGACCTGCTTAAAGTTTCTACCAAGAGTACTAATAGGGACTAGAGGACTAACAGGGACTTGCAATCCTGTCTCTTTTTTTTGTTTTTCTTTCTCCTTGTCCTCTGAACCAGGAGGCAACCAGCTTTGCACAGACCTTTTGAATCTATGGAGTGACATAAAGTGTGGTGTGGGGTTCACCCAAAGCAAGTAATGGTTATGCAGGGAAGAGTGGTGGGAATGAGAAGGCGAATCCTATCTGAAATACAAGTATCTCTGGCACTTCCTACACTTATTGTGTCTCCCTGTTTCTGCTTTAGTAGTGGAATTGTGATCTTAATTCTTTAAAATGCTTAAAATCAGTTTTCATTTTAACAGACCACCAATAACTACCCATGAGAGCTAAGAAAAAGTAACTTAGTAATTTAAAACTCAAATAAATAAAAGTGATTTAATGAGACATGGAAGGGTATTTTCCCTTACTTTGAACTCTTTCTACCACTGTTTCAAACACTTAATTGAAACAACTGTGGTCTTGAAACAAGATAAGTAAGTTTGAACCCCAAATGTGATTTCATTTTTTGCTCTTTTTGAGGATTTCAGGGCATTTTTTTTCCTCAATGAGAAAAGAAGAAAGGAAAATTCAGAAGATGTCAAAAACAGAAGAAGTGGGCGAAAGGGCTGCTGCTTGGTGAAATGTATGTTATGCGTAGACATATTTTGATTGGAAAGCAATTCATTTAGGAGGGAATTTCTGTGGGGTTTTTTTTGCTTTAGTTTTTAATTTTTAATTTAGAACCATTTCTGGGGAGTGGGAGTGGGAAGATGACGATCTTTGCAGTAGAATTTCCTTGTCATGAAGAACAGGAGCTGTCACCAGCACACCTTAGGGATCTCTCAGTGAGGGAAAGAGAGCAAGGGGAAGGGAAAGACAGGACTGTCTTGTAGAAAGAAAGAGTGAAGGAATAAGTGATGATAACAAACACTAGTGAAGCGTACTGGGGAGCTGAACAAGGACATAGATGTTAGGTGAAGTCATTATCCTCTGAGTCAAGTTGCTGGAGGGGAAACTGAAATGCGTTTGTCTTTGATAAAAACTGTGATGCACCAATAACCTCCAAGTATAAATAAACTGAGAAGATCTCCACACGTTTTGATTCTATTTTTATTGAGGTTTTGTCATGACAGGTAACCAAGGAGGTTGGGGTCCTAATGGAAATCTATAGTGCAGGGAAACACATGAGAAACTTAGCAGCGTGGCCTATCTCTAGCTCAGTGTTCAGGCAATAGGTTATCTCAGACCCTCCTCAAGAAATTGGTGAAAGAGTTAAATCAGCATTCATAATGGTGATGAATAAAGGCTGGATTTCACTTCCTCACATGGGAGTGAAAAAGTGGAAAGTGGAAAAGGACTGCTGCAATCCATGAACCAAAGGCTGACCTTGAAGCTAGAGTCTGCATCCATCACAGTGAAGGAGCTGTCCTTGTCTTCACTATGCAAAAATGTTGAAAACGTTGAAATGATATTGCGTTTAGGGGCCACCTTATCAAAATGACTATAAGTATCAGCCTGGTAGAAGGTACACAAAGAAAAGATTATCTTCAAATTACTGTTGTGTTGAGAGAGAGGGGTTCTTGGATATGAAGGATGGCTTTGATTTAGAGATTGGACAAAGGGCTGAGATAGGGTTTGGGGATTTTTTTGCACTCGTGCATAAACTAGAATCAGGTGTTCACTCTTTCCATTCATTGTACACCAGTAGCACCAACCTGTCTTTGTAATTCATGGCCTATCATTTTTCCTCATAATGCATCTTCAATAGTAAGACGCACAGAGGTCAACTTGAGCTCTTTAGCCCTCTTATCTTTTGATTACCTACATTCCCTTGCCTTCTTTAAACCATTGCTCAGATATGATAAATAACAGCTCTCCATACCTATAAACTTTTGACTCTAAGAAGACTCCATCTGGGTCTGTTTAGCAACATTGCTTCTCTGGTTGTAAGGTCTGCTAATAATTTGGACCAGGAATGTAAGCAGATAGCAAAGGGAGGTTATATTTTGTCTGTAAAGCTTACATACATAGGGTAAAACATATTGAGAACATAGAACTCTGGGGAATAAAAAGAGTCCAAGATAAAAAACAAATGTGTTTTAGAAAGGATGTCTCCTGTGTGCTAGCTATCAGCCATAGTCGCTACATGTGGATACAAAAGATGGATTAAGGTTAGGACCACTTTGCCACTGGGCATTTATAGACCATTTAATCTGAACTGACTAAGAGTTCAAATTGAGGAGATTGAAATCCTCTTTGAAAATAACAGTTTTATCACAGCTGCAGTCTTCTCCCACTATATCTTATCCTGGGAATGAACCCTGACCTGCAGAAATCTTCTCAAACGTCAGAATACAGCAGTCTTTCTGTGGCTAGTCCTCTGAGGGGATGAATGTTGGAGATGCCAGTTAATTTCAGATGTATTCATTCATGAAATATCAATATAAATCCCAAAACATCCATCAGTGGAAAACTCTGTTCTGTCAAAACCAAAAGTTATCTTTGCAACAAAATTCCTTAGAGCATTCATCTGAAAGGAAGAAGACTGAGATTCAAGTCACTGTTTCAAATCAGAAAGAACAGAACCTTTTTAGTGAGGCCTGAGATGTTTCTATTCCCCTCCTCAGCTGTCCAGTGAAGAACTGTAGAATATGAAAATTCTCTTCAGTGAAGAGCAAAAGCAAATTCCGCAAATTTTCATGTCATCATCTCACAAAACAGAACTTTTCTTTCTTATGGCAGACTTGCTGAATAGTTTTATTCCACATTGGACAGCTGGCAGTTATCAGTGATGGTTAAACCTCAGTTAGAGCAGGTGTGAGCTCAGAATCCTACAAAAAGATTTTTTTAAGGTGTGCCTTAATTTCAGGGGAAAAAAAAACAAAAAGCATCTCTCAGCTTTTATTATTTTATTCTCTTCAAAAAAAGTAAAATAACTGTCACCACCAGACAACAGCCAGTTCTCTAAGAAATAATCACATACAAATCTAGTAAGAAAGATGCTTTGAAATGTGACCCATAGATCAATGCTCTCTAATTTTTCCAATACAATTTGTAAATACACTGAGTCTTTGTCAGCAGGTTTGTTTGCTTTTTAAATGACAGAGTATTTACAAGTCTGATGACAGAAGATGCTGTGTGCTGTGCTTCAGAATGATCACATCTTATGTTTCTTAAATTGCACAGAAAATAATTTTGATTTTTTTTTGTAGGAAATATGAAATGACTTAGGACTTGATGAAGTTTGAAGAAAATTTCATGCCACTAGACAAGGGCATATATACAGTTCCAAGGCTGTCTTCTTCCTTGTGTTCAAAGGAAAACTGATTTAAAAAAGCAGAAGAGAACATTTTTCTTCCTTGGTATCACATTAGTGGAAGGATAAAGTATCAGAGTCCATAGACTAGGATAGACATCTAGCTGCAGGTTATTAGCTCCCCTGGAAAAACTCTGCCTTGTTCAACCTAGCCATGGCAGGGTAAGCATTACGTTTAAACAGTAGACATTAAGTAGATTTTGAAATGTTTGAAACTCAATATGGCAGAACAAGGATTCAAAAAAAAAACAAACCCAAACCACTTATCAAAATCATTAGTGAGTAATGTGTCTTTCTGTCACTCTGTTGGTGATCTTATTCTAGTCACCTCATCTGTTTTTCTCTTTCCTTCTCTTTCACTGCTTAAGTCATAATCCGTTTAAAGCATGGAGGACCTTACTATTCATGCACTTAGGGCCAATGTCAGTGAGCAGCCAAGCACTATCAGAAGACAAATAAATACTGAAAGCAGCAGGAAAGGAAGACATTTGCACGGAAGATACTTGGGCGAGAGAGTTTTAGCAATATTGAGAGTAAGAGGAAAAGGTCTAGCCCTAAAATATTGCAGACAGAAACAGCAGGATTTTGAAAGTGTTTTGGTTATATCTATGAGAGTAAAGGACCAGAAATAGACTGTGTCACTGTAGATATGTTTAAGGTTGAACAATCTAGGTAATAAATGAGACTGCAGGAAGCAGAAGCCCCTGCTAAAATAAATTACGTGTAATTGTACCTACTGCCCTGTGACAGGTGAAGAGAGCATTTGGCGTTTGCCCAAGACCCCACAGGTCTTGAGTGCCCTTAATGGCATCCCTTGCTGTTGTCAATGGTTACCGAGAATTCAGATAGGTTGGGAGGAAAATGAAGAAAGTCAATATTTCATGTATTATATTTAGGATATATATCCTGAAATTGAACAGGAGACTTGGCATCCTAGGTGTACCGAGAGTCAGAATGGGAAAATTACATTTTGTGGGAGCAGTTATTGTCATAAAGCTAACGAAAATCATGTGAGGAGATGATATCACCTGCACAGGAAGGTGCAAAAGTAAAAAAAGGAGAGAGATTTCTATAGACATCTGGGGGAGATTTACAGAGAATGAGAGGAGGAATGTCAAGGGAAAAAATAGTTTAGAGACTAACCAGGCAAAGCAGGCGTCACAATAAGGCAAGGGATGCAGAAATCAGATGGAATATAACTGCCAACATCAAAAGCAGCACTGAAACAGATAAAGATGGAATGAAGAGCCTGAAGTCTGACCTGGGCTCCTGGAGGGAGTGCAGCTATGCTCTCTGCAACCATAAATAGCACGGCAGTTAAAAGCCTCGAGTCTCTTTCAAGCCTCAGACACTGCTGTTGCTCCCCACTAGTATTTAGCTTGTTTCATCAGACCGTTTTTACCGTTGCGGACTGTTTAATGTGCAGTGGGGTTTATTCTTCGTTGGACGAGCACCAAAATATGAAAAATATGTAACGTATTTTGATACTGTAAAACATAGAGAGCTGCACATAAGATATGCTCTGCTTTAAGATATGAACGTTGCTTGCCTAAAACTCTGAAACCAGCCGATAGGAATGTTGTTGTGTAACAGCTATACAGCAGTCGTGCTGCTGTAGCCATGGTACCTTGAAGAAAAAAGGGATGTAAGGCTTCTGGAAAAAGATAATAGCTTTTTATTAGACCAGCTGATGTACTTAGGGGGAAAAAAAAAAGGCAAGATTTAATTGCACAGGACCTTCTTTATGCTCGTGGAATCTGTATGATAGTTTGCTTGTTTTGCTTTAATAGTTAAATAAAGAATTTTAAAAGGTTTAAGAGCTTACCATAAAGTCATTTACCAGGTTATGAGAAAAATCTGAAACATGCCAGGTGTTCAGGATTTCTACTCTTTGTCTATTTTCTCAGGAAACTCAAACCAAATATTTATATTAGGAGAATTCAGCAGTTTTCCCAAGTGCTATTTACACTTTTGCCAACAGATGGAAGTAGATTCAAAGAAATTCTGAACTTCTGGTGTTAGCACAATTTCCAGGGCACTAAGACATACTTCACAGAACCACAGAAATATGATAAAATAATATCTTCAGGATGTGAAGGAGACATTTCCTTACCAAATTCTTAACAGCCTGTATATATATATAGTTCACAATATGGGACTTTTTTTTTTTTTTCGAAATGTGTTATTAATGTTTTTTAGTAGATTTTCAGTAAGGACCCAACTGAGTTTTGGGACATAGTAAAAAAGCAGACATTGTTCCTAAGAGCAGTCAAGTCTAAAGAGGCAAGATGGGGAAAAGGGAAGAAAATAAAGAGTGTTTTATCATTTTCATAAATGTGGGGAAGGCAGGTATCAGGCAGAGGGAGCACAATTAACAGAACGATACCTCATATGTATGATCAATTGTATCATTTTTTTTTACCTAAGCCTCCTGAATCCTGTCCCATATGCCATGATATCACCTATTCCCTGATCATCATATAAACCAGTGTTTAGGAGGAAGAAAACTCAGAAGTCTACACCTCTGATAGAAAAGGTCATTCATAGCTTATGAGGCATAGAAGAGCCATCAAGGTCATCTGGTTTGTCATCTAACAATGATCTAAAAGGAAGTGATCTTGAGTTAAAAGCTTCTGAAGATAGCAAAATCTACCATTTGTCATATTTTCAGGTGAATACATTCGCTGGTACATATCTTTGACTATAATGCTTACTGTCTTGTCCAAATGAAGCTTGGGGGAACTATATGGTTATAAATAGTTTCTATTACTACTGAGGAAAAGACTGGTCTAAAGCACCGATGCATCATTAAAGATAAATAGATGTTTTGGCTAGCCACAGTGTTGAATCCCATAGCTTTCAATATATTTACATAGATTCATCTGTCCTACTTTTGAATTTTGGGTCAGGAGACTAGTCACATCAACTTCTATCCATTGTCATTGGAGAGAAGGAAAGTAATTTCCAACAGAGCTGTCCTAAAATCTGAAACACCGTCCTATGGTGCCTGTTTTTCTCCATTAGCTCACAGAGACAGCTGCACAACTACCTTAGGCACCTCAGATAATCAGTATGATGGCCTTGGGCCGCAAGGATATAATCCTGATTGGTAAATTTATAAAGAATACAGCAAAGCATATTTTAGGAATGGTTTGAATTATTTTGCTGAAATGTTTTGGAGTGCTTCAAGGTCACTTATTTAGTTAATATTGACTAAAAATTGGAATTTCTAAATACAGACAAAAAGTAGAAATGTCAGGCCTGTGTGATCTGATACATTCTGAACTATTAAATTCCAGTTAGCCTCAACCATTATAAAATGATCTATTTAGATAATAACTCCCTATCAAAAATGTTGACAAGTCCAACATATTCCCTCAAAACATTTTGATTTAATTGCATCAACAATTTCTGGTGGAAATATTCCCCTGTCAGAAATTATTCAAGTACCTGTTACATTAATATGAAAGGACTTTTGCCAGTATCGGATTACAGCAATTCTTCAGAAACATGTACCAACACTGATTACTTTCCAAAGAGAAACGATGAAATAAGTCATTCAACTGAAACATCATGAAATTGCATACTAGATTTGTCACCTCTTTAAGGAAGTGGTCAGCACATCAATACTATCATCTCCTTCACTCTTTCTGTAAAGCATCTTGTGAAGGCAACAGCCACAAATGGTTAGAATTTCAGCTTTACCTCCTCACATGAGGTGATATTTATTGAACAAAGTGTAAAATGTAGGAAAGCGGACCAACATGTAGAAAGGTAAGGTCACCATCATGGACCGCTGCCCTTATTTATTCCTATCTTTGAGCAGGAATACCAATAATTTGTACTGTCTTCTCAGTATGGATACTGTGGCTCTTAACTTGTGTTCCCAGATTTAAATGCTGGAGTCATTAATATGAAAATCAATTTGTATTAGCAATTGCTAAAATCATATTTCTATTTTATTAGCATGTAATTTTATGAATATGGCAGAAAAAAAAAACCCTTCTAGTTAATGATTCCTGTTTTGTGTGCCCTTAATATAAAATTTTCAAGTCTCATTAGTAGAACCAGCCATTAAAAAACACAATGTTAATAAAGTACAATAGAAAACTGCTGATACGGTTACATACAGATAAATTTGGGTACAAATGTAGTTACTTTCATAATCACAGTAGAACATCAAATACTGATGTTGTATACCGTTATCGTAACTAATATGGACCCTTGGCAGATTAAATGGTATAGGGATACACTTTTCGTTCTGAGAATAGAGGCTCTCCAACAACTTGGTGGATCCCACTTTGGCACTGAGATTAACGAGGCTTCGGAAGAATTTGCAGTTCAAGTGTGGCCTTTAAATCCCATGAGTTTTTAGTTGTTTTTCTCTTTCTCCCTGGACAGGTCCACATAAGAGGATAAAAATCCACTACTGTTGGCAGAACTGAAATATTTCTTCCTGTTTCTCAACTTTCAAAATCCATACATTCTGTATCAGAAAACCAAGGCTTCATCCTCGCTGATGGCCCCTTAGATGACTGCATTTCTGTCCAAATCCTAATGACAGAAATTTTGAGAAATATCTCATGTTGAAACTCACTTTTCTGTTGGAAAAGTATATATACCTTCCTATCAAACTAATGTCCTCACCCCTGGGTTCCATTTTCTCCTGTGGGCTGACGGCCAAGAGGGCACTTAAATAAGAGATGGGAGATAATTTACCATTGTTTCAGCAGAACCAAGCTCTACACTTTCTTTTGGGAAAATATATTTTAGGGAGTGAGAAGAGAAGGATTCCTTAAACCGAAAAGAAAAATACAGAGGCTAACAGTTCTTTAAGTGTTTGGTTTTTCCCAAGTATTTTACATAAGGTCTTTGGTATAAGATACTTTCTTCCACAGCCTGATTTATAATCCAAGACTTATCCAGTGATCAGAGAGATTTAACCTCTTCTGAAAAGCTGAAGGCCAAGAGCAAAACTAGTTAATCTGGCATATGCATACCTCTTTGGAGGGCCTCCCCAACTATTCCCTGGGCACCAGGAAGGCAAATAATTTTGATAAGATTGAGACAACATGAATAGAAAGTAGGGGTGGGTTAATTCACAAAGTAAGACAATTAAATTTAGGCTTTAACATCTAAATGTCTACATTTGATTGTGGTGTGAAAGATCAGGCTCTAGTCAATGGAGAGGGTCCATACAGCTGTCTACCCTTGAGTGGACCAACTAGCTCTTAAGGCACCACTGAGTGTATTGTTTAGTTTTCTTCTGGCAATGACGGGGGCACAATCTGGAGCTGAATTCCACCACTGGTGTCCAGCCCAGTTATCCCTGATACTTTGCTAACACAGAGCACCCATATCTGACCAGCTTTTTACCAGCTAGAGAGGTGCAGGACAGAGTCCATCATGAAAAAAAGATGAGTGGAATAAGGAAGAACACCAGACGCTTCAGGGTCAGAAAATGGGTTTGGTTCAAGACAATCCTGATCTGCTATCTGCTTATATTTTTGTCAAAGACACACTTGCATCTTTGCACAACCAGTGCAAGACAGTTTCCCACTGCTCCTTATGTCAGCTCCAAAGCCATATGAAGCTACTGTTCACATAAGAAACAATTCCAGCTGGAAGCAATGACTCATGGTAACATGTATGATGCTGATAACTATTTTGAAATAACAATTGTCATTGCTATACAGCAGTTTACACTAAACCTTTAGCAAACTTCAGTACAGAGTTGATAAGCCAGCTGAGCGATGAACCCATTTCCCTTTGAGATAATGTTGAACCAAGGCTAATAAATAGAGCCCAGAGAGAATCCTACATCTGATCCTTTTTTATTTCAGGGAGGCTATATCTTATAATGCTGTGTGTGGCAGTAGTTCAGTTGTAATTAGACAAGAACTGATATATTATTTCCTCCAGTGAAATACAGAACCACTTCTTACTAGCACAGCTAATTAGGCAATAAGGAAGGTATCATGAAAAAGTAATGACCACTTCACTAGCCCCTAGAGTTACTTAGATCGGTGGGGTAAGAGGGAAGGTTGCAAATACAGTTAAGATGTTTTGCTCATTCCATATGGGAATTTTGAAACCAAGGCAAATGAAATTATGTTTGGGCATAATAACTCACATTTTCAAAGGTGTGGCATATTACTCATATGGATTTCACTTGAAGTAAAAGGCTGATGGATTTCAAAATAACTCTAGAAATCTATCCAATAATCATTTCTCTTAAATGTGGCAAAAGGTGACTGGAGTTTCCTTAAAGGAAGGCACCATGGTAACTAGACAAAACCTGTGAAAAATCTTTTTATACCAATTAAATTGCTATTACACTCATAATCCTTATAGAAAGTTAATGCCATGCAGCAGGGTCTGTGGAACAGAATATGAACCCATCCTGTTGGTTCTCCAGTCCTGCACCACACTTCAAACAGGCTTTTTCTGATTATTTGGTTAAGGCAGCATCGTCAGGTGAGACTTCTGCCTGCTTCCTCTGCTGACTCTGCTGGAGTAACAGTGCCTTATCACGGCAGCTTAATAGACTGAGATTAATAAACCCAGCTGAGGTGAGGACAGGCTTCAGCTAAGAAATTGTTGTATGGGCTATGCATTTTGAATCTCTGCTGCTACAAACTCTCCTGTTTGGCACAAGATTTGCCCGGTCTCTTTGTAAAATACATTATACGTCCACCCAATGAAAGGAAGCTCCACTGGTATGAAGCATGGAAGATATTTTAACACTGCAGCCATAACGATAGGAAGTGAAGGAGGGGCAGGAAGTGAATTATTGCGTCATTGTCCCCTTTGGAAAATTCTGGGGCAATTTAGCTTTGGCAGTACACTTCAATAACCTCTACCCAGTCCTGAAAAAAAAAAAAAAAAAAAACTCCTAAAGATTAAATACTTTCCTGTGAAAAAGGACACATAGTCCATAGTGACAAGTAGTTGAGACCCTATCTTGGTGTTCCAGCTGGAAAAACATTTCAAACTATTATTAAATACTTTTATTTTCCTTCTGATTTTGCCTGTTTCCTTGCAATTTTCTTTCCTCTGTGCTCTTGGCTCATATTCCCTTAAGGTTCCCACATGCTGTGAATCATTGTCCCCCATCAAATGCAGGATTTATTAGCTTACTCCTTAGTCTTTTCTTTTGACAACTTTTTTTTTTTTTTTCCTCTTTCAATAGACGAATCTATACTAACTGGAGCCCCTTGCAACAAGTTGGTGCCACAAGCACTGAGAAGAGCTATTAAAGCTTTTCAGCTGTTGGGAATTTTCCCTTTCAAGCTTTCTGTTTTTAAATATATGATGATGAAGTTATTTATTATTTACAGTATAATTTGCTTTATTATCTTTCATTACTCCCAGCATCAGTAGATGAAGGCCACGATGCTGGGAAGCCCCAGCATCTTCCTGGAGTTCCTATCCTTTTACCATGCATTATAAATCAGGTAATGAATTACTAAAGGGCCAATCTGTACTTTTCTGAACAAGTTAGACACTGGCTACTCTGCTAATATGCCTAATGTTTTCTTAAAAGACCAAAATGCTGACAAGGCCAGGAAAGCTTTTCAATAACTCTGCAGTGTGCAAACTATGTAAAGAGTGACCTCCAGGTCTTAGATAAGCTCAGTGTGGCTCCGAGCGAGTCAGACAGAAGACAAAGGCTTTTTGGCTCATCTGCCTTTACAGACCACAAGATTCTCATTTTAATAGTGATGTTTTATTTATAGAGCAGCTACCTACAGGGATAACCCTGGATATATTGGACACTGTAGAAGAATCCCTTCATCTTTTCTTCTTTCACTCCAGCAGGTTTTCGATCTTCTTTTGCTTGCCCCCAATTTTTTTTACCTAAAGTCCCTGCCTCTCCATCACTCATTTTCCTCTCCAGCATCCCTACGGCTCTTTTCCTCCCAACTATTCTAATTTGAGAAAGGGACTTCTTTTTCAAAATGAGCTGGCTTGTCTTTTAATATAATAATGGTTTTGCTAAACGCTGAAATAGAGGAGGATGGATCTTCTTTCCCCAAAAAACATCTGCCTTTGAAGGAACAAATCCTGGACTCCATCTCCCAGGACTTGAACTGCTCTTTAACATGTGCTGTATCTTTTAAAGAAACGTAACTTGGGTTAACTATACAAGCCCTGGACTCATCTCACTTCACTTTCAGGATTAATTAAAGCATGTGGTTGTCATAGGCTTCATCTCTCCTCAGTGGATAAAGAAAGATATACACAGGACAATTTATTCAATCAAAGATCTGATTCACTTCTTGAAGCACCTCTTCAGTCTGTGAAGAGTAGGAGGTGTCCAGAATGACCAAATTCCTCCCGTATGTAGAGGGGATGAATCTGCTTCCCAGTGCTCATTTCTGAGCGCTCCGAATTGACCAAAATACCTTTCTGAGCTGGCCGAGAGAACTTCATTTTTCATTGCACTGCCCAGGAAACAAACATACTACAGGTTTTCTTTTGTATCTGGTAGCTAGCAGCACACAAAAAGCAGCAACACCCTCCCCCCCCTGCCCTTCATCTCTTGCTATATTTAGGCATTTTTGTTCCATAGTATTATTATTCATAAGACTTTCTTAAATGGGAAATTAATAAGAAAATAATACATTACACTCCTTCTGTCAGACAGATGTGTGAGGGGCTTGGCGGAACACCTCCAGCATTCGCATGAAAACCTGACTATTTAGTGCACTTTATTTTAGCACCAGTTCTCTCAAGAAATTCTTGCTGCAATTAATTCAAGCTATCTAAATTTAAAGCATACTAATTAGGCAGCCATCAAAAGAGAAAATCTATCCTTCCAGGAAATTGGAGCCTTAAATATAACCCATATAATTTAACTGTTTGGAAATTTAAAGGGGAGGAAGGTATTTCAAGACATAAGCTTCTTGGGCTTGGTAGATATATATACTCACACACTCACCTGCATGGAAAAGAGAAGTAATGATCTGATGGGACAATATGATTTCTGCCACATCCCTAACGTGTTGTTACAGCCAGTAAGTTTAGGCACTGTTACAGAAGGTGAAGAACCAACAGAACAAGTGGACTTTCCTTGTCCCACAGAGCTCATGAGTTGTAAAACAATTAGACTGGATATCTTCAATTAAAAAAAAAAAGTTAAAGGATGTGTGCAGCTTCTGTCAGTCACTCCCAGGAATCATGATGTGCTCCCTAACTAGCCAATAGACATTTGCAGCAGTTTTTGTGTCCCATGAACCCCGAAAAGTGAATTTTTCAGAAGATTCTGTGAATTGCAAAGGGAAAACCTCCCATGTTTGCTCTTTGATCCGAGGAAGCTCATTAAACTCAAGCTGATTGTAAGAGTTTCCTCAAAAAAGTTCTACTTGCTGTTCTGATGATTTATTTTTATCCAATAATGACCTAAAAGAAAATCTGTGAGGATTTAAATAAGAACTAATGGGGCTGTGGGTTTTCCTCTACCCCATAGCTCTACCCCATGAGGGAAGCTGCCCTATAAACATTTTCTAAACTGGAACTCTTCCAAACTGCTGGTCCAACAACTAACCTGAGAGCCACCTCTCTTTCCTCCTCTTTGAGCAGATCATAAAAATGTACACAGGAAAAGACATTTCCATGGAAATGTGTTATTTTTTCTCGTCCTATCTCCAGCTCCCAAACACGGCCTTTAATTACTAATATTTGCAAAGCCCCCAGATGCCTGGAAGAAAGCTGCTAGGTAAGGCAAACTGTCTACGTTCATTCAAAACTAGGTCTGGTAGATGATGTATTCCACCTCCCCCCTCCTCTGCACCATCCCAGATACTGTAATCATGTCACAATGAGATGAGTGAATATGGATGGCAGGACACAAGGAAAATAGCATCCAAAGACTCTTTCATTCAAATGAAGTTTGGAATTGAATTAACTGACAGATCAGATAACACACAGTTAAAAAGATACAGTTGACCTGCACCCTAACAAGGGAATATCAAGTTGAATGAATGCCATAACATGTGATTTATGGCCTAATCTCCTCAAGTATTTTTCTCTTCCCACCATCCCCACTTAAATCTACATCAATCCATTCCAGTGTTAGTGAATCTAATATGCACTGTAATATGCATCGAGTCTGAGGGGGCAGGTATGAGATCTAATTACTTTACTCGCCTGATGGAGGATAACATTGGAGTTGTCAGATTAATGTCAGCCTTAAAGAGATACAAGCAATTATCATTTTTTATGGCGTATGTTCTTCTACATGTCCTGCTTTGTAATACTTGAAACTTGGAGATGTTTATTCTCATTTTTATTATTATTAATAAAACTATTGTTATTATTAGTTCTTTTCTATTTGGGGTAGGTGTTCGGGTTTTTTTAACTTTCCCTGGTAATTTTTGGTGACATTTCTAAACAGTTATTGTATTGGTTCTTGATTTGGATATGCACACTTTAGCAGTATATTTTTTAATATTATGGCTGAAAAATGGGAGTGAGTGTAGGTGCCGACTGAACTCACAGTTTGACTGGGCATATGCACTGCAAGGGAGCCCCTCTTTTTAATCAGTCTGCAGTCTCAATAAATCAGAAAAAAACAATGGACATATGAAGACTTCTTCACATCACAAACAATACAAGAATCACAAGTAGGGTTGGCATCTCTGGACTTCTGTTTTGATTAACTGCATGCATAAATTGGTGCTGATATCTGTGTTAATCTATTACTTCGATCCTCAATAAAGAAAAAACAATCATGTTAGTTGTAAACAAAATATGCGTCACTGAAATATTGCTTCATCCTTACTGTTTTGTGGTTGGAATTTTCCAAGGGGAAATCAGCTAGATCCCATTCCATACTGACAATTTTGCGAAGTTGCTCATGCATTTCTGTGCTCCCCTGAGATAATTCTTGACATGTGTGATTCACAAAGACACTTGGGAGTCCTTTGAAATCATTGTCAATCCAGGTCTTATGATTTGATTCTAAGTTCTCACTGTTAAATAATATTTATGGGATTTCCTGCTGAGTTGCTCTAAAATTCACATACAATAAGGACTCTTTTAACCAGAAGTTTAAAGCAGAATCACCATTAAACACCTCATTTGCAACCTGGAGGTTCTCTTTTAATCTTTCCTTTTCCTTTCCCTTAAAGCAATCGAATGAAATTCAAACTATCAAAATTACTATAAAAGAGAAACAAGCACCATTTTATATCAGAAAACCATTACTTTATACAGTTATGTGATGTGTAAAGAGGA
The DNA here is from genome assembly GCF_036417845.1 of Apteryx mantelli. NCBI lineage: Eukaryota > Metazoa > Chordata > Aves > Apterygiformes > Apterygidae > Apteryx > Apteryx mantelli. The sequence goes on from NC_090020.1 coordinate 81,904,606, forward strand.
AGTTTTGACAGAAAACCTTTCTGTAAGCTAATCTATGGTGAGTAACTGTATCCTCACAATCCATATATATTTTTTAATGTCTTTTTCATGTCTAAGCATTAGCCTGTAAAAATCAGCTACTATTTTGCTGTGGAATTTCCTTTTATGCACCATCTATGATTTAGAAGACAGATGCTCAGTGAAGCAGAGCTGCATCAAACTTCTGGTTGCAACAGATCACTAGGTAACATGGCTAAAGGAGATGAGGTGGTTGTAATAATCTGTATCCAGTGGCACAACCATCAGTTAATGGCTTAAATTCAGTAATAAAATTTACATTAAAATGAGTTTTTATTCATGCAAATAACCTGGTTGGCGATGTTGGTAAATATGAGGAAATTTTAAGTATATGTATCACAGCTGTCAGACCAGAAATCTGGAATCTAATCATGTTATTGCATTTCTACTTACATTTCTTTTTTCACCAATATTTTGGCATTTCTTGTGGTTAATCTGTCACATTAATTAGTCTCTGTAAATCTCTGTTGTTCTTTTCACTGATACAACTGCTTTACTCCTCAATGGGGGAATCCATACGCTGTGTGATTAGCTGCACCCTGCTATGGATCCCTCCCTAGTCTTATCTCAGAGAGTTAGACTTATAGCCAGCTCCCTATTAGGCAAACAAATCTTAATTCTAACTTTAGGAGTGTATGAATTAGATTTGGGAGTTGGGGGGTTGATTCCTGATACGACCATCTTGACTGACAAGTTTAGAATGCTAAAATCAACAACAAAAAAAAGACTTGTTTTTAAATGTTTATGTAATTTCAGAACAAGAAACAAATAACAACAATTGTGCCATCTGCTTCCTACAGTTTAAAAATGACTTTTTTTTCGAAAAGCGAATAAGGGAAAAAATATCAAGGAAAGAGATGAAAAACTGTAATCTTTGAGGATTAAAATTCATTCTCTCATAACTGCAGACTAAATCTAGTGTGGAAAAAGTTGGCCTTTAGTTTTAAATTCCGAGTTTTAAGCACAGTATTAATCAAGTACCACACAGATACCGAAGGAGTTCAAAGTTCCCTATAATATAGCTAAAAGAAATTTTATATAAGAGGTCAAGATATGTAATCAGTTTAATGAACTTCCCTCTGTTTATTTCCATAGAAGTCTAAGATCGCTAAACTTTTCTAGGAATGTAAACGTTTCTTTATTTGTTATTAAAATATATCATTTAGTTTCTTCTTATTAAGAAATATGAAGAAATAATACTACACTGCACAATTTAGTTTGAAAAGAAGATACAACATAGGTTCATTTAGGAAAAAAAGTTTTAGCATCTTATTTTGATAACCAAACCATTATTGCTCACTTAAATGATTAAAGGACTATATTTATGACAAGAATTTCCAGGATCTTTAGAATAAAAGGAAAACAAATATTACTAAGGATTAATGCTATCCAGTTGAACTAAAAAAAATAACAAACAGCTGAATAAAAAAGTGGAAAGAAAATTCAAATAAAAAAATTAAACAATTAATAGTTTTCTCTCTAATTTTTTTAATGTTTCAATGAAAAGATAAAACATCATTCATTTCCAAAAGACATTTCTAGTATATAAATTGTCTTTAAGAGGTTCTCAAAACAAATTGCTTTCTCAAAACTAATCAACATAGCTATTGTTCAGTTGAAAAGAATATTGACAAATACAATGTGATTTTCGACTTAATTGGCAAATTATTGAAAAAATCCTTCGAAATTGTACTTTCTTTGAAAGGAAGAGAGAACAACAGTCAGTCTAATAAAGGATTGATAATAAGTAATAATATTACAGTTTGGAAGTCTTTTCTCTTGACAAGCCAGAAGGAGGACATCTGCAAGTCCCTTATGGAATGTAATGGTGCAACCTTTGTCCCTAGATCTATAAAGCCAGCACCACTGATGTGTAGCAAATCCCCCTGCACAGGGCTTCAGTTGTCACCACAAACAAACCAGAAGACCTGGTGTATATATTTTTCCCTTTTCTCTACAAGGCATGTACATAATTTCTTAAATAGACTATTTGGTTACCTGCAAACCAGAAAATTTTTATTGTGGGGACTTTTGTCAGTTAATTTCAGCTTCCAACAGAACTTCGCTAGTTTTCTGCTGGAAGCTGAACCTTCCTACAGAAGCTTTATAATTCACAGCAAAACTATGTTTCATCAGAGTTCTGATGGAAGATTTGCAACAAGCTCTATTTCCAAAGTCCCAACGTGGGATGTGTGACTAGGATTATACTACAGAGTAATATGAATTGAGCGTGGTATGCCTTCTAATTCTACAGTCTCTAAAAATGAATACAAAGGCATCATTGAAGCATTTGCTCTACTACTTGCAGACATTTGTGAAGGATTAAAGAAGTATTACTAAAGAAAAAAGCACACAGATGTTTCAGCAGCAAATGACATGGAATTGGAAGGAAATGTGAAAGTCTTTGAAGAGTATACAATAGGTTCGACAAGATTTACTTTAAGACAAGCTGAATAAAGTGTTTTAAACTGTATTTAAATGAAGAAAAAAGGGTGATTTGCTTCTACAGCTTCCTCTTACAATTGATATGTTGATGTTAGCTAAAACTAGCCACATGTTTCCTGCTTCTTACTGAAGGCATGGTACTGAGTAATAGTGAGCACCAGAGAGGCTGCAGCTTCCTAAAGTCTCCTTTCAGCAGAGATGGGTCCTGTGAGCAGCTGAAGATAGTTTAATCTGCATGACCTTGGCCTGAAAAGAGTTGGGTATGTTCTCAGTAGCAGTTCCTGGTCTCTGTTGGGAGTCAGTTGGTCACCAGAGTTGCTGTAGGAAGAAGTCTCCAACATGGTTCAGTGTCCCTGATGGTGAGCACCACCGACTTCTGTCACTTTGGAGCTGAAACCACCTTCACTGATCCCATAATCACAGGTTTGAGTTGCTGCTACTTACCACCACCCTGCTCTTAGCTACTGACTTCCAGCTGAGATCCAAGAACTGAGTAGGTTTTGGAGTAAAGCTCTTGTCTTTTCTTTTTGTGACTGCATGGCATAGGCATATACGAACGAGGTGTTTGCCCCAATGCGTGTTACCTTATACATACAAGAGTTCACCCTTCCTGGCCATCACAGATTGATGCAAGGTCACAAGGCATGTTAGGAAGTTAGAAAAGACTTGATGCTGTCCTAGGCTGGTCTGTCTTGGTACTCCTTCCCCACAGGTCTCCTCTGGGAATGAATGCAGAGGAGGTTCTCCAATACTACAAATACTAGAAAAAAAAAATCAGAACTATACTTAGGGAAAAATTACCTGAGTCAATTACTAATTCTTTATGTTTGGTTCACCTGCATCATTTCATATATGATAAACTGGAGAGGCCAGATTTACTTTTCAGAATCACAATAGTTTGTCTTTAATCAAATTACGTTCACAAATATCCTTTCTAATTTGATTTTTAATGACCAGTCTAAGGATGGACATAGAAGCTCCTGCTTTTGTAAATGTAGCTGGAGCAGGTTGTGAAGTTTCTGTCCAACTTGTTCGTTATTGCATAAAGCTGTTAGTTACTGTTCTCAGAGTTGAACCGTGCTAACGTATAGTGCAAATAGTCAGATAGACTGGTTTAAATCACCAACCTCTCTGATTTAAAGGTCTATTAAGCCAACTAACTGCACTGAAATCGATTAGAAGCAATCATCTGATCTGTTACTGTGACTCAGCTAGGAAGATGGTAATGAACTAATGGTGGTCAACAGCAGTCTTAAATCCCAACAGTTGTTTTTGCAGAGATTGTGTATTTATGCCCTAATCTCCTGGTGTTGAATACATTCTTAATGTGTCTCAGGATAGGTTTATTTCTGTCTTTAGCATCTATCATTTGCTATTACAAACATCACATCAATTAACATATATGTGTGTGTTTATACACAACATTTTATAAGACTCATAATATGGCCAAAATGATATCCTCCCACTTCCAGATTACTGGCATACGCTGCCTGTCTGCATAGTTTATAGAGAATAAACAACTTATGAAATATTAGTAAGTGTTAGGTAATTCTGCTATCAAAGTGCAGGACACTTCATTTTTAAATTCCTCTCTATGAGCCAAAATTCAACTTTATCACTGTAAAACTTGCGATATATCCATTATCTTCAGATTAAAGCTAAAAGCTTTTGATATGACAAGCAGGCAATTCATCCTGTTTATTATCTGACAGCTAATTCCCTTCTCCTCATGCTGCAATAGTGGAGTACAAGTGTTCATTTTGTTACACTAGCTTTACCCTGCCTGAATTTCTTTCCTTAATGCATGTTTGTATTAATCTCCAGATTGTCTTCAAAGTGAGAAGGTGGATTATGTCCCTGCCAAAATTTTAGCACTTCTAAATAATTGATATAATCTCACTGGAGCTTAGAGAGGATTCTTTAGCATTCCATCAATCTATTTTAAACAGTGAGCACAGAGTGGGGGAAATGGGGGGAACAGAGATGGAAGGTAATTACTTTTAGCAATAAAGTGTGTAGCTAGAATATCCATCCTTGACTTTAATTTTATAAATTTTCATTTGCCTTTAACTGCCTTGCTAGATGAATATACCAGTTGTCTGAGTGGTACATTAACCAGTTGCCATATTTCTACTTTCTTCCCTCTGACCAGACATCATGGAGACAAGGTAAAAGGTAGATGCGTGCTGGGCTTTGCAGCGGCAAACTCAATAGCTGAACAATGATTTTGCTCATGGAGTAGAGGACTTCTCAGTTCAAGTAAATAAATATAAACTGTTCCTCTACTATAGTTGGAGCTAAACAGTGAGAGAACAGGTAAATATTTTTTGGCAGAAAAATAAAAATAGAGTCTTTACAGAGATAGTCCTGTTTTCCTGTTCAGCCTACTCAGATGAATTTGAGATGATGAAAGATTCTTGTTCACCTAAAAATATGACATTGTAGTGCCCAGACCATCACAGAAACTAAGATCTTTAACAAGTTAATTACTTGTGGCTCAGCTACTTAGGACAGTATTTATTTCCACTTGTTCATGGACTTCATAGAATTGAGGTTAAATTCACATATTCTGATTGGAGAACTATCCTCATAACCAACTGCACAGGGAAAGAAGTGCTTGTTCTTGAAGGTGGCTCAGACCTGGCCAACATTGTCTGATGCACCCAGTGCCACAATCAAGGTCACTCTCAGACAGTCCCAGAGATCTCAATGAGACTATAACCACGAACTATAATCATATAACAAACAGCACCTCTGCTGAAATATTGCAAGTTTGGAAATTAACTTGGGTAATGTTGGAGTCCAGATTTAGATGCTGATTTTTAGGAAACACCATCAGGTTGCAGGAGTGAGACTCTCCTTGAAAGTCAGTGGGGATTTCTTCACTGTGTTGCTGTCGAACATCTCATCCCTAGAAAAATGGTACATCTAGAGAAGTTAAAGTAGAGCTTTGAGAGGAAAGAAAAGTAGGATGCTTTCCCCAATATGCTACTTACAGGTAAGGACTTTAAAGCAGAGACGATGAACAAGAATCTGGCATGCTCTAAAGGCATAGGAGTAATGAGCTCTCCTGTGCCTCTGTGAGAGACTGAAAAACTTTGAAAGTCTGTGCCCAACTGCTTTAACCATAACAGGTCCCAGAGACCAGCATTTCAAACAACACAGCTTGTTTGGAACACCTTAAAAATCCTTATAAAGATGGAACTTGAATGACTTATGAAAGAAACTTTCAGTTGAGATCAAAGGTGCCTTTTTTGAAGGAAATCTCCCAGTTCTTTCCACTCACCATGCTTAGATAGCCACCTTTCATTTGGTTACCACTTCACAGAGCCATCTTGGAGTGCACAAATGGGGTTTCTTTCAAGTGAAACCAAACCAGAAGATGCATTTTAGAAAATGTGCTCCAGAAGTACCCAAAATGCACACCAATTCCCTAATGCTCTGATGGATGCAAAAGCCACAGGACCAGGTCACACAAGTAAAACCCTTGAAGTGTCTTGGCATGGATGTCAGCTCTGCAGCACCAGGTGCTTTGCTCTATAGATCTCCACTACTTGCTGATGTGGATCTAGTCACTGTGGTCCCCTAAAATCACATCAAGTGCAACTGATTTCTATGGGAGCTGTTATAAACAAGAGAAGATCTAATTAAGGACATGCCAGAGAAAACATTAGCTGTATGTGGGCCTCAGCACCTATTTATTCATTGAGGTGTGTTGAATAGGGGTTGGTTGTCAATTCAAAGCCTGGGAGACAACCATAAATACTGGGGGATTAAAGCAATGTTTAATGCCAGAAGTTACAAACTTTGAGATGTTATTATAAGGCCGACAATTATGAGGCCTAGACACTTCAGGAATCCTTTAAAAAACCAGAGAGACATATTGTTTTCCAGCATTAACAAATCTGAGAGACCATGACACTTCACAGAGGATTATTTCAGCTTCAGCTGTCTACAGAATCCAGCATTTGACCAGGCCCTATGAGTTTCCTTTTGCCTGTAACCAGGGACCTGTTGAGCAAAGCGCCTGCCCTTCGTCACCGCAGGACTCGCTGCAGAGAACAGCAAAAACAGAACAAGTCCCAGTTATCCTGCACTAATACTGCCTTTCATGATGGGGGAGTGGGGTGGGGTGGACGTGGTCAGTATCCCTGAGTCCTTATAGCTCCTCAGCCCGAGGCTTTGCCCTGCTGAGATAAGCTGCTCTGACTGTGGGCATCCCTGAGCTGGCCTTAGCAGAGCTCCAGCAATCCAAGGATGTAGTCTGCGTACCTCTCGCAGAATCTTTTGAGCCATTTCCATCTTAAAGGACATCCTCCCTCTCTCCCTCCTCTCCCCCCCCAATCCTACTTATAAGAAAAGACAGTCAGTCCCTTTTTGAAGCTTTTATTTTTAATGCCCTGTTTTTTCATCTGAGTGTAACAATGGAGGATGATTGAAGAGCTGAGACCCAAAGACTCTTCAATTTTCCAAATTGGTTTAATTTGATGAAGAAGGAATGCTACATTTTGTTAAATTATATTATGATAAAGAGGAGCTGGTAGCTTCTCAGCATGAATCTGAAAGCAAATTATTTCCACAAAAAAGGACGATGTATTTAACCAGACAAGTAATTATGTTGTGGTGCTACTATCTCCCCTGCTTCAGATTAGAAAAAGAATTCAATTATCACTCCATTAGATCAAAAAATAATTTTAGTGATACATTCAAATTGAATTCATTTATTCCTAAGCATGTTCTGGATTAACCTTCATGCATTTTGCTGATTAGAATCTTCAGTCAATACTTTTACTTAAAAATCTACATTAACTTGCTACATTTTTTTTATGTTAACATATTCTGTTATTGATTTTTCTGATGCATTATATTATAAATCATATTTAATTTTCCAGATCAGATAAGTGGGTTTCTCATACAGTTTAATAAAATCACTTTGTTTTTCTGTTATTTTGCTTTCCTGGCTTGCTTTCCAGGTAACAATTACATATTCATGACCCTTTTGGGATGTTGCAAAGGTGCAAGTTCAGAGATAGGGAAGAAGTCTTCCAAGTCAAAAAGGAAATCATATCTTTCTTTTAAAATCTTTTGTTTGTTTGACTTTTGCATTTCACAGTTTTACATTCTTCCCTCTTCCTTTCTTCCTCCTCCCACAAATTAATGCAACAGTCTAGACTCACATGGAAAGATAAAACTGTTGCAGTGGAGAAGTAACAGCAGGTCTTGGTGAGCCTTTGTTCTCTACAGGACACTTTGTCCTTCTGAAAACTGCATCTGGGATACTGGCCTTTTAAACCTCGTTGAAGTGATAGCTGTTAGATCAAGGGCCCTTGTGGCTGTTTTGTCCCTTGATACCTTCAGATCAGGATGTTTTCGATAAGTATAAATTATGCTTTAGTCAAAGGTTAGTTATATGGGTAGCCATAGTTCAATATAGGGGTAACTCAATGAAATATAATAGCCTGAAGATGAGACCAGATGAGCTAATGGCTTTTTCTGACCATAAGCTCTATGAATTTATGAACAGCAACCAGTGAAGCTCCTGGGCTAGGATGACTCTCTCCTCGTGAAGTGTCTGCTTACATGGTGGTCCAACCTCAGCAGCTGCACAGCTCAACTTCAGGTTTTCTGACCCCATCCCTAGCTCTCCTCCCTTTCTGAGCTTCATCATTGTGGCAGCTCCATCCCCCAGGTCTGGTGCTCAGATCCACCTGTGTTAGCTAGTCCATCTTCCACATCCAAAGTGATTGCTTTTGGTTTTGTATAGCCTATTTGTTGCATAAGAAGTTGTCTGTGAGAGCCTTGCATACTGCCCCAAGAGCCTTTTTTTTCCCAAGGGCATGGTGTTTGTCCAGAAAGGAGAACCCATCAGCCACTAATTGGGCCAAAATGGTTATATTAAAGCCAGATGCCTTCATAGCATAAGGTCTATCCCTGAAAGCTTTGCACATTCCTGAATGAAATTTGGTTCAGTGTTTTTTAAATTCTTGGAGCTCAGTTACTTGAATATCAAGTAGTTTGGGGCTTGGGAGATTTTCAGATAGGAGCTTTATCTAATAAATTGACCCAATAAAGTGATGAATACTCCACAGGAGGTTTGATTCCATAAGGAAATTTAAAGGCTCGTGCCATGACTCTACCTCTGCGCTACTCTGTGTGTATATACATATGCACACCCAAAATATACAAGCACACACTGAATAAACTCAATTGACTGTAAAGACAGACTATGTAACTTCATGGAATGCAAGTTTGATTTTGGATTTCTATAATTGGGTTAGAAGAATACCAGTCATTGGTTTTCTTTGCCATTGATTTAAGTAACTAATAGAGGCCTACTTTCAGTCCCCATAGATCTATATTAGAAATACCTTCTTTTAGTGTTAGTTACCAGTTTGCAACTAACTTAATAGTTACAATTTGGCTAGTTCTTCATCTATCCGACATATTTTCTATTGTTACTGTATAAATTACAGTTACATAGTCAAGCTACACAACTGGAATTTTGCAAGGTATTTAGTAAAGTTCCATAGAAATTAGTGTATTTATGTAATCAATTTCCCAAGTTAACTTGAATTCTCAAAGAATGAAATCAGGCCTGACAATCTGTGTTCTGTATATCACAGGGCCTGGCATTTTGGTACCTGCAATGTCCCTGGTATTCCAAATGTTATAAAGAAGTTGCATCAACAGGCCGAAGAGCTCAGCCAGCTCTTTCAGCATTCTTAAGGACACGTTTTCTGATCTTTTTGGTTTTAAAATATATATTCTTAGAGGGTATTAATATCCTCTTCTCACTAACAGACAAATTTAATGCATTTTATCATCCTTATATGATAGAGAATAAAATTTTACTTATTTTTAATTACAGAAAAGGCACAGGTATTAAACACTTCTGCATCAATTAGCACTTTCACTTTCTGTATTTTGTAGGAGTTATACATCATTATGATGGTATTTCCCAAATACACTTTATATTCTTTTTACATTTCCTTACCAGCATGCACTCCAAGGTTTTCCTGTGGTGTTTTAAATTACCTAATCCATTTTCTGCACTTCAAAAATCAATATAACTTAGAAGCTATGGCTGTTTTCCTTTTTCTCTCTTTGTTGCCATTTGTTATCTTTTACTTCTATTTGTTGCTTTCTTCACCACAGAACTCAGATGTGTGAAGTGTTTTTAGCAAAGTTGTTGTTATCCTTGCTAGTCAAATTTGGCTTTTTTTAAACAACTAGAATTCTGAAAGCTCTTAGTTTCATTCACAATTTTATATGAAATTCATTAAGAGGGGGAAAAAAAGAGAGAAAAATGAAAATTAAATTTTTTAGCCAGTAACGTTACCTATCAATTATATTCATAATTTGTCTCTGAATCTGCCTATTTGAAAGAACTTGTATAAGTTACTAGTTTGTATCTGTTTGTCCCTGCCTGAAGTCCTTAGAAAACAACCAACTTACACGTTCATTTTTATCTGAAAAAGAAAAGTGCTTGTGTATTTACTGCAGTGCCTTTGTATTAGAACATTATAGTCAAAGACTTTGGGAAACAATTGCTTTATTGATAACTGAAATCCTCAGTCTTTATCTCTTATGCTGAGTAACCTGCAACTCAATTTAACCTGTGTTTTAAACAGAATCTCCTCTTGTTCTCCAGTTTAACACTATGGCCTAAACCCAGATCCTTACTGAAAGCCTCTTTTACGTTTAATCAGATCACTCATCTGTGGGAAATTAATACCCCAAATCTCTCAGAAACAACTCAGACAAGCATCGGGTTCCTTTAAGATGTCATTCCCACACCTTTTACCAGCTTTATCCCTTCTAAGCTGGTTACAACCCCTGCGTGCAACATCTTACTCAGACAGTCTGTCCCAACAGGTCAGCAATGCCAATTTTGTCATTATAGTCTCTTCGATAAGCTTTCTACCCCAGAGCTTTGACACAAAGGCTACTGAGAATCCTCTTTGCACCACTTTGTGGCTCGTGCTTATTTACTTTTATTTACTCAGCTTGTTGGTTGTTCTACTGAATTTCATTTTGCTAGTACTCTTCTTTCATATTCTTGGTTTAGCACCCTTCTTATGTCTTCATATAGATAGAACAACCTGCCTGCCTGGAAACAAGCTGTGGATGCAACTCATCCCATTTGTACTGGAGTGGTTGTCAAGTTCAAAATGTTCACCATCATTTCTCATAGGGAGTAGTTCAGCTGTAATATTTTCTGTCTTACCCAGTCCTTACTCTTACCACAGGATTAAGCAATCCTTAGAAGGCTAGTTGGATTTTCCCATCTCTTCCAATGTCCCCCAAGCCTACTGTGATGTGTGGATATTCACAGTGCAAGATTATTGATTACAGTGTGTATCATCATCAGAGGATTTACAAAATTCCATTAAAAAAAAAACAAACAAAAAAGACATTATTCAGTCTTCCAATTACATGTTGTATTTCCACTACAGGGAAAAAGTATCCCAGGCTTTCTACCTTTTTTACCTTCTGGAGTTCTTTAATTTCCGATTAAAACACACAATTACAATTATGATTCCTTGGCAGATGATAAGGGATGAAAAACCTCTTGGTAACTCATTGCTTCGTAGTCTCAGGATGTCCCAGCATGGCCCACAGGTTCTTGCTCTGCCCGTCGAGAGAGGATGACCAAGTAGTTAAGAAAAATGCAGAACTTTGAGTCAGATTGAAAGCAATCTGCCCTTCTCAGATTGTTGTTTTCGGTAACATTTTCTTGTCTGCTGTTCTCTTATCCGCTTTGATCCTTCTGTTCAAAGCATCTCTGGCAATGATTTCTTGAAGTAACTTTCCAAAGAGACTTGTTTTACTCAGAACCTTCACGGTGTTGCAACTTGTGTTTCCAGGCCACATGATTTCTCCCCAGCGTGACCGCTAGATTTTTTGCTTTGTGCCTTATAAATCTCCTCTGGCTTGCAGCAGAGAAGAAAACATTATGTATCTGCAGTGGATCACAGCAATTTTCCCCTCACTGTTTGCACTGGCTGCCAGCTGCAAAGTCCAGCACAAAACAGAAGGAAGCAGTCTCTTAAACTTCCCGTTTATAGCTCCTATTCACCTGTGTTGTATGTTGGGTCAACGAGGGACTTGCAACTAAATTTTGCTGCTCAGTTTTACTATCTTATCTAACTACAAATAGTGTTTGAGCTCTTTTACTTGTATACAAACACCTTGAGACTGAACCACGCCAAAATTTCCCCAAAGTGGGTGACTTACGGATGGGGCACTCTCAGCTTCCCTTCATATATTTTAACCAGGCTGTGGGCACAGGCAATCTCCTCAGCAGTGAGAAAAATAACCCAGGTAGCTACCTACCAGTTGGAAAAGCCTCCTCTTGAGCTAGAGATTAGGGTCTGTCAGACATAAAAGACCAACACCAGGAATGCATGATGTAGGTTAAAAATATATATATAGAAAAGTAAGCGCGAAGTGGGACAGAGTCATGAGGGTCAAGGAAATTGTTTCTGTGTCTACCGCTAGTGCAATACAGTTACTTCGTAAGCAAGAGCAAAGTTGCATGCTGATAGTCGCTTTTAAAGAGTTGCCATTTGGAAGCAACAAACAGCTTATGTTTCTTGATACGAGCCTGTGGAGAAACATACTGAAAGCTGATTAGCTTTAACGTACACACAGGCAACAGGGGAGTCGAGATACAGTGCGAGAGCGGTGCGTGTGGGGAGAGGGCGCTCGGCTGAACAGCATTACAAACCCAACCAAACTCCCTGGCTTGGATTCCCCTCTCGCAACCTGAGTGTTTAATTTCATGGAAATCGGTGTGAATGTCAGGAAATAAGGAGATGGTCTAATCCATACCCAGGTCGAGCAAACTGCTACACCCAGGTATTCATGCCTAATATTACTATGTAAACTCACAGTGTCATTTGTACCTTTGGAAAAGAGGTCTGTTTCCCCTGGATGCAGTAATGGAGAAGGCTGTTAATTGTCTCAGCCCTGTTATGAAGAGGTTTGCAGTATTCCCCTGGGAGAGAAAAATCATCATTTCCGAAACCCTTCCCTCAGGACATGCAAGCATTTTGCATGCTATATCCCTTCCTTTGATGCCGGGGAAAATACATCATAAAATCCTTTATATTCTAAGGAAAAGAAGATTTTTCACCACGGCCAGCTGAAACTTTTTCAGATTTTTTTTTCTCCAAATTGATTTAAACAATTGTATCCATGAGCAGAGATTAGATAAAATCAGAGGGTGACCACCTACATGTGATGGACACAAAATCCTTCTTAGCTCTGTACATTATTCCTTGTCTTCTGCAGCTTTTTCCCTTATATGACCCCTGCTTTATTATTCTACAAATTGTCATAGTTTCCCATAACATGGGGTGATACGGTGTCTTTTCATCAAATTCTGCCTTCTCTTTACGGCAAACATCCCGTCTTGATTTTATGCAATTCAAGGACTACCACAGTAGCATTGTTTTTGAATTCTTGTAATGCATGTTGACGACGCAACGTTGGCACCAGCACGGTGAAGATTATAAAGAACACTGCGCAGGCATTGCCATTATGCTTGATAATTAAATGTCTTAATGTTTGCATTTCAAGGTTGTTCTTCTTTTTCTCCCCCAAATAAGGATCAGATCTCTCTCTCCAGACTTATATGTGTGAATCACTGCAATCTATCTGAAAGAAGGAAGAAAACTGTAGCCATTGAGTTCAGTTTACACAAAAAAAGGAGAGAATTTTGTATTCATTGATCTAAGCACCCTGCACTATGCTGTTTCTTTTTAATATAATGCCATTCCACCTCCTCTTTCTTTTGTCCTGGCAGAGTCAATTATAACCACAGATTGCTACATGGAATTGTAGCACTAGGGAAATTGTTAACACCTAGCCGCTCTGGCACAAGATCACACTAAACAGCTTATTAAGATTCAGCCATCAGCTCTGATGAGTAACATGCAGCAAAGGGTTGGGATTTACTTCCAACTCATTTAATTACAGAAATCAATGAATTCAGAGAGCAAAGCCATGAACAGGAAAATGAACCCGACCTGACCAACATTTCATCTGAGATCTCAAGATATTACAAGTAAGATTGTCTCAGGAACCTATTAAATTTTGAGTGTGTGAACAAATGAAACAATGATAACAAAATTATACAGATTTTCACTGTGATATCAAAGTATTTACAATATTTTAGAAATAATATTGCAAGAAAATAAAGTGCACTTAGATGCTCTGGTATAAAAGTATTATAGACTTCTAGACAACTGAAAGTCTAATTGATCATATTAAAGGATTTTTTTTTTTTTTTTTTTTTACACTTCCATAGCTACCTAAGGACTGTCTTACATCTAAACCCTGGAAAACATATAAAGAGAATGTCCAGTCAAAACAGCCCATCTAACCTCATTATATTAAGAATCTGGTCCAACCTGTTCTGGTGAAGTTCTTGATAGCTATAGTTGAAATTAGAGTGTTTAAATTCTACAAAATGAGCAAATTCATGAAAACACAAGTTCTTTCCCTCAGAGTACACAAACTTGAAATAGCATGAAAGGATGAGTAGATATAAAGTATATTTTAGTGTTTATAGCTATGATAGATTCTTGCGTGGTATCACTATTGCCTGGCTGGCTTCTGTGAAAGCATGGTGTGTATCACATGGTTTCACAATTTATTTATTAAACTTTAATATGTCATATGCCTTGCTTTCCTGATATCCTTTTACTGTGTGATGTTAATGACAAAACCAAATATGCGACCAAGCTTTGGAGACAGCAAGCCCTCAGGAAAGCAAAACAGAGCATAGGAAAACATGGGTAAGTATTAAAGAACGTGAAGGAGAGAATAAGGACAAATTAGAGACTAAAAGTAACCACACTTAAAAAATGCAAACAGAAGTCCAAGAAATGCTAATCAAAAATGTCCTATTATGCAAATGTAACAGTAATTGCTGAGCATATGTATTTGAATCTCAGAAGAAGAAAAAAAAATCTGTAACAGCTAGTGATGCCATATTGAACATTTGAGTAATTTAAGATATTGATTTGTATTTCTTTGGGAGTTGTTCTCCCCTCCGCCCCAAGTGCATCCTCACTGCATACAAATGAAAAGCTCCCAAACACTTTGTCTGAGGTTAATAGGTTTGGGTTAAAAATTCTTATAAAGATTTAGCAAGTCAAATAGTCACTGAGCTCCATGGTAAGGAATTACAGCATCAGGGCAGAAGTCAAAAGAAGATCTGAGTGAAATGAAGAAACTGGAAAGACAGTGATTAAAAGAAGGATTATACTAGAAAGCAAAATTAATTAGCTGGATGAAGAACAGAAATAAGACAAATACTTCGCTTTTTAGAAAGTTAAATATTTCATGCCTTCAGGTAGCAGTGTTTAAATTCATTCAGTATTATACTGATGAGGAGAAAATAATCAGATTTTTTTGTTTTTAATGAACAGGAAGTCATTGATGCTATAATTATCTACATGAGGGCAATCCTTGCATCTCATGTATCTGCTCGTGTAGAAATCACTGCAGAGTCTGACCATAACTTCATCTAATAAAAATTAATGCTGTGGTCTAATGCACTGTTAACATTGGAGAGTTAACGTGTCTCTGGAGACAGCAGGGAAGAGGACATAGCCATTGACTACCTCAGCTGAAATTTGGTGTTTACTGATCTTACTCTGAAGGTTTCCTGGCAAAGAAACTGGGGTTAACTGCTGGAACCAGGTTTTTCCCTCAGTTTCCAGCACAGTTCAAATGCTGAGACAAAACTGGTATGTTTTTCTTCTGCCAGGAGCACAGCATAAGAAGTATGGGATCATCAAAAGTTATGGTTGTGGCCAAAGGGGCACGTAACTTACAGGAAGACATATCACACTGGAGAAATGCATATTCTGAACTTTATAGGAAGAAATAAGAAGTTGTGATAAAAATCTAACAGAAAATTTATTATTGTGATTCAAAAGTTTGCTTTGTTTTTTGTTTTTTAATAGAGACAGCAGAAAAATAACTATTGCCCTTTACCATGGAAAGCTATAATGGAGATACATAAAAGTTTGATCCTGCTTTGCAGTGCCAACAGGAGTTGCAGCTCTGGACTAAGACACTGACATTTAGGTGTCCACATGTGAAGGAGGTAACTACCAGCAGTCAAATTAACTGTTTCAGCCTCTGTTGCACCTGAGGGCAGCTATGGTGTGATTCAGTGGCCCTAAGGTTGTTTTGCAGTGACAGTGTAGGCTCTGTGGGGTATCCTGTTTACCTCTTTCACCAAAAAGACATAGCTGTGTATTCAGCGTCATACTTTTCAGCCCAGTGTAGATCTCAGATGCCTCAAGTCATCTCAGGTGGCAAAAGACACTTCTGTTTAGGCATCTGAATCTCTCCTGTATTAAATACAGTCAGTGGACTCTATTGAAATTTTCAGCTTACCCTAATATAGATAATAATCAGTCAACTGGGAGTCATTTCAGCTGCTGGTGCCATATGAGAGACCCTGGGCAGCCAAGACATCCATGTAGGTTTGACAGATATGACACAGGGCTTAGAGATGACCCATATCCTTCTGGAGTGGCAGATGGAAGCACTGGGGGATATGCTGAAGTGTCTTATATATATGTCAAATATGTCTTATATTTGAACAACGAATCAGACCCTGGAATAACTGTAGTCACTGACTATGGAGGGAGCTAAGACACCTACCTCATGGGCACACAACTCATTTCAGGTCATTTAATCTGGAGCAGAATCCTACCCCTCAAGCCTTTCACGCGAAAATGAAAAAGAAAAAATCACACAGGAAGTTGTGTTTATTTCTCTGAAGCTATGCACAGTGGTTGAAGTCTGAAAACCTCTCAGCTGATCCAGCTCCTGTAACACGAAGGACCAAACCACCATCTGCCATAGATGTGGGCAGGGAAAGCAGACCAAGGCTTCCTCCTGCATGTTCTGTAATTAAATTATGATCGTGGACTAAGCGAAAAATAGAAACCCAGATAAAGATGTTCAAGCAAATGCATAAACATAACAACTAAGAAAAACCTCTGGTCACACTCCAGTCTCCAAGTCTTACATATGTTGATTGTCTTTAGGAAACTCCTAACATGATCATAGAGACAGTGTAAACGGAAGACTTCTCTACAGAATTATTCCAAGTCTTTTTTTTCTTGTCAGAACTCAAATGATATTGGGGAGGGATTTCCTGAGAACTGGCAGGGAAAAGAAAAAGACCGAATGCAACAGGTGCATCAATCAAGCCATTCTCCATCAGATCCTTTAACGTGATTGCCCTCAGATTACTTGATTATTGCTCACCCAGATGTCATGTCACACACTCAAAAAGTGAGGCGATATCGCAAACAGTGACTTCAAAGTTTGTTTTTTTTTCTTTAAAAAGCAGAACATTGCTAAATTATTGTTGAGCAGTCTATGTCCTGCTTACCTACCCCAGCACCCAGACAGATGATTACACCTCTATTACTTAGCAAGGCAAGCATTAGAGAAACACACTTTAGCAGGCACCATTTCATTTTTGACAAAGCTATACAGTTGCTATTGCTTTTTCGTGTCTTCTAATAGCAATAGTGCAGTCATCCACACTTACTTTTTCCATTCATTTACCAATATGTTGTGTGATATTTCACAGTGCCACACTGAAAAGAGATTGCACATGGACATTTATAAATTTTATGGTCTTTGTGCTTTCACCTGGACAATAGGACCATCATAGAAAGGGTGGTAAGAGATATTTTAAAGAGGTGAGGAACCATTAGTAATGTGTTGGAAAATCTCTGAGATACCATGCCAAGAAGAGCAATCACAAAAAATTTTAGCTTGAGTGCTAAAGGTTTCACATGAAGTCCTATCCTAAAGATGCAAGACTATGTTAAAGGGAGAGCTTTCCTTTATCAAAGGATGATACATTTTTGGCTTTTTGACTTTCAGACACAAGTGAAACTAATGTACAAGTGTAAGCCAGCAAAAACCTTAAAACTCTGTCTCACTCTGGTAGGAAGGAGTGATCTCTTCACTCAGTCTCTTAGATGCACCTACATGAATTCTTCCTTTAGGAGAAAGACATTTCCTTGGTCTCTTCTTGTGACTGCTGCCAAAGAAGGTTTTTAAATATGCACATCCATAGGAAAAAAACAATCCTTGCCCAGATAGCTGTATGGACAAGATGGACAAAGAATGGACAGAATAACACAAAAAGCAAAAAAAAAAAAAAAAAAAAAAGCATAGTGCTTGTCTCTTTTTTTTGGAAAGCTGGTCATAAGAAGTAACTGATTTTCTTAAGTGAGACAGGAAACTAGTAGCAGAGCTGGGACCTTAAATCCAGTGAATTCCTTGATCACTGTCCCAACCTCTGCTTTTTAAAGTTAGCCAGCAATCCGAATGACATTTAGCCAGATGATATAGTACAGAGAGAAGACTCATATGTGTAACAGGAAGGAATATGATCTTATGGAAAAACAAAACAATTCTGAGCAGAGAACTGGATCTCACTTGAAAATATATCATACTATAAAGAATAAAAATGTCAATTCCTCAGAACAATACTTTATCTGAAAACTTAAAAAAGGTTGTGCTTTTTAGGCCAGATTGTTCCCCCATGAGGCATTGGGGCCATAGCCTAGGATTCACTCTCTTCCCTCCCCAGCAGGGAATACAGCTAAACAGTGAGCATATTTGGGGAAAATGTTTGGCCAACCTTTTAATGCACTCTTTTACTCCACAAAATTTTACTTGGGTCTGCAAAAATAAGACCTAAAATGGACAAACGCCTTCTACAACTTTCTAAGTTGCTGCGGTTCTTGTGTCAGACTAGGCTCTGCTAAAATTCAAGTTCTGTGGTTAACTTGTCACTTTTTCTTCATTATTATATACTACAACCTCTGCTGGTGTTGCCAAAATACAAATTCAACCTTTCAGTGTATCATCTCCTCTTTAATTTTTAGTGTTTAGTTAGGATCAAGCTCCTTTCTCTAAACCCACCTAGACCTCTCCAAAGCTGAAAATCAGCTTTACTCACTTCTATAATTCTTCATGATGAAGTCCATCCCACTTTATGGTGGGATGGGAGATTTCCACAGCAGACCTAGCCAGGGTGAGAGATGGGGAATGGCACCTGTAATCCACCCAATGCAACTTCACCCCAAGATGTTGTGGATCTATTCTCCATTCGGAACTGCAGCTTTATGGGATTCTGGAAAAATAAAAGAAGATATTTTTGTCCCCTACTTAAGCTTCCTGAGTGGGAGCATTTGAAATTCATATACTTTGACTTCTCAGAAATGGATGTCAATGCAAGAATCATTTGATCAGCACATTATGTTCTGTTGCTGGGATAATCAAGGTTAGAGCAACTGCTTATTACATAGAACAGAGAGCAGAGTCATCTCACCTTTCTGCTAATCAAATCCTTTCTGAATGCAATTTGAATAGTTTTGAAAAACAAATAGCATTGCTGAGGGCAAGATGAGTTTTTAAAACATGCATTACAGAGTAGATAGGACAGCAAGCAGAATGTCTTAAGCCAAAACTATTTGCCCACAGGATCCCTTTGAAATATTTTTAGGAGTGAAATGTCATCACAATTTTTAGAAAATGAGAAAGAAGTTCCACTGACCTTACAGGAAATGACCATGAACTGTCAAAAAATAAATATCCCACATGTGGGCCTGTTTAAAAGCTGATCAAAACCATAATCTGGAGGAAGAATATAAAAAGCAATGACATTTCTTTAAAGGAAAATACATGGGGAATGGAATCAGATCCCCAGGTAGCTACCATCAGGATGAAATACAGACAAATACATTCTCAGTGACATCAGGTTGGGCCCTTACTCACTTCTCTGGCTTCCCATAACAACACAGCTAGCAGGGCTAGAAGGGACTTCAGAAGTCATGTGATCTTGTTCTTACCACAACCTTCCTAAACAGTTTCTGACAGATATTCATCTAAGTCATTTTTAAAAACCTCCAGTAATGAGGGAACCTACGCTGTCTCTGTGCAATATATGTTCCCATTCTCAACAATACTTAGAATTAGGAATTTTTCCCTAATGTTCCACCTAAATCTCCTTTACTGCAACTAAACTCATTACTGCCTGTCCTAGTCCCAGTGGACGTGAAAAACACTTTATTGCTTTCCTTTCTGCAGTCATTTTTTACATATCTGAAGATACTTATGTCTTTCCTCACTCTTCCCTCCTCTAGACTAAACAAATTCCATCATGCTGAATATTCAAGACTTCAGTGGCTATTTTCAAAGTGCTCATATATCAGGACACAGGAGACCTGAATGACTGTCTGAACTCCTCAGTAAATAATGACTGTACTCAGCTGTCACAGGGGAACTGTTTAGGTCAAGATAAAAAGGATCTCTGAATGAACCTGAGGTATTTCGGGAGCCAGTTCAGAATTATGCTGTGTATCTATCCCAAAGAAGTAAATGGACATCGTGGGCATAGCTGGCCTCACGCACGAGAAGGAGGAAAGAAAGCAGAGCCAAGCTGAGATGGCAGCTTTCTGGGAAAGGGGTGGGAAGACAGTCTGGTATCTGAAAGGAATATTGTTGCGCCTGGAAAGATAAAGAGCTGAAGAGTACCACTGTGCGTCCTGAAGCCTCTAACTCCCGTCTCGAGCACATAAAGCTCCACCTGTGAAAGCTCCCTCAAGGATAGATGAAATCATTTTAAGGTCATAAGGTTCCCCAAGTTTGATGGACTATCGGAATACCAAGTGGAGGAGCTGCCACATCGTGTCGAGAGCAGACATAGCACCTGGAGAGGTACAGCTTCACAGACAAGCTGCCGATGGATTTAGCACTCACCTCTCTCCTTTGTTCCACATGCAAAGTACATTTTTTTTCTTCTTTTTTTTTAATGCCTTAGCTAATACAGACACATAGCACTGGGCATACTTGAAGGAAATAAAATCCACAGGCAATCTTTCCCTCCTGTGGAGACAGAGCGAGCCTCACTTGACAGATGTTAATTATATCACTTAGAGTTATACTAGAAGGTGCTCAGATACCAAAGAGATGGGAATGGATGTATAAATACAGTAGGTTTAGACCTTATTATGCAATAACTCTGGACTTGAATAAAACCTAGACTGGCTGTCAGTGATGCTGTTGTAACTGAGTGGTGGGAAAAAGGGGGAAAGAGAGAGTGTTTCCTTCTCACATCTAATCTTTACAAGAATATTTCCAGATAGACTATTCTAACAGATTTGTAGGGAATTTGCTTTAATTCTGCATCGTCTTTCTCTTATTTTCCAAACTCAGCACCTGAATGTTTTCCAGAAGTATTAAGCAATGTGACTAAGCATCTGTCAGGTGTTTGCTCGCTCATCTTCCCAAGGGCAGAAGTAAGAGTGTGTGTATAAGCTGAAGCAGATGGCAGAGTAAGCATATTCTATACATGTGGATGTGGTAGATGCAGTAATTTTGTTTAAATACCAAACCCTCCCTAGCTTTTGTTCCAAAAGCAGGATATCAAGCTTGGGGACCAAAAGCTGTGGAAACGGTTGACGGGAGAAGCCTCTGTAGGGCAGGAGGCAGATTGCATTGCAAAGAGCTGTGCAGACAGTAATTTTTTTGCAGTGCTGAAACCAAAAAAACATCAGTGGATTAATTCTCTAATCTGCAAATAGACAATCGATTAGGTGCTATTAGAAGGCATAAAATAAAATTGCGGCGTAGTTCTGTTGCTTTTGTAGAACAAATAGATAGAGCCTGCCAGCTGAGGCCTAAAAGCTAAGAGCAGATGTGCCTGGGGAGATGGAGAGAGGGCGAGAAGTAACCCAGATGGGCGGACGCCCTCCCAGAATCTAGCCGAGGGAAAAGAGCTGAAAGGAAGGAACCCAGGGGGTGGCTTGAATTGGGGACGCTTCACCTTTGTTCTTTTTATCATATTTTAGGGGCAATACTTTTAAAAGAAAGCAATCAGCAGAATCCTAAAATACAGCGGGAGTAGAGCTTCAATGAGGTAAAAAGCTGGGGATAACTACCAATGTCTAAAAGTCTCTGGGGTGCCTGGTAACCCTAACCTAAGTCAGTAGCTTGTAGTCTTGGGGTGCAAAAGTCTTCAAGGGGGAAAAAAAGTGGAGGTAGCTCTGCTTGAGGAATTTTATTTGGACAGCAAAGATTTTAGGTGGTTTTGCACACTACAGCTAATCTTCCTGGATGTTAAAGATGATAGCTGAAGTCCATCAATTTGGCTACCCCTAACGCTAAAAAGCATAAATTTCTGAAGCACAGGAGCAGCATTTAAAGCCAGAAGGCTAAGCATGAATGGCTTTGAGAGCACAAGGCCAGTGAGTGACCGAAGCTCGACAGCCTTGCTGCCCAGCAGGGGAGGTGACACAGCCCTGGGACCCGACAGCACCAACCGAGAGTTTCTACAGGAGATGGAGAGCAACTAGCTTCTCTGGAAGCTGGAACAGTGAAACCTGACCATTCTTGTCGAGAATCAAAGCCTAGCAAAAAGTTGCAAACACAGCCTTTTGATCACTTATTCTGGCTGATTTGCAGGAAGTCTTCTTGTTGCTGCTCGTGCTCTTCCTCAGCAACAGGTGCCCACTGTACAGAGTGCATCGTGCTCCTCCTGCCATGAGCTGTGCTGAGTTACGCTCTGCTTTCGTCTCACAGAGTTGACTTAGCCTGCAACTTGCTGGAGTCAGTATATTTTTTTTCTTCATGAGTGCTTGTGTCACTACACATGCCCTGACTTCCTTCATGGGGTTGCTTACCTCAGGTGCTGGTTAGTACGTTATAGGAGAGACTTGAAAAATCTGGACACGATTTCATGTTATTACCTTTTTTTTTTTTTTTTGGCTGTCTACGCATCCGATTTTTATGTTTTTGGGGAGGAAGGAAATTTGATTTTGTTCACAAAGGATATTCCAGGTCAAACATTTCTGGGTGATTTCTATACTGCTTGAGTGATAAGTCACCCTTCCCTGTCTTAGTCCTGTTACAAAACCTGAAGAAAGCTAATACAGGAGCCTGGAGGGAGGTTGAGGAGAAGAGTAAGAAATTACAGGACAGTACTAAGAATTGCTGAGAAATGGTGGGAAAAAAAAGGACATTTTGAAAAGATTCAATTAGGATAAAGGAAAGCTAATGCAGTGGGGGAATATTAATATTGGGCAAACATACAAAGGAGGAGAGTAAGGAAATTACAAACACTCTCGAACTGAGGTGGGTCTGTTGTATCAAAGGGGTCAAACAGTAAATTCTTCAAGGGAAGGGGAATACTCATATTTTTATGCTGGTCCATGAAAAATTAGGCATTAACATCATCAGTAAAATTCAGCTCTGATTCCTCCTCTGTTGAAGACTATTGGTGTATCAAACATTCATGACAGACAGGTTGGACCCCCAACTCTTTCGGTCTAGGGTTTAAATCTCTTTCCGTGTGTGCAAAACCACAACTATGACCACTGCTAGAGCAACATGTCAAACTGCAGGCAAATTAAACACACATGTCCTCACTTGAAAATGTCAGCACAAGCAAAACAAAGGTATATTGAAGACAAATTTCAGTTTTATTGCACTCTATCAAAGGGAGCTTTGCAGTGGGAGCCCAATCGAGCCTCTTTTAGGAAAGAAGGAAATGCAGCAATATCTGAATGACCCTAAAGTGACACCATATAAGCTGTGATTCAGTGAGCTATTGCTGCGTGCATCCAATTTCTGCGGGACAGTCCAAATGCCTAAAACACAAGGGATCTGCATTTGAAATCAAAGTGTCTGCTTCCCAGATTAAAGGTAGACACGTGTCTAAGTGTCTTGCTGATTCAGAGCCAAGCATACACAGAGCCTTAGACTGAACCCCACAATCCATCTGGCTCATTTTAAAACTGACCTTAGAAAACTCATTATTTGAAATTAAGCACCATTATCTTAATCATTGTTTATTCTCTCTTTTTACGGCTTTCATTATGCATCCTCTCCACGTGGGCACAACTGGGGGCCCAGCAGCAGCGGTCGCTGCAGGTTTGCTCCACAAGGTGGCAAAATGCAATAAAGCACATCCCTGCATTTGTGCCCTGCAATTCACCTTAAATAATAATAAAAAAAAATCTGAACTAGATTTGATTCCCCTATCAGTGGAGGCTTAAAACAGAGGAGAAACAGGGTCTGCTCTGAATACTTTTTATGTGCTTGCTGTTGCCAGGGAAACCATTCCCTTGGTATCCCAATGCTGAGCATATCTTGCACTTCGAGCATTCTAGTTCTCAGAAAATTAAGACTGTATCATGCTATCATGGTGTGGAGAAACTATTAGGAAATGAGGACAAACACTGCTTAAAATAACAGACCCCACTTCTAAAAATACAACATTTATTAAGATCAGATTTTAAATGTTCTGCATGTTTATTTTTTTAGGGCTCAACCTTAGGATGTATGAAACTAGGTTAAGGTGCAAGGACAGACCCTGGCTCATGCTGAATATGCCAAAGATGGTACTGGTATTTAGTAGCTATTTTCTCCAATTTAATACAAAATTAACTATGGGGTGTGTGGCTGATAAAGAAGATTATGAATAGCTGTGATTTCTTGTATCAAGCCATAATAGATATGATGATGGTATGTGGTTATCATCTGTGGGTAAACATATTAGAACAAAATTATCCCTGATGTGACTTTATTCATTTTTTCTGAACCGTCCAAGGGTGATTTTGCCATGGTGTATCACACACAGATCTTTGATCCTCTAGCAGTTGTTTATGAAACAGCAAATAAAGTTTTCCAGGGGGACCCTGACATATGATCTAATATCAAATGAAGGACCCGTAGTCTGTGTTCACACAGTCTGAAGCTGTCATTTTTGTATTGTGTCCTAAATAACTGTGGTACCATAAATATAATGTAACTCTGTCATAAGGTTAAAAAAAACCAAAAAACCCAAAACTCATCAGAAAAGGTTTTAGGTTGGTACAAAAATGTTTGTTTGATAGTCCTTCATTGTCCTAGACATCATCTAATATATGGCATATAAGGAACCAACCTTTCTTCACAGCATGCCACCCACCACTGTGCCCAAACCCTCACCTGCTAGGCTAATTTCAAGTGAAGCATCAGGAGGCACTAGCAAGAATCTAAACAATGGAGCTGTTCCAATGACTGAATATGGAATAGGTCTTCTTCCACTTTTTCAAACCATTTTTTTCTTCATGAACCCTGGAAAACACTGGGACCTATGAAGTACCACCAATATGAAGAATTCTATTATCTTTTTATCAGCTGTTCAGAATCTGCAACCAGGAGATAAGGCTGGAAAATAATTGTCATTGTTCAAACCAGAACTCAAAGTTTCAGCTGAACAGCTTCATGAAAACCTTTTCGTCCCTGAGTATAAATGTATTCTTTAAAATAGGATGAGCATGAGTAATAAGAAGCAGGAACAGATGACAGTATGGGATAATTCAGGCACCTAGGCTCTTACTCTGAGAATAAACAAGTTACTGAATTATTGGTTCTTGGATACTTCAACTAGGACCACAAACGTGTTTTCAAATTACTTCCTGCCAAAGAAAAACTATTTTAGGAGAAAAGTTGAGATGGGCACTCGGCTAACACGGAAACATATCACCCAATTCTAAGTATTCTCATATCATGATTATTTATAGGATTATAGAAAATTAATATTGCACCTCTATTTCCCTTGAAAGTGAGGGAGATTTATTTTGCACTAGACCCAAACACACTGCCCTATCATCCTTATAAAGGATGATTGATGAAGGTATGGTCCACTTGTCTCTTGGTAGCAATACCAGTGGTTGCTCATGATGTTCTCAATGCATATGTATGATTCACACCTAATTCTCATGGACTCTGAAAACTGCTATGGGATGCTTCCCCCACTAGAAATCAAATATTGCACAAGTTCCATGATTTTCATGTGAGTCAACAAGAATGAAGATTTTTCAGCAGTTAATGGCATCCTACAAGTTCTTCCCCATCCAGATCATAATATTTCATTCCTTCATTTTATCTGGTAGGATTATAAATTCTTTGGGCAGGTTCTATCTTTTATAAATGTTTACATCCTATTCCTAACATGAATGTCTTTATAGGAACACTTACTAAATGTTAGAAACTAGTGAGGGCAGAGGAAACACTGAAAGTGGTCATAAAGAGCATCCCAGATACGTTCTAATCCAGGCAACAATGTTCATTGCTGTCTCACTAGCCTATTACTTCAGTATGCTGTAAAATATGGTCAAGATTTCACATGACAGTAATGAGGAATGCCTTGTTTTTTTAAAGGATGAGAAATAATTTGGAATGTTCTAGGACTTTTGTTCAATGCCTTTAGCATCATATGGTTGGAAGTCCTGTGCTAACATGAGATTAAATCTCTGTATCAGTAATTAGTGTTTACAAGAACACTCTTTGATAGTGGGATTTTGTTGGCTAAGGAATGTGTCCTCAGTAAGGGTCACACTGATCCTCATCCTGTAACTGTTCAGAATACAGTGCACAGTCACACATCGCCCATAGGATTTTCTCCATAATGTCGGTGATATAAATAGATACATGCACAGATATGTGCTAGAACAGAAAGAGAAGACAAACCCTCTTGAGCCGTACTCTTACGCAGAGACCTGTTTTGTTTGGTGCTGACAATTTCTTTTCTTTCTCTCTGCCCCCACCCCATATTTGCATATAAAATAACCCAGCTTTGGGTACTTTTATAACCTTTACAAAGCAGAATCCTGCCTTGTATATGAGGTTCCATGAGCTTTGATTATTTTTTGTTCAGGCTTCTGGTTTTAACAAATTGCATTGGAGCAAGGGATACGACATGGGCAATGGCTCAAGATATTTCAGCTCATGGGGTTGACAGCGCTTCTGCAACAATCCCATATGGATGGTGATCAGAAATGTGAAGGAAATTACTCCTGTTCTTCCCACAGGTCCTTTGAGCAATCTGTGTTCTCACAACAGCTCAGCGATTTAAAGGCAGATTTTTCTCTGCAGTACACGTGTGCATGTTTGAGTGCTGGTTCCATGTCATGGAGATAACACAATGCTCTCACAATGCAAATTCTTCCTCCTCCAAAACTATTTGTAAGAAACACATCATCTGCAGAGCTTCCCTGTGTTGATTTCTTTCCTGCTTTGTATATGCAAAGCTGTATATACTGTAGAAATACAATTCTATGAGCTTTGATTATTGTGCTATCCATATGGTGTGTGTCTTATTTTTGTGTTAAAACTTGATTAGACTTTGAACTCCTCAAACAAAATGTCTAGCAATTTTCAGCCTGGATTCATCCCATCTAATATTAGGATTATTAAGCAGGATGACTGAATTAGGAGCCAAGAGGTTCTTATATCTCCTTATTAATCATAGAGGGATCTAGGGTCTCTCCAGGATAATTCATCACTTAGGTGCTCTGACTGCCTCTCAGAAAGTGCTGATTACTTCCCATCGACTACAGAGGCATCCCAAGGTATGTAGCTGCAACCTAGTTGCTTCAATTTAAGCACTTAAAGAAATGAATCTGGATCTCTATACTTTTGTAGTGCCATAGAACTGGAGAAATATACAATAATTTTTGTGCATTTTCAACTGAAAGTAGTTCTTGTGGTTGCACTACCGTGTCTGCTGGCTCCAGCTGAGTTCAGGGCTCCATACTGTAAGATACCATGCAAACGCGTATTGCCACAAATTCATCTTCTCTGCCACTGGTTAAATAAACATCACAAGCAGAAACTGAGAGGAGAAAGAGGAAGGTGAGATATCCTGCTTGAATCCACACAGCAGATCAGGCAAGCTGCAATCACAGTCTTGGTCTCTTAACTACTTCTCCAGTTCCCTGGATGTTTTAGTTATGTGCTGGAGCCAAGAAATATGCAGCCCTATCTAGATAAGGATAAGATCCGAACCATTTTGGGACCATGGATGTTTTTCATATCCAGCCTTGAGAAATTATCCAAATAATTTCTTTCTGGATCCCCTCACACTGCTCAATTTCAAATTTGAAGTTGTCTGGCTTGTACACTGGCAAATCATGTTACTCAAGAAAAAAAGTCATCAAAAATAAAAAAAAATTAAAAAAACCTTCTTCAGTTGCACCTTCCTCAGTTGCAACCTGGCTCCTTTTTTCAACATTTGTTTCACAATGGATTTTTTCATAGGATTATTGTAGACATTCCTTCAGCTACTTTCCAATGCACAGGATGATGCCTCTGTTTGGTAGATTTTCTTAAGCTATTTCTGGAATTAAATTTATTCTGGGCCAGTGATGACAAGAAAGACTTAGAGAAGGATGCCAATTTCATTCACCATTCTCTAGTAGTGATTTGCTGTCATACTTAAGTAGAATAATCTGCAAGTTTTCCTTTTTTTAATATAGTTTTTCATTTATATCTCAGAGTGTTCTAGAAGCTGAGCTCCGACTCCCCAGGTATGGCTTGTAGATTACGTGCACAAATAAAGATTGACTCTGAGCTAGAGCTTTTAGTAGAAAATATAAAGGATATGAAAAAGTGAGACTTATTGTAGGGCCGGGGAATTGGCACACAGAGAAATCCCACACAGGCAGTCATACAAGCTTCACTTGAGGCACATGGATAATGGAGTCACTAAGTTTGTCCAAATAACAGCAGGGGGCATGAGGAGGTATCTCCAACTGAGTGGAGTTCTGAGGAGATCATTTTTTTTATTGAGGTGAACATAATTAGGAGTGAATAAATGAATAATTGAGCTGAATCTCTAGAAAGAACCATTAACAGTGCTAGCTCTGTAGGAGTATTTTCCTCAGGGTACTGACAGAAGATCTGGTGCTTGAAACATTCAAAGCCAGACTGGATGAAGAACTGAAAAGTTTGCAGTGTGTCCCAGAAAGAAGTACCCTGTAAGTGCCTTTAATGTAGGTTTTACCTTCTTTACATTCCGGAAAACTGTGATTTATTACAGGCAAACACTCAGCTCTCTATTAGGATTAGAGTTACTACTTAAGGGTCTGATTTCTCATCAGTATGGGTATCTATGGACCTGCTTCCAAATAATGTTAATGCATGTCGCCTGTGTAAATCCTCTCTATCATGATGTCAGACTAGACCACCTAGACTAAAAAAAAAAAAAAAAAAAAAGAGAGAGAGATTATTTACTTAATAGATCCAAAGAACTCCTCCGGCACACATACCAATTTTAAAGCTGCGTCTAATTTACCTGATAAAGGATAACAGCTCCTCTGGTGCTGTTAAGGCCTGTAGGAGAAATAATTATACAGGTACTCATATTTACTTAAGGAAGAGTGTATATTATTTAACTAATCCTTTGTTGTTCAGCTACAAAAACTGCTGGTGAATGCCCAAGGCTGAGTTCTCTTCTCTGATGTGCATGGGCAGAATCTGTTAAATGAAGAGAAACCACACATGTTCATCCGAAATCAGAAGTATCTGAACATACCAAGTAGAATTTTCAAAATTTGGAGTGATTTAGAAAACGAGATCTTCTGGGCTAAGGAGGGTATCTCCAGCCAGGTGGAATTTCAGAGTGCCAGCCTGGGATTTAGCTGTCTACAGCTATTTCAAGTCTCATTTTAAATTCCACATCTGCCATGATTATGGATCCTCAATTTTATAAGCCACTTGAAGGACATCCCTGTGCTTCACATGCTTGTTGCTTTAAACCAGCTGAAGATCAGAGCCCTAAATGAGGACACTGCGTTTATGCCTGGGCTGCACAAAAGTCATATACAGTGGCATTCCTCTGACCTTTTCTTCTCTCTGAAATCAGGCTAATAGAAACAGTTCTTGCCTGAGTCTTACTGGACCCAGAGCTAGGAAGCATTGCTGAATCCCACAGCCCTACCCACCAGCCTCATCGATCTAAAAAGCAATAATAACAGGCTGTAAATCAAGCGCTTTGCTTTTAACTAGAGTTGTCTGTGCTCTTTCAAGATCACTTTTTGACAACTGACATTCTTTGGCACCTAGATGACTTTCTTAGGGATCATGTAGAGAGGAACAGCTGAGAAGTATAGTGAATTATCTCAAGTTAATATGAGAATTTAAAGTTAATCAGATGGATGTGTGGACACTCTCATTTGGAAGTAAATTTCATCCTCCAAAACGTTAGGCTGTTTGATCTGATGTCACTTTACTTCTGAACCACAGTCTTTGGGAATTTTAATCAGCTCTAATTTGGAATACTTCAACTTTTTTATTATTACTTAAATATTTACTTGCACCTTACTATGCTTTCAGTAGACAAGCTCTTACGGTGGCCCTGTTTTAGGTGGTAATAAAGATATTCCTTCTCCAAGAATGGATAATACACTATTTCTCATATCAATGTTGAATGCCACACTGCTTATTCTGGTACAAAACTAACAGGACAAAAGATGATCATGTTATTAAGGCATTATTGTGAGACTCGAGAACTGTGGCTTCATATCAGCTACAGCTACAAATTTCCTTTGTTTTTTTTTTCCCCCCTCTGGATTCTTATGCAAACTTTCTTGTTGCATCAGTCACCTCCCCTCACCCTCCCTGCCCCCCCCCTTTTCTTCTTATTCTTTTAGACTTTAGACTTTTTTGCTTGAACCAAAATTTGTTACAACATCTCTTATTTTGTCTTGGGAGTCTCTAGATACTATTGTGGTGGAAGTAATAATTTGTACCAAACAACCAGATAAGTTGCTAGATAGATGGGACGGGGACACAGATTTTTAGCTGAGTACCAGACAGCTTTCACATTTCTATTACAAATATGGGAAAAAGAAATTTTTGTATGAATGCATTTCTGGGTACTCACAACCCCCTGCTGAGATCACTGGGTGCAGAATCTTGCAGGTGGGTCCCTTCCTTCTGTCCTGTTCAAGAGAAAATCAAGGATTCACACTTGGTGGCAGTGTTTGGCAGAAAATCTGGAGAGAGCCCACAAGCAGCATCCATGATCCAATTGGGGATCTGGGTTCACATTTATTAAGATGAAAGATTCAGTATGAATTTGTGCATCATCCCTGTGTGTGATAATGAAAGCTTTGTCAAAGTCTGCAGAAGTAATTTAAATGGCCATTAAAATAAAGAGAGAGAGAGAGAAGCTTTGGAGCCAGCCCCCAATGCCAATTCTTGTTTCCTGCAACTTTCCTATCCGGATCGTCAGAGCACATAAACAAACAAACGTAGGGGTGGTTTGCTGAGCCCCTGCTGCCGCTGCTGCTGCTGCCGCCAAGCAGGGCTTGTGATACCACTCTCGTGTTGCTATCTGTGTTTGCCATGTTTATCTTGCACAGAGCAGAGGCATCAGTGCATTGCAGAGAGCAAGGTTCTTGTAAAGAAGATTGTAGATAACCAGATGTCATTGGCAGTAGGGCTGACAAGCAACTATACACGTGTGTACTTGTGTGTTTGTATGCTTTATAAAGAATAGCTAGAAAATGTAAAGTGCAGGTACTTATTTTCTCTTCTTCAGGTCAGGGCTCTCTTATCATTTATGTTTTATAGAAGCCAGGCATAACGTTGAGGTTTTAACAAGTAATCACATGAGATAGGCAGATTGGGACATCCTCCATGTTAGGATACAACAGACTCAAGGTCCTGAAGTCTGATCTGTCCCAAGGAACGGGCATCTCTGCAGAGTCCAGATGTGACTCTCAGTAATGTCCGTAATTTATACCAAAAGCTTTGGGTTTGCTTTGTGTCCATCTCTAACACCTAACACTGTTGCTATCTATTAGCTTCTCATCTGCTAATAGCTGTCTGCTTATCAGGACATAGCTATCAACTCTGGCACTTGGGTCACCCTTGCTCACTTTCAACAGTCTTGGACTGTTTAATATAACAAATTAGTTACTTTGCTACTTTAATCAAAGGAAGAAGCATGTAATGATTACAGGGCTACTTTTATCCTCATTTCAGTTCTCTATTTATAAATATTCAGGCTTTCAGCCTGCCAGTAACACTGCTTATAAACTCACATGTATGGGAACTATTTCAAATTCAGATGAAGCAATTTCACCATACCCTAAAATATCATAAAACTAGCACAGAGGTTTTTAGGCCCAGAAGATGGATAGATGTGATATGTTCTTGGAAAGTTACCACTGCAGTTTTCCCACCTCATAACAGCTTTTGGAGCAAAACTGAAATACTGAAAATGTTCGTGCTGATAATCTCGAAGAATATAGATTGACTCAATCAACATATTTTGTTTCAGTGATCTTAAAACTGTTTGGTTGTGGTTCAGGCCTTTTCTTCTCTTTTTTTTTTTTAAAGTAATAATTAACCACAATTTTCAAGCGGAAAAGTCATTCTGCCACCCCTATAACATGGTACAGTTGTATAACATTCTGATCAGTCTGTAACATATATATTCTATAACATTCAATAACATATAGATGTGTAACATTCTGAAAACCCTCTTTTTGCTCTGTATTAACTAATGCACAGACTCAAAAAAAAAAAAAAAAAACAACCCTAATTCAGAAGTCCTATAGTACAGGCTACCTTCCAATCAGAAGTCCTATAGTACAGGCCATCTTCCAATCTTCCAGACTGGCAAACTGACAACTGACATCAGTGATCTGGAATAGGAATGTTCTCCCTGCAGGAGAATGACTAACCTCGCTCATATCGTGAATGAAGAAACCCCTTCCTACAAGTACAGAGAAGTTCCCAGCTGATACTGGCCTGAATGTGAACGGCTGAGCAGATTGCATTTATCTATCCAGATTAAGAATGAGATGGATCCATGGTGGCATGGTAGACACAGGAGCATATAGTTTGCAAATCCATCAGGTCTAAGAATTAGAAGAATATCTTTGGCCAAACACTAGCATATTAGCAGTTTTGTCCAAAGCCGCCAGAGAAAAAGAAAGGCATCTATGAGAGTCTGATGGCTAACTGGGAAACTGCTTACAGGATGGTAATGGCTCTTCATGCTGGATGTAGATTCTTGGAGAGGCAAATAAATGTCCATTGGGTCAGATATATGAACAAGTTTGTGGGTTAAGAATTCACTGTGACAGGTAATCTGGGCTAAATGGCTGAATGCTTAATCTTTTATGCAAAATATGAAGTAATTTCACATAGCTTAATGCATCACCAAAGATGATTAAGACAAATCACACTGCTCCTGTTTGCCAAGTGCATGTAGAGACAGTTACCGAAACTCAGCTGCTGTGGTTACCCAATTAAGCCATGATTAGATCTCATCCCTAACAACCTCTGAGGATCTCTAACTAAGAACTATAGTTATGAAGATATTTGGGCACGAAAAGATAAAGATAGGCTATGTAAAAGCAGTTTCCCTAAGGAAAATAACCAGTCAAAGCTCCTTGTGCAGACGACAGCTAGATAACCAATGTATTCCAGCGGAGTCAATTTAGGGACAAAAAACAACATTCCTGAGTACTAATCAGTGTGTCCATCTTGGGTTTCTTCTGAAATGACAACTTGAGGATATCCAGTGGAAAACGAATCGATGGTAATCACCTCAGTTCTTGTGGAACCGGGCAGACAGTCTGATAGAAAAAGAGCATGGGACTTGGGTAACTCTAACTTGATAGAATCAAACCGCATACATTTCCATAAGCGAAATGTTAGTCCTAAATCATAAACTCTTTGAAAATACAGAAAGAAAAGAAAGATCTCAAGACGATTTAGGGAACCCACTCTATGTGGAGCCTCAAAAAGTTTTAATAAGAGCCTTTTTGCGAACTATTCAGGAAAATAAACATGTTAAGTGGCAGCACAGTATTGTAGATTAAAATTCAGTAAATATTAATTAGAATAAATGCAATTATACATACATCTGTGAACAGAGAGGGAAATGAATAAGACAAAGTCAATTAAATGTAAATGTAAATTTAATTGAAATTCTAGATAGAACAGATATTTTTGTGAGCTACTAAGAGATCCCTGAGCACTTTTGGTTCCTTATTGGCATCTCACATCATCTTGCCCAACTAATACAAAATAATAGATGTTTTTCTGGGTGAAAAGGGAGTTTAGTACGCTTTGTGCCTTCTGCTGGTAGCAATGTCCTTCTCTGATGATAGGGTTTTCTTGCCGAAGAGCAACAGCATATATTCAGGGCACTAAAAATTAGTATTCTATTGGAGGAGAAGTACACATGGCTGAACATTTTCTAATATTGCCCTTGAAATTCAGTTTAATGTTTTACTGAACTGTTTCAAAACACAAACAAAATTGTTTTAGATAAAAAATAAGTATTCAGGCTAAACAAACCCGTAATTTTTTTTATTTTCATTTTTTCAATGACAAAAAAATCACGTTATTTCTTTTCACCAGAGAAAAAAGAAAATTTTGTGAACAATGTATTTTCTGGGGGGGAAAAAAAATTCCCACAAAAATTTCCCAGAGAGTTCTATTCTGTAAACAAGCGCTCATCAAAAACTATAAAAAAAAAAACAGAATGAACCCAGGTTAATATTTAAAGACTACATTAAATCATGACAAAAGATATTTTGTCCTATGTATAACATTCACATGGTGTTTTCCACATGTATATAAAGAAGTCTAAAAAGTCTGTATTTGTTATTGGAAATACTTGTGGTTTAGCAAACATCTAGAGTTAGCATGATGATAGTTTTCTTTTATATGGCATTATTAATAAGATGCAGGACAGTGGAACTTTTCAGTGGATTTAAGCATCTTGTGGAGGTATGGCTGCCTAATGACAGATGGAATTCAACTGGGATAAATGTAAGGTTATCCTCATAGACAGAAGTATTCTAAACTTCTCATATGTTTCTCAAGCTGCAGGATTCTCCGAGGATCTAAAACATTTGGAAACTTGTGGAATGTTTGACTAAGATATCTGTTCATTATTTGGCAGCCACGGGAAAAGCAAATATGATTCTTGGTGATGTAAAAACAAAAAAAGGGATAGGAAGAGTTTATAGAAAATATCACAGCACAGTGTTGGGAATAGCTGCCTTCAACTGGAATAACTGATTCCAGCTTGCTTTATCCCCATCAGC
This sequence comes from Apteryx mantelli, assembly GCF_036417845.1. Lineage (NCBI taxonomy): Eukaryota > Metazoa > Chordata > Aves > Apterygiformes > Apterygidae > Apteryx > Apteryx mantelli. Next base: position 81,939,072 of record NC_090020.1, read on the forward strand.
TGTACCTGAGTCTACCTGCATAGCCATGGTAAGATAGACTGGTTAACAGTGAAGAGTAAGGATTCTACTTAAGGAAACATGGAAATTTCAAACTGCGAAACCTAGAAAATATTTTGAAGAAGAATTCCAGAATAATTGAAGGATGTGTGACAAGAAGATACTATTTATTCACTCTACTTTTTAAAGCTCTTGTCTTGAAGTTATAACAGCAGAGTGAAGTGCCAACATATGAAATTAGTATTGAATAAGGTAAAACAGTGATACCTAACTTAGTGGATTTCCCTGCTTCAGAAAACCTTCATGTCAAACATTATAGGAATATTTTCTTAAAGAAAGGTAAATCAATCTTTTAGTAGTAATAAGTAGCATTTGTAAGCGTAGATAAAATGACAGAATGCAAAATGCCTGACTTCATGATGTATCTGATAGATTCATAGCAAATAATAAAGCGACTAGGATCCCAAGGCTCCCTATATAATCCGTGGAGATTCTTCCAGGTTGTGATTTACAGGAGCCCAACTCAAGCTTACTGGTTAGTTCCCCTGGAGGCTTGGCCCCTATTTCTAGCTGTGCATGGGGGAACAAGCCTTGTGTCTTAAGCAATACGTTACAGCTAAAAATTAAGCATTGTGAATACTCTCCTCACAGAGACTCAAGCCTAGATGGCAATTCTCTCCTCACTGTACAATACTGCATAACAGTCTTGGATGAATTAACTCATCAGTTAAAACAGCACAGCTATACTATACTCCAGTAAGTGAGAAGAAAATTGGGCTCAAAGTGTTTTGGGTTTGCTTTTTTTTTTCTCCGTATACACTCTCAAGGCAATGTGAAGCGCTGGAAGCACTATTCTGATATCATCAGGAAAGGCAAATACAATGTTCATATGCTTCTTGAATTGGATAAATGCTTCTTTTTATTTTAGTAAGGAGATTTATAGTAGTAGCTCTTAATGAATATGAGAATTTTATCTTCCTTTAACCATACAAACCAATCAGATTACTGTAATATTAAGGAATGCTTTAACGTAAAATAAACTTACAGGAGTATGAATGTGAATGCCTGGTTATGGCAAGCTTCCTTAGCAAAAAAAGGACAGTACAATAACGTGGTGAGTTTTCTATGTTGTCATTTCTTCCCATAATGCATCCACGTCAACCAAAGTACAGCTAAAATTATGCTTCCACTGTTCAATGAAGCATGTCCTTAAAAGTGTAATAAAAAAGTATCGTATGTTCTATTTAATCAGAAAACAGCTTAAAAAAGTATTATAGTGAAGTCTACTTTATCTAGCATTAAAGTAAATGACAAACTCTCATTTAGTTCAATAGAAACAGAACTGGAAAGTAAGGACATACTCTGGTATGACAGACCAGCACAACTGATCTAGTTAATTAAGGCTGGCTACAAGGTCACAGGGATATTTTTTCATCATTTTCATGCTTATTTTTTTAGTATAATTCAGATATAAAATAATTTTCTTAACTCCCATTAGGTATTGAACAGCCTATGCCCAAAGTTAATGTTAGATTAACACTTGAAAAAGCAATCATAATTTTGCAAGCGCTAGGACTAATGCAGCCTGATTTTTTACAGTCTTTTGTCTCATCCCCACTTAACATTGGTGTCCAAGAATGTGTCAGACTTTCTTAGCATCTTTCTCGTACACGGAGTCAGATAACTAGAAATCCCCTCAAGAAATGTAGATTTACCAATTTGCAGTGTAGCTGCCTATATCTGCAAAAACAACTTTAGGCAACCTTTTGTATTCACTAGAATGATAGCCAATATAGTCAGTGACATAAGCATATAATTCATTTCATCCTATAGTAGGCACTCACATTACCTGAATCCCACCTTAAATCCTGTATTGGCTGCATTTGAATTCGTGTGTGGGGTATAAGCCTTGTATTCAGCCTTCACCTCCGTCATGGCACTTCTTGGATCAGGGTTCTTTACCCGGCATCTCTTTAAAGAAACCTCTTCTGCCTGGATACATGCTCTGGAAATTATCTTTGAGACCTCTTTCCCCCCTCTTAAATCTGAAATTTGCCAATGGGTTCAGAATTTCATGTCAAAAACATGCTTATACAAATGAGTGGGGTTTTGTGTGTGTGTGTGTGTGTGTGTGTGTAAGAGAGAGAGAGAGAGAAAGTGCACCCTAGTCAATAACCAAGCACTCTTATTTAGAAATAATCTGGAGGAAAATTATCATTTTTTCCTTTCTTCCCTTCCCAGCTGTCACTCCTTTATAAGGAAATGAGTCTTCTCTCTCCTGGTCTCCTGGTCTGCCAAGAAATTTTGTTGTCTATCACGTGACTTGCCCGGATCTCCCCCAAACAGATTTCTGTGCGATTTCTCTACCCAATTATTCTCTTCAGGACTGACTATCTCTATCTGTAGGCTGAGAATGCAGCAAGGTGATGTTAAAAGTACTGTTCTTCCATCTATACATACCTGGTCCTTAGAGTTATGACTCAGGAGAAGTGAATAGGTTATCTGAATTACTGGAATTTGCATGGTATTCATTTTATCTTGCACATGACCTTCTTTTTGCCTTCCAGGTTCCATGTCAATAGATTTGGGGGAAAGGTCTGGGTTTCTAAATATCTGAACAGAGAAGGAATTCAGCTGGATGACTGAATGGAAGAACTGAGCTCAGCTGAAAAGGTGTTCATATCAATGTCGTGACTGTAGCCCTTGAATGGGGCGTCTATAGTGGTTACAAATCTTCAGTACATTGGAAAGTGTTAAGAGACTCCGAAGAAGTTATGGAGAAGCGAAAGACTTCTTTGGCTTTTGGGGGATGGGCAGCCAGGAGCTTTAAGGGAGGGCTGGAGAGGGGACTGGGACTACAGAGGTGAGAAGCTGGGAGTCATTTCTGCAATGGTCCATAGGACTGGAGTCTAGTCTAAGCATGAGACACCATGACCAAGACTGAGGCTCACTTCTTAGTGCACTTCCTCTTGCATTTAGACATGTTTTAGTCTTAGTCCAGTAGTAAAATGCAGGTAACAATAAGAACAAAAGCTAAACAGAGGGTAATTAAAGAAGATAAGAACAGCTCCATTTTATGATGGCCATATGGACAAAGCCCCAGAATAGGATGCAAGTGGCCTGATTCAGAATCTCAGTTCTGCCATAGCCTTCTTGTATGACATGAGAAAAAGCTAAACCGTTAATCATTTCAAGGGCCATTTTACCCTTGTGTAAAATATAGACCATACTTCTTCCTTTCACCCTCACTTTATTATATACATTTAGATTAAGATTTCTCCTAAGCAGAAACCATTTCTTCTGTTGTTACTGAACACCCGATGTCAAAAGTCAGCTGGAAACTCTAGGCTATAGCATGACAGATGAACAGCAAGCTTCTGGCATATTTCTGGTAGTCGAATTGAATACAGTCTTGATCTCCCCTTCTTTCATGTCACACTCACTGTCTGAGGGACAGAGAATGTTTTCTGCTGCGTAGCTTCTCTCTAACTTGGGCTTCATTTCTATGTTAAGTGATTTGAATATGATGTTGTTATTCTTTTAGGTCTGGTGGGGAAGAGAAACCAAACTTCGCAGCAGTCTTTCGATTCAGTGTGCTGATGAAACATATTAAGACAGGTTATGTTGCTAGATGAATTACCAGCTGCAAGGAGGACTTAGATGTGAAAATGCTCTTAGATGGGCTGCCAAATTGCACCCTTTGATTGCACTGTCAATCTAGTAAAACATCATTAAAGGAGGGAGAAGGAAGTTCGGGTCCATAGAGCATTTGGTCTATTCCAATAGTTTAGGTTGATTTCTAGATACTGTGGAGACATTTGCAAACTACTAAAGATCTCTGCATGCTGGTTTGCTTCCATTTGCACTTTAAAAAGCCGCTATATGAATAGGTAACAGCTTTCCAAGCTGAAAATGAGTGTGAACCATTCTAAAAGTTCACAGGGAGTGTAATTTTTTCCTTCCCATTCATCAAGTTTGCCAGTGTCAGTGCATCACCTTGTTTATCATTCATCTGTAAAATTATATTAAAGTAGCATGAAAAATGGGAATGTAAAACTGAAACCCAGGAAATTCACAAGGGCTGTAATTTCTTCCTTGACTCAACCTCATAAGCTGATATTCCTTCGGGATATGAAGTTTAGTCAAGAGGCTGCAAACAGGGCGTATCTTTACCTACACTGTATTTTGTGATATGAAAATAAGAAGTGTTAGGAGAAGAGATTAACGCCAGAACTGAAAGATACTGGCTGCTGTAATATCATCAGCTTTCTCCAACTAAATGGGGCTGGATAAGGATGATTCAGTCACAAGAAAGGTGCTGAGTACAGTGATAATGGAAAAGATCACCCACACCAATCCTCACAAGTATTTTATGCTATGCCACCCTCCCAAATGAACTCACTGCTTCATGACTCACAATTAGCTTGAGCTCTGAACGTTGCTGATCCTCCCCCATTCCTGAGGACTGCTGGGACCCCTTTCATTTTATGGAGTCCCATAGTTTCCACAAAATGGACTAAGTACGCCTGGCGCTAATGAAGCTTTTGGGTTGTGCTCTATGTCTATCATGACACTATTAATATTCAGATTCCGTTTGATCCCTTGGGCAAAGGATGAGTGCAGTGGAGGTCTGCATCCACTCCCGGCTCAGCGTGCACCTCTCTTGCCCTCCACTGCACTGATCCTTCGAGCTCTCTTTTCGTGTCTTACCTGACTTACACCATCTCTACCGCAACCAAACTCTTTTTCAGGAAGAAACAGTTTCACAGCTTGTACGTTACAGCCCCGAGCACATTGGGGTTTTCACCTTAGTGAAGGAATCTAGGTGTTATGAATCACATTAAAATACAATAGTAATATGTATGTGCACATACTGAGACTGCAGAATCTGTCACAGAGAAGACAGTAGTAGTCCCCTGAGACAGGCAGCTAAATATCCCCCAGGACTAGCTCCTAACATCTTCAAGATCAAAATACTAATACTAAATACTGATACTAATAGATAAACTATAGACTGGACACTGTTAACTGTAATTGGCATGCACAGTGAATAAAAATAACACAAAACTCGGGAGCCAAGTCTAAGCATTTGAGCAAATGTCTGCTGGTGGAAAGGTCTGCCATAAAAAATAACACGAACCAGGTGCTGTTGGCAGTTCATTTTATTCCTGAAGCTATTCTGGTCATTTCCTCACACCTGGGAGCTCATGGGTTAAGTCAGCAATGATAGAAGAATTTGCAATGTAGTTGCTTGCAGCGGAGTTTCATCTCCTCGTGAGAGGGGCCGAATTTGGCCCTCAATTTTGAAAGATTGGCTTGAAGCTAAATAAGCCTCAGAATTAGTAACACATTTTCAGATCACCATGGCTTCTGCATCGAACAAGCTCAGTTGCCCCTGGAGGTGAGAATGTAGGAAGTAAATTAAAGCAATCTTTTGCCATTATGCTGGTGTGTACATCCAGATTAATTGTCGGTACCAGCAGGGCTTTGCTGCGAGGATGCTCTCAGCAGGGCTGCAGTCCTAACCTATGGCTGTTGCTATAGGGAAAAAGGCTGTCAGAAAAGGGGGTGAAATTACACAAAAGGGGAAACGCTCCTTGGTACAGCTTAAATTAATGCTAATTAAAATAAGAAATAGGTTGCAGGAGGGAGACGGCAGTGTTAATCAGCATAATATAAGGCAGAGGACTGGAAACGCTCCGCTAGGATCTGCGCCCGTATAGCTCAGTTTGTTTACAACAAACAAAATCTTCTCAGCTACTGTTACCGTAGCCATAGCAACAGTATTGAGGTTACATCTATCAACAAAGAGAGCAAAACAAAGATAAGGCTGGTGTTTAATAAAGATGAGCCGTGATAATTATATGCTAGGTGGCAGAGGACTGCAAAACGAATAGCCCGTGCCCCCAATGTATGTGACATTCACTCAGCAGCAGCAGAAATGCTATAAACCTGTGACACCAGTGTCACCGTTCCCCTCATAGGTGGACGAAAGGGACTGAACATGTTCCCGTTCTCTTTAAATATTACACAGTGATGTAAACTCCTGGCCCACTTATTTATTCAATATATAAGCCATGGGTGCTGCAGTAACATCTGAGGCAGAAGAGAAGAAAAAATGCTAGGGCTCACAAGCATGATACATCCAAGTGGAAGAAATAATGTATTAAAAGAAACAGCATTTTTACCACTTTGGATGGATGCCAAATGCTACTGTGTTTTATCTGCATATCTGTTCACTGTATTTCTTCTGCCTCCTTATATACTTCGCTATGGACACCAATGTCCATGTGGTCCTTTGCAAAGAGGTCACGGGTGGGTCTGTATTCTGGGGATGAAGTCAGCCTGTCTTCAGAAGAAGAAGTGGAGCACTGCAAACCTTGAGATGGTCCCCCACATGTGATAGTTAGAGACATGCTGAAGATGCTGTGCTCAGAAATTGAAATGAGAGTAGGACATGGAAGAATATGTATTTATGGCTGACCTAGGAAATCTCTGTTTCTTTTAATTGTGTCTGACACGCTGATAGTGCCCCTGATGTTCTGGATGCCATAGGGCATATAAAATGTAATATAAATATAGCCATCTATGCTTAGACAGCTGAATTGTTCTTTCAGCAAATAACCTGCTTTAGAACTTAGAGTAAGGGAATCATTTAAAATAGATCATTTAAGATCACTTTAGGCACCTAAAAGTTAGGGACTCAGTCTAAGAAGTTAGTTGTCTAGACTCCCTCATTAACAAATACGGAAAGGCTGGCACCTCCAAAAAATGATTCATCACCTTCAAAGATACATGTCTAAGATGAATCACCCTCTGGAGTTTTGCTGCTGAACAAAGAGAAAGCTTAAATGACTCACTTAGAACCAACATACACCTCTTAGGTGATTTAATTTTAGGGGAGAAATATTTTAAGTGTACTAGTAACTTATTGTAGTGATTCCATTATCTTATTTGGTAACAAATTTATTTTTTGGAAATAGCCAAAGTTGTCATCTGTGACCTTATTCTTCATGTTTTTTCTTCAACAGCAAAAGCTAGAGTTATGTCATTAATTGAAGCAAAGCCTGAGATCTTTCTCTGGTCTTGAGGTTGAGTGACACAGTTTGGCTAAATCCATACAAAGTATTTTGCTTTGCATCTGATCTGCGCTCTGTGCAGTACCGCTGTAAACCTTAGAAGGACTTATGATTTTGTATGTGTTTTTCTCAGTTTGAAGTTTCTGATGGTGTGAGGCTCAATTGCAGACCATGAGGGAGTTGTCGCATAGCATGAAACTTAGTGCTCAGCTTGCATGCCTTTCGGTGTGGCATGAGGACACTCAAGGGTCTCTGAGAGTATAAATTTTTTCTGAGAACTGCTGGAGGACTGTGTAAGACAATGGGCAACAAATATATCTATGCCTTATCCATAATGCCCATCAGAAATAGTCCCTAAGCAGTCCTTCCCATTAATTGTGTCTAGGCAGTGTCTCAGATAGTGCTTGCTGGCATGGCCAGGAAGAATCTCAGTGTGTAGCAACAATATAAATGATGCAGAATTCCAGTACAGACATAGTCAAAGCCACTATTAACTTCAGTGACATAGCAATTTTTCCTCTGGTTCAGGTTTTCTGTAGGCTTAAATGAAGCTGGAGAAGCAAATATGCTACAACCGTTTAAGCTGTGCATACACATCTATAGGTATGTGCCTAAGGGTAAAAAAATAAGTATGGCAATGTATTTTGTGGTACAGCTACCTGACAGAAAACGGAGGTAGAAGCAAAGCTCAGCAAAGAGCAGTTAATCAGACAATGGAAAAACCCTGTGAGCATTTAGAAAACATTTTCAAATTATATAATGAAGCGCAGTGACTCAGGAAGTTGACAAGCAAGATGCCTTTCCCTTTCAAATCTGGTTTAAGGCAAACCCGGATTTACCATCTGAAATTAGTAAATATGAAATGCTTGCAGTGGCTTCAGACATAATTGTCCTACTCTTTGGGAACTGCATCCAAATTACAATTGGAAACTGTGCCCAACAAGTCCTCATCCGGGAAGGTGAAGATTGGTGGAAAGATCCCTGTGCTCCTGCCTTCCCAGGCATGTGAAATACTACAAGTCTTCAGCATTCAGGCACACCAGAGTGGCACCATATTGTGATGGAAAATCCCAGTGGCAGAATTCATCTCACCTGTCCTAGACACAAAAGATTTCCCACCGGAGGACTTCAGAGATACCTATCCTTCTCCATTAACTGGGGAGAAGCCTATGTGCTTATTTTACGAGTGTTGTTTCACTTGACCCATAAAACTGAAGCCTCTGTTGTGCTTCTGTGCTTGGCAAAATAGAGCCTGCCCAACATTTTTAAAGGATTTGTTTGTTTAGACTTTTTTACACATATCCTTTCACCAAAAATGAATCAACAGAAGGAAATTTACTATGTATTTTACTGCAGACTGGTTATGGCTGAGGTTGTAAGATGAACAGGAGATTCCTGCATGCTGGAATGGTTTGTGGCTAAATTATCTTCTCCTTTATGAACTTTCATAAACTCCCAAATATCTCAAAATATTTTGTTAAATATTTTGGATTCTATTCCAATCATGATTCAGGGAGGAGGTTGTTGACTTTTCACAAAATGTATGTATCTCCTGAGATAATTTTATTCCAGATGATGCCCTCATGAAAGAATTTGGTCCGCTAAACATATACAGAAAATAGTGCAACTCATTTACACAAGTGAATATGGAATAAAGCATAAAACAAAACAAAACAAAAAGTTTTGTTTAGAATAAGAAGACAAATGTAGTTTAGATAATAGCTTGAATTTGGGAGGACTGATTCAGTTGCTGACAGTGCTACAGACTCTCTACCTTGGCAAAATCATTTTATCCTTGGATGCCTAAGCTACATTAAAGCTAAAGTATGTTTTTCTTCCGTTCAAGTTTTCCTTGCCTTTTCTTTCTATACTGTAAGCTTCTGCAGAGAGAGCTTGTTATTAACTCTATTTGCCTGCCAATTGTAACAAAACATGCCATAATATCAGTGAGGTATTTTATGCACGGTTTACAAGGGCGATACCAGTGCAGAAGGTAGCTCTGCGGCTGCTGCCATAGCGGTCTCCCATCTCCCATTTTTGGCCCCATCTCTCACATACCCCTTTTGCTAGGGTGCTGCCAGGAGGGATAAAACCAAGGCAAGGGGTCAAGTGCAAGGATGGGATTCAGCTTGCCCTAACTCTAATAGACTATATATGGTCTATAGCAGTCTACACTGCTGTTTTAGCCCATGGCACTAACTATACTGACTGTGAAGGGAGCTTAGACAACTAGCTTATATATAGACACTTATACTGTCAACAGGTAAACTTAGGACAAACTAAGCCCTATCCACGAAGGAAAGTTTGAGTGAAAACTGAAAGCAGCTTCAGAGTTTATTAAATATAGATGTAGTTCTTGATCTACAGGATATAAGGATGGGAGTAAGAGTAGAAGAAAAATAGTGACACCTGAGTTGCTCAGCTCTGTTACTACGGTGACCCTCCTCAACCAGTACCGTGTTTTAGCAGTGTTCAGACTTGGCCAAAATCTCCTACAGAGATACTAAAAAGGGTTAAATATTGTTTTGTTCTGGAAGAACTAAAACCTGTTGTAGGTTTCTATTGGGGTTTTAGATCTTCAGAGACTGTCAGACCAGGAGTCAGATTTGGATACATCTCTGAACCAAACTGGCAAATCTACAGAGAAAGGTTAATGAACCACTGGAAGTTTTTAATGAAAGTAAGAGAAGCCTCTGTTAAGTAGGAGAGATCCTGTTGGTCCTTCTGGAACAACATAAGCTGCTGAAATCCTTTACAATCTGTAGATACCTTCTGCCCTCCTGGTAGCCCTGAGCTTGCCTCTGAAAGTTTGGTAGTTGGGTTCAGGGAAACACCTCAAATTGCCTTACCAGATGGTCAGGAAAAAAAAGTCTTTAAATGAGTAATGGAAAATTTAGGCTGAAACCAAGGGTAAGTGAGATCTATTAGACTGTAGACTGATCTCTAGAGAGAAATGGTGGAAACTGTTGCATGAGTCATTTGAAAGTGGACTGTAAAAAGTACTGGAAAATATACCACAGGGAGTGATCTTGCATCAGATGAGGGATAATGTAAGTGATTTACACTAACAGGTCTTTTCCATCTTTAATTTTGATGAATCTATGATCCCTAGCAAAACAGGCTTATTTCCTCAGTTTAATATACTGCAATCTGGGAGAGAATATGACAGAAGTGTTTGGGGATGTGATCTTTCATACAGCCCAGCAAATGCCAGAAATCAAGCTGCCAGCGCGCAATACCATTTTGTCACTGTCACTGATCCACATGCTAAGACAGCCCAAGGATTTTGGATGCTAGGCCAGTACGAGGGGGGTCTTTTGTTTTTTCTCTCTTATTGACTGGAAGTGCAGGCCACGTGACCAAAGTGTAATAAATACAGAAAATTCATTCACATTACTTCCATTTCGTAATGCTTATTTCCTTCTAATTTCTCCAGTACGTGGTCTGTTTGCTAATGTGATGTCACCTGCATTGTGTGCAAGAACATTAAAAGGTACTTTGACTCATTGTTTTTGCCTTAAGTGCACACATTCCCTACCTTCTTCATAAAAGCCGGGAATCACCATCTGCAGGTTTTGTGGGTTTCTTTTTTTTAAACAAACAAATCAGGCTAAATCACTGGAGAGCTGCATTATTCTAAACAATTTATGAGACAGTCTGCCTCACTGTATTTCCCCGTAGAAGGGATTGGGCTGATTTTATAAATGATTTATTACTGTTTTCTTCTGTAGGCACCAATAGACTAGACAGAAAAATCAAAGTAAATTGAATGCAAAGTAATCAGCTTTCTTCCTTTATAGTGCAACAACACACTCACACATCCATATGCATACACTAAATATTGTTAAAATTTGAGAGTATCTATTTGGTTTATGAAACAGACACTATAAAAGTCTCATCATAAAAATACTGGATGGAGTAATGTTAATTGTGAATATAAAAAGTGGTAAGGAAGGAAAGATTTATAGCTGCCTGTGGAGACAAACTGACTTGATTGTTCAGCAACTCAAGAGCTGATTAGGGCCAGGTGACTTTCCTTTTATTTCCTGGAAATTCTTTTCCAACTGTTTGGAGAAGTTGCAGCAAGTAATAAATTCCACTTGACTTTTGATTTGACTGTAAATTAATATCAGTATTTCATTTCAACCAATGAACAAAACACAACAAAGCAGAACAAAACAAAACAAATTAAAAAGGGCAAAACAAAAGAAAAGTCAGGTCTGTCCAACCACATACAGTTTATATATATATATCTGCCATTCCAAAGCCAAACAAAAGAACAAAAATTATTTTTGTCTTACAGCAATTTTGCCAAACATACTGAGGAAGGTAAATAGTCATTTGGCAATTAGTTGATGAGTTCATATGCTAACTCCATTATACTTTAGCAGTAACTTAAAAAGCCAGTTTTGAGCTAGTTTAGACATATCTGCAAAGCCTATTGATGTTAAAAATAGGGAACCACGTGTTAAATCTAAGAAATGATGCTTACAAACTACAAATACCTTGAATGTTAATTTTAGTTGATGCAGTTTGTTAAATTATATTTATACTGTCATTGTTACACCTTCTGCTGAAAATACTTTAACATAAGGACATAACCTAATAACAGACCATTTATATAACCCCCATTTAGAGAAAACAATAGCAACTTGCTAATACAGAGTCATGCCTGCATCAACTGATCAGAAATGTACTATTAAATGTACCATTTTGTTTGTGCTCCCAGTGAGCAAGAAACCGCAGACCCATTTTAATTTTACAGAGACAAATTAAAGAGTCAAGCATCTTCATTACGGTGCAGCTGTCATAAAAACTGAGATAGAAAACAGAAGTGAAAGTATCTTCAAATCACATCCATATTGGCGTTTCACAACTGCAGCCTGATTGTATTGTTAATTAATTCTTTAAATGCACAATAAGCCAAAGAGACAATTTATAAAGCATACTTGTCATTTAATTAGTAAATTAACTTTTTATCTCAAACGTTTCTCCATTTAATTAGTAGGTACTGAAGGCCAAGATCATACCAGCTGGAGTTTGTAGAGAGAAAAAATTATTTCATTTATCTAGTCAACCACTTTTAGCAGTGGTCTGTGAGTTCTCTTCTGTCTGGTTATTTATGCTTTGCCATTATAAAACAGAATATGGAAATAAAGTTTTAAAGATGTATTTGTTCTTGATATTGTAATTTACAGGATCAAGTTGTAATTATTCATGTGCTCAGTTTTACTTAAGTTTACTCACCTTTTGCACTGCCATCTTAAAAAATTACTTACATGAAGTCACTTTAATGTACAAATGTTTCTTGGATCAGGCCCTTTGTATTAAGTTAAGGAGGTTTTGAAATTACTCATTGAAAAGTGACATGTTGCACAATGCTATGTACACAGCACATATAGAAATGAAATGGAAATAGAAATGACTGCTTTGAGACACTGTAAACCAAGTTTGGTTTTACAGTGGTCTACAGACTTCTGTAAATAAAGACAAATTGCTAAGGACTACTCAATCTGATGTGTTAGATGGCCCAGATATTTTAGAATTTAGTTAGATGCTTTTTTGATACCAGAATCAGGCATAGGTTTGTGTTTTCTTGATTCACAACTCTAACCTGAAGTTTTGTGTCTCAATTTTTTCTTTCAAAGAACTAAGCACACTTCAAATGTCTTTTAAAATAAGCCTGCTAGAGATAGAAATGGTGGCAGCTTCCTCATGCAAAGCATCAACAGCAAACTCTCCTAGGAAATGAGCAGTTTTCTCCGTTGACTGAAATGCTGCAAATCTATATTTCTCCTTCAGCAGACGCTTTTCTTAGTCACAAGACAAGTCAGCTCTAGATAACTTTGCAGGATGAGAAATGCTCCACGCTTCTCTTGTTGAGGTTGTGCCAGAGTATGGGTTTTCAGAATCTCAGGCTTGCTCATAAACACATACATTTTACTTAAGTATCACTTCAGGGGTCTAAGTATTTCTGGATGTTGTTCTTAATGTCTTTTCACTCCTGTGAAGTGAAGAGGATATCACTTCCCTATCTTACTGGGTGCTTCAAGAGTTCTGGAGTGATGCTAATAGAAACATGATATATCCCTTTTTTCATGCATATTAGGTAGAACTTATTGGAAAATGTTATATTCTATATGTACAGTATTTAAATCATATATCTCGCTCCTCTGACTCTTTTTTTCCCTTCTGAAGAAAAATATTCATAATATTTTGATCTTAACAATATTGTCTAGGAGCATTTAGTTGAGAGGGATCTGCAGCTTATGACTAGCTGACCTTAAAAGTTGATTTCCTCAGTCATGATTCACAGCTTAAGTAAAAACAAAAATGCACACTGTGAAAGGAAATGTCAGTTTTGAATCACTCAAAAATATAGGAAAGAAAATATAAGGTGATTGCTTGAGAGAGACATATTGCCAATTCATGCCTTCCAGTTCAACCATAAAGAGGTTTCATAGTATGGTGCTATGGCTGTTGGGCTATTTTACAGTGGATTCTTTCCCATATAGGAAAAGGACAATGATGTTCTATTCTTTAATGGATATTGACAAAGTCAAGGATTCTTGCTCTTAAAAGTCAAAATTGCCCTAAGAGGAAGATCTTCAGCTAAGATATTCAAGCCAAACAAATAGGAAAATAAATATTTACAACCCTAAGGCAATCAGACAAAATGCAAAACCTCACATCAGATTGATTGGCCCAATTCTACATACAGAGAAAACACTCTTAAAAAATGCTGTAAGTCAAGTTGTATTAGTGTTTTAAGTCTGTTGAAGAACTGAAATTTGAAATACATTCATCTCTACACATAGGCGCAAACAGAGAACATTCAAGGACATCGTCTGGTAGTTTAGTGGCTAACCTCCAAATAGAAAAGAACGGCGGGTGACCCTTGAAAAAGTTTGTAGCCGCCCATTTTCAGGAGAGAGTTCTGAACTGTGGATTCCAACTGGATCAAGCACCTTCAATCTTTGAAACCTCAGCTACCTCGGTATTTTCTCACCAGCTAGCTAGTTAAGGCTAGCTACCTCCCTTTACCTCTCCCTATGCTGTATGTTATTTAGGACACTGGATTCCACTCCAAGGTATACCTTCAACAGGCACCACGTAACTGTCAGACTCCAAAATCCTTTCTGGATGAAATGATGAAGGACTGGGTATTACAAAACCTAAATAACCTAAATTTATGATACCATCTGCATGGCATGTTGGTGAATACCTTTCATCCTGAGACATATTGCACATGGGTCTAAATCCAGGAAACAATCGGACATCTTCCTAAACATAGTTCTTGGTGTAAAATTAGGAGTAAAGGAACTATTCACAGTGTAAGCTATTATGCAAGCTTAGTAATGGTAGAACAGAACCGAAAGAAAATGGCCTACTTTTATTTTTAATTGTCATAAATTCACATTGCATTACTTCTGGGATTCTTACGCTCTGATTCTACTTTTTTATCTGCTCAGCATTTCAGATTTTTTTAAAATTTACCCACTGTTTTGCCCAATCCATGCTAATTATCACATAAAAGGAAACAGTGTGCTTAAACTGGTACCTGCTTATCTCATTAAAGAGAGATCTATTTTTTCAACTTCTCACTCGGCACACAAAATAAAACATTACTTGATGATCTGAGAGGTAACTCTGTGAGAAAAACAGAGTCTGAAGCGTTATGTGTTCAGATGCAATTCATGAGAATCTGCTTTATCTGAGCAACTGGCAGAGCCAATATGGTTTCTGTAAAAAATTGCCTTCTATCTCTGGTTATGAGGAGCCTGAGTGATGTGTACATTGCTACCTCCAGGAAAATAATCCAGATCTTCACGGGGGATGTAAACCTTGCATTTCTTTTTTCAGAATAATCACTTTTCCCATCCTGTAACTCCTTACAACACAAAGGACCCCCAAAGCTCTGTGTCGATCATATGCATACTGAACCACTGAAATGAAATCCCTCCCAGGAAAAAGAAGAAGGGCAAGAATGCTCTATTTAAGTCACCGTTTTCATGTAAAATGACCAACTCTAATGAAAATGACCATTTTCGGTACTTGAAGTCCTACATGCGGTAAAGTGTATTGGAGAAAGAAGACTCCAAAACAATTATATATGTCTATTATTAGTCTGGTTCTCAGGATCTCAAAATGGATGCTGATGTTACTTAACAAGTAAGTGTCAATGCAAGTAATCTGCTGGACTAAGGAGTTGTTCTGTTCGGATTGCATATACTCCCCAGGAAACCAATGTGCAGCCAGAAGTTCTTTAACTCTGAGTTATATAAGTAAAAAAATGCTGAACACTCCCTGTATCAAAATTACCTTTCTCTAAGAGCTCTTCATTAATGTCGGTGGAGGTGAACTATGGATCACTGAAGACTGAGATAAGCTTAGCTGTTCTGCTCACACCAGAGCAGTTCCTAGAGCTTGGCTAGAGCTTGGCATGTTGACCTATGCCAGGATTCAGTTTATTTAAGGTCCCAAACAATAATGTTCTGTGGGTTCTCTTACAAGACCTATTTGACTGCCTTTTTTTTTTCCAAAAGAGAAATTTTATTTCCAACAGAGAGGGATTTTCCTCTAAGTCTCATCCCATTAGTATTAGACATATCTCTTTGTCATTAATAGTTTGTGATTGCTCCATAAGGAAGGAGATAATTATCTTGATGGATCAGTTAAGTCTTTCTTCTCATGACTACTCCATCTGTACATGTGTACTCTATCAGTCCCTTTCACAAACTATATTATATTCAAACTTTTCTACATTTCTGCAATGATTTGTATGAGAGAAAAAAATGAAATTTTTTTAAACTCATTTTTTCCAGATACTGACTGCTTTCCATTTTCCCACATTTCTTCCTCTGACAAAGATTTTTTGATAAAAATCTTTTCATCAGAGCAACAACCTCCAATTCATTCAAGAACAATAGTAATTGCGATGCGTTACAATACTGCCAGTTGGCCTCTCTGCTCCAAGGTCTGTACAAGAAATAATTTCCTGCACAAACAAATTGCAACAAAAGGAGAGACAAAAGAAGAAGAAGGGACCATGGAGATTTCCTGTGAATCAACCTTCAGTCAGAGCTGGATGCTGCATTCAGACTTCCTAAACTTCAGTCCTGTTTCTACACAATACAAGCCACCTCACTGTATATAATACTAATAAGGAAGATTTCTGTTTAAGAGACAACATAACGTTTCAGCTATGGCCTGATGATCAGGGGTACTAATTTATAGATGCTGGACCTGGGAAGGTCCAGCCACTTTTATTTGTACATTTATGTCAACTATGAGCACAAAAAAACTTACTTGGCTTTTCAGTTTCTCTCTATGTACATAATAATTTGCATTAAACAAAGGTAGCATGTTTGCTCAGAAATCTGGGCTAAAACATCGCTTCTCAACTGTCACACCATGTTTAAGGTTATATCTGTGTCCCACTGCACTCTGGCGCATGACATTTATGAAGTTTTAGGGTTCCTAGCAATGGAAAATGCTATGTAAGTGTAAGATATTATAATAATCTGACTCTTAGTTTACATATTTTACTTTTTAGGAAATTTTTCTTTCAGTGTAGTCAATGTAGTGACAGTTAGTTAATGGAATGATTAGTGGTCTCCTCTAGGTAATTATTAGTCTTCATTACTACTTCAGTGTCTTCATCGTGAAAAGTGAGCTTCCTATGCCTCAGGGACGCAGCTGGCTTGACCTGTTTATTTCCCTGTAAGTGTCATATCAGTGGCAGCAAAGGAAGACAAAATGTAGTTTGCGTTTAGCGGTCCTAGCAATATGTGCATGCAAACAAACAGGAAAGCCTGAGTAGTCTGCTCTACCACTCTTGTTTCTGTTGCCAGAGGCTGAGAAAGATTCGTGGAGTATTTCTACAATTTTCTGAAGACTGTAACTATGCCATACTCCCTTTGCCTTGGATATGGAAATGGATGTGATACAGTTATCTGCTTCCATGCACGGAGTTGTTATAGGAGGTCTATATTGTCCATTTCTAAGTGGTTAATATGGAGGGAGCAAGGATCTAGAATTTACTTACATAGGAACAAGGTGTGTAAAGAACAATTTGGAGAAAGAGGTTAAACAGGAATTTCTATATGCAGGTGGAAATGGCAAACTGCACAACTACAGAACTTGGGAGGCAATAGTTCTGCTATAAGGATCCAGGAGTTACTGAGGGTAACAAAAATTTCCAGATGCTATAAAAGAGAAATCTGATTTGGTAAAGTATAGATGGACCTGACCTCTGTAATACAAGTAATTATTTTGATCTACTCTACACTGCTAGAGTATCGAACAGAAATATTCAATACAGCTTCAAGATAACAGTCCAAGGTCTGTAGACCACTTCCTGAGTTTCCTGATAGGTTATAGCTCTCCCGATGGGTACAGGTGATCCACTCTGTGTCAGGGAAGAAAAGTACATGGCCTTGTAAAACTCCTTTCCAGCTCCATAGTTTGTGGTCTCATGTTAATTGCACTTTATGTGCCTTCAACCTCTCTTCTGTATATTCAAATTATCTCCCTTTGCTTTGTCGTAATAGCTCAGTTAATGTTTTTTTCAAGGTATTTTTTATGAAACTTTTCCATTCTGGAACATCTTGGCTACCTTTTTTTAAAAAGCTTCATTATAAGGTTTACCAATATGTCTTCCAGATTTTGGAGTTAATGCGCTCATCAGCAGCAGAGTAATTTCAGTTTTGTGATGCAGCTAAAATATCTATTTAGCTAAAGGTTTAAGGTACTTGGCAAAGGAAGGAGGAGAATGGGAGGCTTACAGATTAAGTCTGATTAAGATTTTTTTTTTAAAAAGAAATGTTTTTCTGTGGTTTTTTGGGGGGGCAGGTATTGAAATCAAAACTGTTTTCAAGCAAAGGTTGTTTTCAAAAAAATATTTAAAATCATTTTAAAATTTCATCTTCTATACTTGATTTTTTTTGTTGTTGTTGAAATTAGGCTATAATACAAGATAACATAAATAGATTGGTAAAGTCAATTTTAATAATAAAAAATTTTAACTGATCTGAAACTAAAATTTCTATTCCACTTGTCCCTTCACAACTGCTTTTAAGATTTCAGCATCTTTCTTCCTGATTTGGGGTGAGGGAGAAAAAGACCAAGAGGGAGGAGGGAAAGAAAAAGTAGGTGTTTTTCTCATTCAGAGAGTTTGAACTAAATTTCCCACCAATCTTCATCGGTAACTGCTGTAAAATCGCATAGGTGCCTAGATCACCCAGTGGTGCCTCAGGTAGCCTGGCAAGAAAGAGGCATCCTGAGCCCACTAGATAGGCGTCCGGGATTCTTTCGGTTTCTGGGATTAGTTGCACTGACCTCGAGAGATGGTCATTTGTCATGTATGAGAATTTATTAGAGCTAAGCAGTTCTACACATATGACGGACGCTGGACAACTCTAAACAATTAACACCAGACAATCTACAAGCATAACAAAGCTAAAAAGTATAGCAAAGAACTAAAAATAACCCAGCGCAAAGTTCCACAGTACCGAGATGCTCACGGTGTGAGTCTGCGGTGTCACTTCTCCTTTGCTGACTAGGTTTGCTCAGCCCTCATGGGGTCACTGGGCTACATCAACCCCACAGTGTGATGGCTCCGGCTGTGGGACACCTGGGAGTCCCTTAACTCTTGGGAGCACCCCAGAGCAGAGCCTTCTTCTATGGGCTGCACCATCCTGAGTCCCACGCTCGCCTGTGTGGCACTTATCAGGTCCCCAAATCATATTTAATCCATTATATAAAATCTCATCAACTACTGGGCCAACATTTATATAAAAGTAAAATATGCATTCTAATTTACATATATTACTATAAAAGTATTCAGGATTGATGCAAACAAAGATTTTAAGATTTCATTTGTTCCTTTCTAATGCAAGTGTTACATTTATGCTTGTAAAAGCACATCTCATGGTACATGTACGTGAATAAACTGAATTTACTTGGTTAAAAAGGTTTGGCACTGAGCCTTATTCATCACACATCATCTGAGGTGTGTGGGTTTGTTAGCTTCATTGCTCACCATGCCTTACTTTTTTCTTGTAGTTCGAGAAAAGTTTATGAAAAGAGAGGAACATGGTTAAGTTAGCATAATTTTGTTTCTAACTTACACTGGAGTCAAAAAAAAAAAAAAAAAAAAAAAGAGACGGCCAAGGAAGCAAAGCATTTGATCATATTTTCCCTTTGGAAATAAAATGCTATTAATATTAATATAATATCTTCTTGTTAGTTCTTTTCTAAAATGTTCCCCCTTAGGTATATATCAGAACTGAAGCTTTGCAGCTACTGCTTGTCAGCTACATCTGAATATCTCTGCTGGTTTCCCATCGGGTTACCTACATAAATTATTATTTTATACCTCTGTGTATATATATATTAATGTAGGGTTTTGGTCTGTGCATGTGTGCGTGCTCTTTTTTTTTTTATAAAAAACATTAGCTTGCAATGGGATATGAAGAATATACATTAATAGCTTATAAGGGCTGCATTAATTATTTTTTTTCTTTTTATGTGTTTTAATCTTGCATGCAGACACTTCACTCTCTCAGGAACTGTCTTGTGTGTTAACTTCTCACATGCTTTCTAAAAGGCAAGGGTAAAATTCCCTTCCTCTTACAGTCACTGAGAGCACTTCTCTGCTGATAGTTCTCCACAAGAGAGTGGAAATGCTCATAACGTAGAACATGAATATAATAAGCAATTCACCCTCCAAAATGTTGCTACTTTTCTTTTTCTTCTATAAGTTGAAATTCAAACTCTGAACTGAAAAGTTTACGTTACAATTGCTGGAATCTGAGACTATGATTCAAATTTTTCTTTTTTTCTGCAAAAAAAGTATTTGATTACTGCAGGAAAAAACAGACTGTTACAAAGATTGTAAAAAAAAAAAGTGAATCTGGATGAAAAAATGGATTTTCCTAGAGTGTAAAAAATACTGATTTTCTAATCAGACCTAACTATAGAAAAGATGCTGTTTTGAAGTTTCCATCCAAAATTATATTTCCTTCCTTGAGATAATAATATGCACTGTCATGAGATACATTACAATTCATTTCACAAATCTGCAAGATTTGGGATGTGAAAAGCTTTTGTGTTCAGAATCTGCCTGTAATATCAGCTGTATTATTTACATTCTGCTATAGTTTGTAGAATAAATAATTCATCACAAATACATTAATGAGCAGTCTTTTCATTCCAAGCATTTTTATTGTTATTGTGTTTTTTTTCTTCTTTAGATCCTTGAGACTTTAAAGTATCTTAAGCTGGTAAACAATCAAGCTTTTTAAACTATTATGTAGGAGAAATAATAATTATCCGAGTCTATTAACAGTGAAAGAGGCCTTTAACGTCATATGACTCTCTCAAATCTTTCCTCAGGACGTTTTCTTGGCTTGCAAGGAGCGGGGCCATGAGGGAGGATGCAGAACAGATTTCAGGGAATGACTGGGAAGAGCAGCCAAAGGTCTGCTCTCTTCTCCTTTCTCCTGCAGCTTATTACTGCTTCTGGAGTTTGCCCACATTTACTGGTCTTTCCAAGTAAGTGAGGAAGCTCTGAGTTATTCTACTTCAGTTAAAAATATTAATTTCAATAAACTAGGTGAATTCCATGCAGACCAGCTGCTGCCAGAGCAATCCTTAGCTGGATCTTCCATGGAGTAGGGAAAAAAATGAGTCTTTCTTTCTGTAGTGTATAAATATATATATAGTATACTTGTGATGGTAAGGTCTTCTACCACTGTCATGGTATTTGAGTACACCTTACCCAAAATTGCTGTAAATCTCCCAATGGTCTTTGTGGAGTCTGTGTCATTTCCTCCATTCCAGGATCAAAATTTTGCTTCACAGTGTCTTTAAAGCTTCCTACAGGGACTTGTTGGCCCCTTGCATATGGGTTTTCCCACGTATTTGGGTAAAACCTGCATTAAGCTTGACATTTAGCGCAAAGCATAAGCGGAAATTAACCTTAAGACTCTAATTGAGGTAGGAAAGCAATTCCATAATAAAATCTAAAATGCATCTTGATTGTAATCAAGAAATGGAAAAAAAAAAAAAAGATGATACCATTTGGCATTTAATACAAAGTAGCACATACAGCTTTAGGTAGGTAATTTCCTTGGGTGGCATTAAAATGAAATGCAAAGCATATAAAAACAAAAAATCCATTCAAGTGCCTTATGGAATCATAAATTGCAATGACATTACAATGAGAACAACATGATTTGCCCAGTCAAAAACAATTATGTTAGGGGAAAGGGGGAAAACAGGAAAGCTATGGTCATCATAAACATTGTCAGCCCAAATCTGCATCTCTGTGCCTCTTAAGCCAACTAGCCTTACTATTTCGCTTGCATCTCAAAAAAAATTATTTTTTTTCCTTGTTGAAATGGGCCTACAAGCTCTGTGGAATTAAACTTTCTGTCCAGTTTATCTTTTTAAGTGTTCATGTTCAAAGGTTATTTTATTATTTTTTCCTTTTATTTCATCCCTGAAATGTTTCTGTTGATTGCTATATATCACACTGCGGACACAGGCGCAATTGCATAATGAACTGCTCTAATCTAATGAACACGTTAACCTTCAAACTAATAAAAAGGCATATTTGTCTTTTATATACATCAGATATACTGTGCATTGCATTTCTTCTTGACCTGTACTTTTGACTGTGGTTGAATTTTAATTGAACTTGTAATTAACAGGGCAAGACATCTTTATCTCTTTCAACATGATTTCCTCTGATAAATCACAGTCTTGAAAGCTGCTGCACACCTTTAATTGGCAATCACTGAAACTTCAGGGTGCTCAGCATTTTACAGAAGTGCTCAGCACCTTCAAATTACTGAGAGATAATCAAGGGTTGCAGAAGATAAAAAGTCAAATGCTGTGGCCATTTGATCACAGCACGAAGAGGTGAGGTACCAAGTTTAGAAAATACTCCAGGCTTTCTGGATGGAAATGCATGATAGATGTGTTTTGCTACCATACTTATTACGGGAAGCAACCTGTCTTTGTGTGTAAGGCCAGCGCTCCCAGCATCTATTATGCACCAACGCAAGTTACCTACTTTCAAACACTGAGCACTATTTTTGGTTTCAGAGGCAGCATGATGCAATGACCAAGAAAACGGCCAACGTGCCAGACCGTCCAGGCTCTTCCTCCCACACAGCGGGAACATGCCGGTGGACTGCATTTGGACCTGAGCGCTGGTGCTCACTCGGCTCAGGAAAATGGATCTTCCATTACAAGGAAGAATGCTATAAAGCTGAAATTGTCCAAATATGAATAGGGAAAGAGATTACACACAGACTATCTGCAAGCACGTAAAAATATGTACAGCTGTTCATGAGTATGTAGGTTCCTTATAGGTACTTTTCTTAAATACCAAATATGCTCCCATTCACTTGTTAGTAACTGCTGAATAAGAGAGTGATGTATCAGGGAAAAAAGTCATTCTGTGCCAAAGATGCTTTCAACCACTAGAGGGATATCACAAAAGGGGAAGAAAAAAGCTCTTAGTGGTCTCTTCACTTGTGGAGGCCTGTCCATATGTTGCACTGACAGCATGGTGTATGGTAAAGTTTTTCCCGAGGAGCACCAAGTGTTCATCATTACTTCATTTCCTGGACCTGACTTTGGCAAGGTTCACAGAATATAAAAGATGTCACTTTTGCCCCTCCTTTCTTAAAATACAGTGTATATAAAATCAGTGATGGTCTGCAGGACGTTAGTGTCTGAAAGAAATAAATCCTTGAAAAATAAATTTACAGGACATGGCATAGTGTTTGTAAAGTTGGGGGATAGAGAGGATTCTTGGAGAAGATTCGTGCATGGTTTAGATGGAGAACAGCGCTAGGAACCAACTGTTTTGAGTTCTACATCTCTAACTACCACTGATCTTCTGCATCATCTCAGTTGAATCAGGTCATCTCCATATTTTTTTAGTTTATATAGGCTTCCTTAATAAACCAGAGGTGATAGTATCTATATCACATCTATATGGTCTTGGGAGGTTTCTATATGTAATGGCTACACATGGATTTTCATCCCATGATTCTGTGATGAAAAAATTATGCTTATTATGACAATCACAAAGCTTGTAATTAACACGGATATATATTTTGTTGGTTTTAGCATTTCTGTAGGAGGCTTCACAATATTTTTATTTTCTTTAAAACTCCAGTTTCAAGAATGAGGAAAGATTATCTGTCTGCTGCAGCTTTCACTAAAAAGCAGGGGGGAGGGGAAGATAAAATAAAAGTCTAGTTAATACGGTCTTGGAGAAAAGCTTACATGCATAATCCATATGTACCCTACAGGCTCAACCCTCCCCCCCCCCAAAAAAAAAAGAAAAGAAAAGAAAAAGATAGCGAGAACTCAATTTTTGTTACTTGAAATGTGACAATTTTGGAGGGACATGATTATGAATTTTGAGTACCTGAATTTGGTAGTAATGTCAGAAAAAATATTCCAGATGTTCACAAGTCTAAAATGAATAATCATACAATTTTTCTGCAGAAAGCTATATCTTTTGTCAGCTTGTCCCTGTATGAAATGTTTCACCTCTTCATTTATTAACTATATTTGTACCTGTCCTATAGATATCAATTTCTGGACAAATTCCTGAGGCTGCACAGAGCAGCTGAGAAATCAGTGTGCCTCGTCATGGACACAGACCTGAAAAGCTTAAATTATGAAATCCATGTCTGTAAAAATCTTTCATGTATGGGCTAATTTTTTTCTACCTCTATCTTGCACTCTTTGGTCACTGCGCAAGCGATGACATTGCACAACAGCAGTAACTGTGGGACAAAACAGCAAGTTCTTCTGATTTGCGAGAATTAGCCAAAACTCAGGGGAGATGGAGGATGTGGCCCGCTAAGGCAGTATCTGCAAACATGGAATACTTTCACTCCCTCAAGCGCAGGAAGCAGGTGGAGCTAACGTTTAAAGGAGGATCCCAGACTGCCTGACAACTCTACTGGTCTCCCAATGAGCTAGCAATTACTGCACCCTTTCCCCGCTCATAGACCACAAAAGCAGTACTATAATTACTAAAAGAATTCAGTAAGCTAGTTCTACTCACATTGTCTCTCCCAGGGGCAAATTTAATCTGTGTTGACCAATATCTCAGTGGATGGGCTAGCAATGACCATCATCAAAGGTCTGTAAGCCCATACGTGCCCCAGCTTTCCCTTGAACGTTACCACACACTGCTGTATTTCTGAGTTGATTTTGCTAATCGTAGGAGTCAATCAGCATGTTTCAAATGTTCCTTAGTAGTTACTGGAGGGAAACTGTGAAAGTACACAGTTGGCCTTGAAAACAATATTTCAGGGGCCAGAAGGCATTTAATTCACATCATATTGCAAGGGCACCACATGTTTTGACAGGCCCTGAGAGAGGTAATTCAATGAGCATCACTTTAATGATATATGATTTAGACAGCTATTTTTTTCCTTTTGTCCTCTCTGTGACCCTGCTCCTTCCCCCTTTCTTTTCAGTGCTGCCACAGACTCACTGTCACAAGGATGTCAAGTCTGAAGCCAATTGTGTCCTTGCTCAGAAAATAATATGCAAAGGATAGAATTAAATGTGCAGATGACTATGCAGTTTGCAAACCAAGGCAAAGACAATTAATTCAGTTCCCTCATTCCATTTGCTTGTCCAAGGCATAGGTTAGACATGCAGGGCCAAGTTCATCCCTGGTGAAAGCCTCTTGGTACCAATGGATTTTAACAAGGAGAAATTTAACTCAAGACAAGCAACTGCTTATGAGGGCTTGGCTAACACATATGAGGTAGCGTAACATGGCCCATCACTTTGACATTGATTAGAGCAGTGGAAGCAGGTGGACAGGTAAATCGTGTACTTAAATACAAGAAGAAATTCTATTGCCATTTGTTATTCCTGCCTTAACTCAGAGCTCTTGCTGAAAACCTGCATGGCATTGTGAAAGGCACTGTGCAATACAGAGCAAAAAGGGCACCATCCCAGCCTAGAAAGCTTAAAATCTGACTAAGCATATAAATGGGAGCAATTCACTTTGGCATGCCAAAATGGGGTTTTCTCTCCCCACACATGATATCATTCATGCCATACAAAATTCAAGAGGGGGAAGTTCAGTGGCAAAATGGCAGGGAAAGAGATTTTGAATCCCTTACATAGATCTGTGAACTCTGCAGAGCTGAAACAACTGCATTTCCTGTCTTCTTGCAACTTAGTCACCATCTCAAAGGCGCTGCTCAACTTGAGAAAATGGGGCTGAATCAGGCCTCAGAGCTGGTCAGGACCAAATACCTTCACAGACGTCTGCAGAGAATCAGCTCCGCTATGAAAGAAAATCAATAGGCTTGGGAATGCCACACTAAATAATACTGATATTATTTACTGCTTGAATGGAGGGAAGGTGAAGAGCTTCTGGAAGGGACAGGCCACAGCCACTTCTACTAGATCTATTGAAAAGCTAAACCAAAGAAATTTATGGATTTAATATCCTCAAAACTCTGACTGCCATTTTCCCTCTGCTCTCAAATACATATATTGAAATGAAGGATGAAGTGCTTGTGCAAACCTGCACTTTTCAGCATCAAGATTAAGGAAAGTCTTTGGGTAATTTAATGCTGTTTTCATCTTTGCAATATTTGTCTCCAAATGACTTAACTCATACTTCTCACTTGGTCCTGGATGAAGATTGTTGGGAGTCTGTTTTTTTTTGGTTGCAATTTCTCTCTCTCCATCGCTCACTTATCTGAGCTCATTATCTACATAGCCAATTGGAAAGCATCTGAGTGCTTCTTGAATATTTACAACCTGAAAAAAAATATATTTTTTTTTGTTTACCTCATCACCAGTTGGATAAATAGATTTGCTAGTTAATATGGAGTTGGCTGATTCATATAGGTGTTAGTGAAACAGTGGGAGGTAAGTATAGGAATCTGTGTAAAGAGCTTGCTGAAGGACAGTCAAAAAATGAGTTTTGCAACGAGTTATGCTCCATGGCTGTGCTTCTCCAGATCTAGCTCTTGTAATGTTTCCCTTTCTGTATGTCCAGCGCTAGCCCTGTTAATCAAGGGTGGTAAATAACTGCAGCAGAGCAGGACTATGACAGGTGGGAGACACAATCTTTGGGAAAGCAGACATATTATGGAAAATTTGGAGATTACACAGAAAAACCTCAGCTGAACTTTATTGCCAAAGAGCATAACAACAGGCCTGACATCTAAGACAGATGTTTCAGTGCCTGGTAAGACTTGTTGAAAAATTTGCTTTTTGTATCAGGAGGTCATATGTTGATTTATCTGTCTTCATTTCTGGGTATAGCAATGACAATGCTGCAGCTGGGAGTTATCTCACCTCTCCCTACCCAACTGCAAGTGAGATATCTAAAATCCATTGACTGTACGAACTAGATTTTTAACAACAAGCAGACCTTGAATTGACTTGCACAAGCTGAAGACACCTGCATCACAGACAAGCATATTTATTTAGATGAATATAATTTCTAATCAAATGGTTTCTAAGTGCTAGCTATTGGATGGAGATATCTCCAGACAGGAATTCATCTGATATATATGTATATACATATAAACTTGGTTTAGGATGGCATGATGTGCCGCCTAGCATGTTGCCAGCTAGTTGGCACTGCAGTAGTAGCTAAGTACTCTGGAGGTGCCTATTTCTCTCCCTTAGGTATAAGGAGGCCTAAACACTAAAAGACCACTAACCACTTAGCTGTATAATCTCGAACATTAGGTGACATGAATGTCATTCTTACATTTTCAGAAATAATTGCACTGAGAGCTATTCCCACACTTGTGTCCAGCAGTATGGGAACAAGTTTCCAGCTATGAAGTGGCAGAAATAGGGATTGCCGTTACATATTCTACTTAGTAGGGGTCGCTTCTTACTCTTTCCACAGAAGTGTAGGATCATGGTCCACAAAATCAGACATAAGTATCTGAGAGACACAATCTTACTGCAGACTGCAAGAGGCCAGTCAAGCAATGATTTAAAAATCTGTAGATCGATTTGTCTGTTCACGGGGAATGAGAGTCTGAGGAGTCGAGACCTTCTTCTTCATTTCAGTACTTTCTTCTCCAGCCAGAGCAACAGAGGCTATATCTGTGCTCTGTTAGATACCCTATTGCAACCGTGCTGTTTTCAGAATTATTTATAGTTTTCACAGGAAAAAAAATAGAAGAAAATTAAAGCCAATTAATATCACTATAAAATTTTAAGCATTATCGCTGTTATTTACTGTGCTTTGTATGTAACCTTCTCAGCCTTGATTACAATTTTAAATCTTTTCTCTCTGATACTCGTATCTTTGCTGGCCTCTAAAAATATGATACTCTAATCCACACTTAAAATAAGCTTCCAGGTACCTGGGGACCACTGGGACATTATACCCAAGCACTTCTGCTGGGCGAGATTATGATTTTGATGGCATCAAGGCAATTAATAGTTTCAATATCTAGATACAAAATGCTCTTGCCTTGTATATCAGTCCACAAGATAATCACTGCAGGGACCCATAAAACCTTATTGTTTGTAGAAGCCAAATTAATGATGCAAAAGCCACTGGCACACGTGATTGCATCACTGTTGGTACATTTCAGTACAGTTGGACCAAGATCAAACCAAAAGCACCTCATATATGCCAATTCTGGCAAGGTTGGATTTTGATTAACTTCTGTGTTTGTTTATATGAAGAATAAATATTTAAACAGTGGGGGCAGGATCTCAAAATTTGCTTATTTTCCCTCCATTGCTTAAAACAAATTCACAGAACTTTCCTTTTTGCATAAATGACAGTTTTGTGCTAATTGCGTGGACAGGGTAGTAGTAGCTACTTTTGAGCTTCAAATTTAATCAAAGAAATAACATTGCCAGTCATAATATACTTTTCTGATGCACAAAACTAGGCAGAAAACATTAGGAATCTTAACATTTGATTAGGAAAAAGAATGAAAAGATAATTACTTATTATTGCTATTATCAGTATTATTATTTTACTACAGTGGGTAGGGGCACAACCAACCTCAGGACACTGGTGTGTACTAAGCCTTGCACAGGTCTAGAATGAGGCATAACCCCTCAAAGGGGCTCAAAGGGATTTCTGTCTAAAGAGAGAATACAGGTGATGGAAACAGGAAGGTGCTTTTAACATTATTCTACAGGTGTGTGGAGGAGGAACAAACTGCAATAGAAAACCAAGGCCACTATAGTAATACAGCCCTGGTTTTATAATGTCTCGAAAGATCTCATGGTATTAATTTAAAGTTAATTTTAACTGTCACGAGATTTTGATAATTTGATTTTGTTCTTTTTATGTTTATTGTATCTGTGTGCATGGGAATAAAGGTAAAATCTGACGTGTTTGCAGTTCCTTGGATATATCTGAATTAACCTGTGGTATATCTCTACTGTACATAAGCACTCACAAGAATATCAAATATCTATCAGATACTATGGTCAAAGTTTGGTTTTAAATGGCTAGCTTTTAATAACTTCATTTCTTCAGGAAACAAAGCTATATGAAATTCTGATACCCCAATTTTTGCTACATTTGACCTTTTGCCATACATTTTTCAGCATAACACAGCCCTCCTTATGAGCCCTTCCTAACTGCACTTGTAGTATTTACATGCTGCAAAAGTTTGCAAATGTCATTTTGGTACCTGCCAGGACTTCAGTGCAGCACAATTAATTAATAACAACCTAAGCAAATTTAAGAGTACAATCACTCAGCGATCTTAAGACATACAAGCTTCCTACAGTGAAGAAAATTACACCAGCAGAGACTCTTGTTGTTCTCATGGTGTGAATTATGTAAAAGTCAAGAGTGCATTTGAGGCTAGGCAGGATGGGGCTTTGAATGCTCCTAAATCAAAACAATAATGATTCACATGTTTATGAAGGGGATAATAAAAGTGATTCACTTGCCTGCAATAACAGGGAGCTAGACTTGGTGACCCATGTCCCCTCCAGTCCTATGCTGATATGAGTTGGAGAGGAAGACAAAAGAGTGAATTGACCCTGGGTCTCCGGCGTCAGTGGAGAGCATGCTAACCGTTGAGCTGCTGGGTACAAGGCAGGACTAAGCTTCCACCTCATCCTCTTCTGTTACACTGTTGATTTTTCCCTGACAAGGAATATTATTCAGGTGGCTCTGGTCATTCAAGGTGGGGTGGGTAAAGGATCAAGAGGAATAAACATGAGGCCGAAACCCAAAACTGTTCGCGTAGATGCCACATCTTTCAAACCCACATGAAATGATGCTGAATTGGGCTAGCCAGTAGCTAGGATATGGAGTTAGTGAGGAGCACAAGTCCAAACCTAATATTGATCAGGATCAGAAAGGAGCAAAGAGAGATGTTAATCCCGGGTTGAAAACAATACTTCGGAAAACAAGTAGGATAGTCTGGGCTAGTGTAGAAGCCATGGGAAATGGAAGGACCCACACTGGAAGCTACTATTTTGTACTCCTCTGGTACACAGGCCATGTAGTTTCACTTTGGGTCTCTTCTTCTGCATTTAAACCTGCTACTGCCAGAGATCCCACTCCCAGACAGGATAAAGTATTGCTGCCATGGAAAGAGTGAAATCTGCATTCTCCATTATTTTATTGCTACTCTCTTTGTTTACACCTGTGTAGGGTGGGATTAAAAACTCAAACACTAAATTTTATACGACTTTAAAATGATGGAAATGAGAACACAATGTGAGCAACAGAGAATCAAGATTTGAACATTTCTAACCTGATTTGAGGATGCTTTTCAAATCAGGGAACAGCCATATGTGCATGCTGGTTATTTCCTTAGCTATGAATCTGCTGTTGCATGTCATTTAAAATCTCTGTAAACTTCATTTTCTCACTATATGTTCTAATTCCCAAATGATAAAATAACAGGATTGCTTCCAAACTAGAAATAAACCATAGTCATGCAGTATTAAATCCTACAATAATGAAATATGTCAGTTTAGCTGGTACTTTGTCCCATTCTTACACAGAGGAGAGGCAGATGAATTCTAAAGGTGGCTGATGAGATGCAAAACTGTGGGGCCGTGACCACAACAAGTGATGGAGAAATAGGCACAAATGAGGGTCAGAATCTACACTGACACCCATTTCCCATGCTACTGCAATGTAGCAATACACCAGAATGGATACTTCTGTCCTTATATTTCTTATCATCCAGATTGATGACCTACCGGTTTGCCTACTGGCACTCATCCTACATGCACACCCAAGTTTCCTTCCAAAAGAGACAAGGGCACACAGAAGAAGGTTTACACCCCAAATCACATCCTGACATGTATCATTGATGGTGCACCAGGTGAGCTACCTGCAATTAGTATTGAAATGGGAAACAGGGAGTAAACCTAACCTGAGTGTAGAAACAATCATAAAGTACTCAATTATGGATCCGTTTTATGCTGACAATACATATCCTCTCCTCTCCTCTCCTCTCCTCTCCTCTCCTCTCCTCTCCTCTCCTCTCCTCTCC
Source organism: Apteryx mantelli (assembly GCF_036417845.1). NCBI lineage: Eukaryota > Metazoa > Chordata > Aves > Apterygiformes > Apterygidae > Apteryx > Apteryx mantelli. Next base: position 81,969,676 of record NC_090020.1, read on the forward strand.
TCTGTTCTTCCTGTAAAGATATATCTTTCAACAGTTAAAGGGAAAAAAAAAGCAAATAATTTTTCTGACTCTTCATAAACATGGCAAACCTTAATGAAATGTTCTTCATTTGCACTTCATCGTATCATGGATGGAAAATATCATCTGTAATATAATAACTGTGACCAACAAGATGCAGCTTCAGAAGCCTGGCAACATATTTGTTCAAACTGTTTTTCCCCCCTTTCAAAGGAATGACACTTGCTGGTAGTTCAAATAAATGAATTTGGGCTGAATTTAGTAAACATTACAGATTTGGGGGAAAAAATGTAAGCCCATTCTTTATTGGCTTGCTGTGTTTAAACATTTTAAACAAACAATTTTAGTTAAAACCTCAGCCATGAAAATCCAAACGTTTCTGAGAGACTTATTATGGTTCAGCCCAAACCTTGAGATCTAGAGTGGGACATAGTTATCTATTGAAAGCATAACTGTCCTTAAATGAAAGAAAACTTTGCTCTGTTTTGAATATCATTGACTTATAAAGTAAATTTCTAGAACATAGTTTCCTTCCTTCTATAGGTTTTCTTCTTACAAAAAAGAGAAAAAAAGGAGCAGGTGGAAACAGGCTGACTGAGGAAGATGCTCTAATAATAAACCCTAAGTTTTATTACTTCATGGCCTGGTTCCTCAGCTAGTACCAATTGATGTTACACCATCAAAATAAATGGAGCTATGCCAATTTCCTCCATCAGAAGAGCTGGTCCAGTATGCCTCAGCATCCTCATTCTGTTCTCCCGGACTGTGAAATTTTCTTCTTTTAATAGCTACAGCTATTAAAAATCAAGAAATTAAAAATTAAATTAAAAATCAAGCATTAATGCTTGAACTACTGCAGGATTCTGTTGTGTTAGAAGGTGTCAGAGCTACAATTTCCGCAGTAATATGGTCCATGAAGGGGAATACAGACTTGCCTACAAGAGAGAACGTGAAAAAGTGTTTGTTTGTTTGTTTGTTTTTTTACCTTCAGTGGATGTGCTGAAGTCACTGTGGACTCACTGCAAGCTTTCCAAAGTGAACACTGGTCCAGGAGCTTGTATCTGTGTAGAGGACTATATATTCTAGGGTGCATAAACCATCACAAAGCTGTTGTAGTTTAATTTGCTGTACATCTCCCTGGTATAAAACCAAGTTGTTTTTAAAAATAGTAAATGCTGTATTTAGCATTATTTTTAATAAAGGTGCCATAGGACCTAATCATCTTTATCACTATCTTTACTCTGAGCAGACTTTCTATCTAACTCTAGCTGTTTGTAAGTTAAGTCTCCTGACTAAGTTTTCTAGTGTCTGACTCCTTCAAACAGTTCATGGACAGTGAAAAAGATTTTTACAGGAACAAGGGGGAAGACCTATCCTGCTCCTAAAATACGTATCTAAAGATGGAGTTAATTGCCCCTAAATGTTCTCTCCATTGGCCAGAAGAATGAGATTCATCTGAATACTTTCAAGAATCACTAGTTATTGAACTTTCAGACAAAGTCCACTTTTCTCATCAATAACAAGAACAAAAGTAGATATTTGGATGGTGACATAAAAATGCCAAAAACAAAAATTTGGATGGCTTGGCACAATGAAACTTAAATATCTTGGGGTTCCATAAAACTAATTTCTCTGAACGAGGGCAGAAATGATTAGTTCTATGCTAGTTTTAAAGATAATGGTCCCGTGGTTTCCCTTCTACCTCAGGAGCTACCAGGAATAAATACAAATGCTGGAGTATAAAATGTGCCAAGGAGCTTCCATTCATGCCCCTGAGCGCCCCCTGCACCGTGCTTTTGCTAAATGGTGAGTGCACCTCATGCAAGACTCAGCAGTCTGGTGGCTTGGGCAGCAAGGCTGATTCCTTGGCTTAGAAAGAAACCACAGTGGGGCTCATGCAGAGCTCATTCAGCACATCTCATTCAGAGTTTACACATCTGTAACTCCAGAAGACTAACATGAAAATGTTCTGTCTGAAAATATTGAAGTGTTCACCATGAGGACAAGAAATGAATTTCTGAATCTTCACTGTCTTTCAGGAAAATTTTAAAAAGTTGATTAATCTTTCTGATTAGAGAAGGAAATGAGAAACAACATGCTGGGATCTTCTGTGAGCTGAAAAGCCCAGAAACTACTCAGATCTACATTAAGTCCTACATGGTCCTGCATATAGAACTGTGTGGAAATCTCTGAGAGCTTCAGGACTCTGTATTAAGTTCCATGTTTCTTTTGGTGTGAAATAGCCTCAATTTTAGTGGTAGTTACCGCTAAAAGAGACTTCTGCATGAAATGTTTTGGGAAAAGACAATCCTCCTGTAGCAATAAGTCAGCTGAAATGACTTTCTGTTCTTTATAGCCAGGTTCTTGTTGAAATGATTCTTTCATTGTCATTAGTGTTTCATTGTGTTATACAATTAGTGAAGATGCTGAGTTATCTAAACCTTTGGTTAGGAATCATTTTTAGTATGTTATATTCCAGGAATCCTTTTTTTAGTAGGTTATATTTCAATGCATGCATAAACTGTACTATTTTGATTTAAGAAAACAGAAAGCTGTCATTTGCTGACAGCTACCTCTTATCATTAATTTTTATTCTCCAGAAAATTTTCATGTCCCATTCCACCCAGCACTTCAGGTTGCTTGATCCAAATTCTGCTCTCTGTGATACTCAAGCAAATTCAGGGCAACCCTGATGGTGTCAGGGGAAAATTTCTGGATCTTCTAGGGAAGGACTTGGTGGCTTAAGCTCTGTTGCTTTGTTCTGAAGCAGAAAGATAGGTGGGTAAGCAGAGAGACAGAACAGTTGTTAAGTTGTAAAGTCACTCTTTTTCGATCTGGGACAATCATAGTACAAGACGAAGATGGTCTTTCCTATCAAACCATTGCATTACTAGAAACATATTTGTATCTGTAAGAGTTAGCTGATTTTAGTCAGACATGTATTACTTCATTTTAAGTTGCCCACTGCATATTGCAAATTTTATCTAATTCCCACTGAGACATTCTTTCCATAGAACTGGAGAAGTTAGGGCTTATAATTAGAGAAGAAGACCTAGTTCAGTCCTCTGTAAGTATACCATTGCTCCCTAGAGGACAGTTCCTAGTGATGTATATTGGCTGCTATTAAAAGCCTTGAGTGAGGGTCTTTAGTTGCTTCTTCAGATAATTATTCACATCTAATAGAGCTTACCAAAAGCAAGATTTCCCCTCTGATATTCAGCATAATGTAGCTTTTCTTAACTATAGATCCTCTGAGAATTAAAAGTTCTTTAATAACCTTGTATATAAGTAAGTTCACTTTTTTCCTTAATATTTAATAAATGAAAGATGGATGAAAAAGGGGGGAAAAGAGCATATGCCAACCACATATGTTTAATAATTATGTCATTATTTTGGGCTGGGACAATGAAAGCTCCAATATTCTACCTCATTAACAGAAAGATACTTAGCCATTTGATTGCAGAATAAAGCCAGTGAAATATTGTGAAGGAGTGCTTAGTTAGAGTGACCCAATGGAGTTGCAGGGTAGCTAGAGTGCATCTGTCAAACGGTATCACATATCATGAAATTTTAACTTATGTCATTTATTTATCCATATTGTTGTTTATGAGCAGAAGATGAGTTAGTGTTATTTGCACTGCAAAACTCCATGGTGGAATATCCAAGGTAATAATTTAGACAGTCAGTGTTCTCTGGGGACATATTTCTGGGAACCAAAGTGCAGTTCATGTAAGGTAAAATGTTGCTCTTCACTTTGCGCTGAGTTAGAAAGTTGTTACTTTGGAAGGCAGTGTCATAAAATTTGAATATCATGGGCTTCCTTGACTTTGTGATTCATGAGGCAAATAACAGTACCATTAAAACAGAGTGAAGTAGTTAGCCCATTCGAATGCAAAGTCAAGGATTAGGGATACTTGAAATATGACCATGGACATCAATGAAAATGCCTCTGACTCCAGCGGAATGAGAATGGAGGGCAGAGGAGATGTTAGCGCTGCAGAAGTTATTGGGAGGTTAATGCAACAAGAGGTGATGTGATGCCTAATGTGGCAGGATTAAGCAAGTTAATGTGATACTTCCAAATTCTGAGTATATCATGAAAAATCACAGAGACCTATTCTGCTACTGCCTGCGGCAGTATGTGAAGCAGACATTTCATCAGGCTAAAACCTTTCTACTGGGGTCACCATGTAAACAGTTAATGAAGCAGAAACACTCCAGGGATTCATTGACTGAGCACATTTAGATGTGTTCTATATACATGTTCAATTGGCAGTAGTGAAATTACCTCACTGATGCTTTAAAGAAACTGTGGACATTGTACCCTTCCAGCATTAAATGAGGTGTTCATAATTAATTTCTTATTTTCTAAGCCAATGTAACAGTTTGACTATAACTTTTATTAAGCATTGCAAAGTTAAAAGGGGAGGGAAGAATCTAGAGGTCATAAACTACTTCATGCAATTTAGAGTGCAGCAAGGAGTTATTGCGGCACTAGAGCCTGTTAACGTAACTGCAATTTTCTGTGGAGTTAACTTTTTTGTCACAGGAATTGCCTCGTGACTGGTTACCACCAAATGCTATATCAATGTGATACAACTTAATACAAAGATAGTTTCAGATGTAATTCATGAGCCCAAGCACGGATGCTGTCTTGCACTATTCTGCAAAGCCCCAAATAGCATTGAAGCTAATGCAGTATTTCATGAGCCGCAGGAACATCTTACAGTGCCTTAACGATGTCATGTCCTTAACACTTCCTTGAGCATGTTAGTATTTCCTGGGACATTGAAGAGTGAGACATCCTCTACCACATTTCCTCCTATTCTTAGAAAAGCCCTAATAAATGGAGCACCGCTATGAACAGCTAAAGAGTGAAACTGTTAAAGCCTCCATGGTACTGATTTGTATTATACAAATTACTCTGTGAACCCTCAGATTGGCAATGAACCATTTTCTTTCACCATCTTCTCTCCATTATATCAATAGAAACACACATCCCACAAGAACAGTTATCTGGGAATAAATCCCAGATGCGGAGATTTTAAGACCGGGAGGAACTATTATGACTTCTGCATAACAGGCCATCGAATTTTTACAAAGTGTCAAGCCCTTAACTTGACTGTGCTAAAATCACACATTAAATATGTAATCCATCTTTCAGCACAGAACATATGAACTGTTTCAGTGCTTTTATCAGTTCTATTGCTCTTCCTAGGAGTGTACCAAGGGATAAATCCTCACTTAGCTTTATCTATCACATTCGTCTTAGAGACTGGCAGTATTATGTGGATATCCTCTCCTACCCAAGATCTTGATGATGGCATTGCTTCTTGAATGTGTATTATTGGCATCAACAGCTTCTCTGAGCTTCTTCCATTTTAGTTAGAGCAAAATTCTTAATGCACTCTTTCATGAATAGCTAACAGTTCCTCATACATGCCAAATATATTTTATGCACAAAAAGTGCAAAAATTTAAACACATTCTTTAGCTTTAGGCCCTACAAACAGTGTCTTTGAAATCAGAGAGACATATTCAAACTGATAATATTTCCTACACTCATAGAGACAATAGTGAAGTGTCACTCCTATGACCATGTAAAGACATCTACTAGGTGAAGTACTGCATAACTCCTGGTAGGATGGAAACTGCAATGACTCGTATGTAGCTAGCAATTTGTTTAAAGAAATTCTACTATTCCAGCTCCAGTCTACATGAGTGCACTTCTCCATCTATTTTACAAAAGCTACTGTACCATGATAGGCTTTTCAAGAATTGGCAAGTTCTCTTTTGGAAAGACAACACCAACAGCTTGGTTATAATGTCTCTAAGTCTTTAATGGTTAGCACTTTATACTAATTTACAAAATATAATTTATTTATAGATATATTGACATTGTGTATACTTTAATACAGATTAAAGGCAACTTTAACATAGATTATTATCTATTTTTATTGTGGAAATTAAAGTATATACTAGATGCTACAATGATAGTCTCCTGTATATGCTTATATATATGTAATGTATATGTATACACACACACACACACACACACACACACACACACACATATATATATACACACACACTCTCTCTCTCCCACACACCACATCCATATTGCTAAGATGTAAAATATGATATGGAAAAATAATCTGATACATAAGTCTCTTATGAACATTCGGAGCCAAGGGGCAGAAGATTCATTCAGGTCTAGTTAATCAGCATCTTGAAATCCAGCTAGTGCTATAAGAGAAGTCTGTCTCATCTGTTGGTTTTCAAGAACTGGAAGGTTTTGATCCATCTGTCACACAATTCCTCCCATTTCTATTTGGAGAAATATGCAATCTGTTCCATTAATAAAATGTCGCAAGTAGTTTCCTCCTTCCGTGCAGTTCTAAACCCACTTGACAGGTGGATATTTTGACCTGTACATGGTGCAAAGCATTGAGTCATTTTAGTAAGTGTATGTCTCCACAAAGAAAAGAAAGATAGACACTAATTAAAACCTGGGTAAGTCATCTGGAAGACTGGTAGCACACTCTGGCATTTGTTAACACAATACAAAAGTCACTAATTATAGTAGTATTGTTAGTGCCATTGAAGTTATAACAGCCTGTCAGAGGTGCCATTATAAACCGCTAGATTCAGGTGTTCATAACGACAACCATAAAAATTAAAATAAAGCTGAAACTTGGCATACATGATCTTGGTTTAGAGCACTTTTTTCTTTAACAAACTGGGTGGGGGATGCCTGCGACTGCACTCGTTTATATCTAACTTCAGTGATTTAGAAATCTTACTTGGAAAACCACTTATATAAAAATAAACAGTTTGGGATTAAAAAGATGCCAGTTCAAGTCCTGGTTCATCTGTTTGCTGTCAGTCAGGTACTTAAATATATGTGTATCTCTAAACAGCTGAGGAATTTAACAGTAGTAATCAACCGCAGAAGGTAGCAGTTTAAATACTTTAGTGCATCAGGTTATTAATTTCTCAGTGCTCCTGTTCCCTTCTTCATATAAGAATGAGGAAGAAAACAATGTTCCCTTTTCCTGGCTCCCCTTTGCCCTTTTACACTGTCAGCTCCTCGGGATGGGAGTTGTTCTTTGCCACTGTTTAGACAGCTCATGGCCCAGTGGGATTTCAAGCCCCAGCCAGATAAAGCGCAACGGGAATGCAAATACCATATAATGGAATGTTTGCAAATATTCCTTGCAGTGGTGGCTGCTTTTAGGGTTTTAGAGGAAATCAATTACTCCTCTATCTCTGCTAAAATGGGCCAATTCACCAACAGCTGGCAAAATTAAAGATCTCAGCCCTTAATTTCTCATGGCATGTTAGTTCATAGACTTAATGAAAGAAAACTGTTTACATGTTATACTTATACCTACATTAGAATGATTAGATCCCATAAATTATGCAGGACACCATTAATAAGTTTCATTATGCATCAGATTACAATGTCCTCATTCCAGCAGCAGTCTCCGATTAATTACATAGCAATCACTGCAGCGCTGACACCGCGAGAGATGGGGGATTACCCCGAGTGCCCCTTGGTGCAAGCAGTCATTAATATGATGGCACAAGGATTTGGGATAACAAATCACCCTTGGTTAGAACAGACCTGAACTCATTAAAGTTTAAACATTGTATGGATTTAATCTTTTATTTAAAAAAGTAAACACAGGGGGGATTTGCCTGAAAATAGTACCTTGGGTTTTCCCTTATGCAAATAAATCTGCTTGTGGCGACAAAGTGGGAAGATAACAAGGTGACTTAATAAAATGCATCAGGTATGTATTAAATAATTGACTTCAGGACGTTTTCTTCTTCCAATGCTTTCTTCACTGATTGCTTTTTTCCCTTCCTCCCTTCATACAAATAGAGAGAAGAGCAGTTCTTCCTCATTCACGACTCCAAAACCCAGAATCATTACAGAGTCATGTGCCAGGTTGGTTGTACCTATGCCATCTTGTTATCCATGCCATATAGAGCATCCCGGTTGTCTCCCACCTTTTTATAACAGTTAGACCTCGCGGAGAAGCAAGTGATCACCTTACCTATATGGACTATGCATATGGATTCAGTTATAAATATCTTCAATCTTATGGTTTCTGGGACCCAGGCTGTTGTGATATTTGAAACCATTGAGCCTGTAGATAGCAAACTCAGCTAGCGATCCTTCATTAGAAGAACATAATGATTTAGTCTTGATCCTGTACAAAGTCTCACCGTCTCCGGAGAGAGGCACTGAAAGTGTGCAGGACCAGCTTCCAGGCCAGCACCTCTACTTCCCACCTGAATTCTTTAGGAAGGAAAAATGCCACATCAAACTAAAACTAGACACTGAGGTTGAAATTGCCAGGGAAACAGACATATTTCAGGACGCTGAAATGCTGCCAGGACATTTACTCCAACACGTTTATTGCTCAAAGGATATTTAAATAACCCCTTAGTGGCCAGAAGCTTTGTCTCCATACATCTCAAGCAGATCATTGCCTTCCCACATCAAGCAGGGGTTGCGAGTTAATACAAACCCAAAAGAATCAGAGTAACACGTGGATTCTAACCTTATTGCTTCAGAGCCCTTCTATTCTTCAGGATGTGGTTTATTTAATGCAACTCAACTGCTATCTTAAACTTAACTATCTTTAAATGTGTTGCTACGATGCCTCCACAAGGTACGTCTGAGGTGTCAGTGTCTGTTGCTTTATTTTGCCAGAATGTCAAGAAGTCTATTTTAAACATTCATCAGACATTGAGCTTTACAAATTTGTTTTCTCCTTTTTTTAACAGAAATCTTAAAACTCACAGTGTCTCTGGTGCTGTTCTTGTTGTTGGCCTGAGATTTTTTTTTCTTTTTCTAGATGCACATATCTGTGAGTTTTAAACATCCCTTAACGGTTTTAAAAAGCAGGGCTATCTCAATATGCTTGGGGTGGGAATGAACCAGGAAGAGAACCCAAACAAGAAGTTATTGGAAGCTTTATATAGCTCCATCTCAAAAAAGAAAAAAACAAAACGTAATTTTTACAGCATTTGTGTGAACACAGAGACAATCTGAGGTAGAGCCTGGTTCACATTCCCCCAGGATGCCTGTGGCAAAGACAGAAATTGAAGCCTGACCCACCACACAGGTTCGAGCAATACCCATTTTCAAGTTGTCTCCTCCATAAAACACAAATAATTGCATGAAGCAGCCTTCATAAGCCCTGCCTGATGTTCCAGAGAAGTAGCCGGTGGCATGGACTTTCTTTCCTCCAAAGCCTTAATTGAAAACAAAGTCGCACACAAACAGACCAGACAACAAACAAACCTGAAAAGCCTCAGGACTAAAAACATCCTGGGTTACTAGTGACATTCGACAAGGATACCGGCACGGTTGACAAGCAAGGATCAGCTCTACACAAAAACTCCCAGCCCAACGTACCCTGCTGTCCCAGCGTGAAGTACCAGCTTGCTTCTCTTTCTTCTATATTCCCTTTTTTTGCTTCAACCTTCCCGCTTTTCCTTTGTCTTTCACATTATCGCAAGTAAATCAAAAACATTTTTTTTCCTAATAAAACCGCCCAATAGAGTCTATACATTCCTTTTCAATATTTGCAGATTTTCCCCTCTGCCCTTCTCCGATATTACTCTGATATTCTCACTGCCACAGGAAAATCCCACATTTTTGTACGGGCTAGTGCTTTCTGTGCTATCCGCAGTTCCCGCTCCCTTAGGGCTGGGGCTTCGGGGAGCTGCGCTGTACTCTGTAAACACCCTTCTTCTGCCTGTCCGTGGCCAATTCACATTCATGGCTGTTCTTCACAGCCATGCGAGAGAAGCAGCACCAGTCACTCCATTATACTGACATGGAGCTGAGTTAAAAAATAAAAAATAAAAAAAAATATCCTGCTATTTCTACTAGCTGCTGCCACCGACCTCGTGGGTTGTTGCAGTACTTGTAGCTTAGTGGCAATTATGCTTCTGAGACAAACGGCCTTACTATCTATATTTCTATATCCGCACACTGAAAAGGCTCTCAAAGCAAGCTTTTAATACCTGAATTTTCATATCTCCATTGGGCAGGTGTAATTGCAGACTTCACTGCGTGCCTCTATCTTGCAGCGTCTGTTAAGATTTCTGCTTTATTTCTTGAATAAGTTTCCCCCTGCTGCCTGTGCTTCTTACTCCAGCTCTCAAGCCTGTATCAAAACTGCTTTCAGATCCCTTTTTTTTTTTTTAATTCATTTTTGACGGTTCCTGGCTTTTGAGCATTTTTATTATGTCTCCTATAAATCGGCCTCTCTACAAAATAATGAGGAAGGCCACAGATTAAGTCCTAGCAAAAAGGAATTGAATAGTACCCCAGCATGTACAAGAAAAGATACCAGCCACCGAGGGGGCACTTCGAGCTCATTCATAAATTGAAATTTGTCCTTTGATAGTAGTATGTGGCCACTGTGAGAAAGATTTTCAAAGGCAAAAGGTGACCCGGGAACATGACGGCCTTTATATTTTGGGATAAGAAAGCCCAAAGAAAGAAACAAAATGGCCTTGTAGTTATGGTGTTAGGCAGGTCTGCAGTTGCATCCTGTCACTATTCAAACAACTCTGATATTGTTAAGCAGCTCATCCCATTAATACATATATGCATATATATACATATATATATATTCTTTTTCCTATATGGAAAAAAAAAGCATAAGCTTTACTCCAAAAAAAAAGGAAAAAGTTTACATTGGCTGAGATAGAGTGATACAAAGTCTGTTTCTAGAGCAGATCTTACCCTTTTAGTTCTTCAAGCATAAACCTGAGATAACAGGAGTCCCCTGTCTCTCAAGGGCGTTGTGGGGATAAACACATTAAAGACCGTGAGGTGCTCACCTCCTAGGTAAGTACTTCAGGCAGTGCCCGCAGAATTCCCAAATGTTTACTTTCTTAAGCTTGGTAAAATGACTGGGCCCAATGCTTCCTGCTGTGCAGTGTCTTTACATCTGCCCCTACGCACGCGAAATGGGTGTAAAACGCTGTTGGTTGGACAGTGTCGTCTTTTACACCCGTGTCTAAGTGTCTCCCTGAGATGTAGGGATCAGACTCTCAGCGTCCATGGCAGGGCGCGATACAGCAGTGAGAGAAAAGCCATGATAACGTAAGCATGCCCAGGAGAAAAGGGCTTATCACTGCTTCTTACTCGGGCTCAGAGAAATCGCTAACGGATTCCTCCAGAGAAGCAATATAGGATTTAAAGGCGTTTGTGTGATGTAAGCTTGAAAGGATCAGAGATGACATCTTCATTGCTTCGATTTTCATTAGCTGCAGGTCATTAAACAGGCATTTGCGGGTGTAATTCTGTATGCATAAAACAACTGAAATATTCATTACACACAAAATGAGTGAAAATGTACTCCCATCGTTTCTGCATGTGATATTTGAAGTATAAAGATACAGATGACCAGAGGTCTTGCTCTCACCCCCTTCTCCCATTAAAATACTGACAAACACTACTATTTAAAACCAAGCCTAATACATGCCAAAACTAAGCTACCTTTTTTGTCTTTTGTGGTGCAAGAACCTTTCCAAAGAGTGGATGTAGCTCACACACAGGAAACTACATCCAGACAACAGTAAGGTTTGAAAATCAATCTCTGAGCCATCAGGAAATACCTGTTCATGAATCCCTGCGTAACCTAAATTCAGCTTCCTTGTGCATTTACACTACAGCTGCTGGCTAAATAATCCTTTACCATTTCTTTGCACATGACCCTTGTCTCAGTCAGACAAGGTGCAAGCAAACGAAAGCAAAACCTTCTAATGCTTAAACATTTGGCAGCGGTGCTACAACTGCCTTCCTGCTTGCATAATGGGACAGGAGAAAACATGCATGGTGCTAGAGCGTTGAGAAAATGAAAATATCCAAAAACTGTCCCAAAATGTGAAATGTGATATTATACTTAGTTATCTGATTATCATAACTCAATTCTGTTTAGTGGCTGGTAGATGGAATTTGCTGCATAAGTCTTCTCAGTAGGAAAAGGGGTTGAAACCTTTTTTTCAGTGACAGAAAACCAGTGGATTACAGAGATGTAAAGGCCCATGGGACTCAATTGGACTTCAGCAAGCTGTCTTTCCAAGGACTTTCTGTGTGGTCCTGGAACAAGTCACCTAACCCTTCTGGGACTCAGTCTCCCATCTGCAAAATAGAAATAATAATTCCACCCCCATCATTACAGGTTTACCAGGGATCAATGCACTGAGATGCTTGAGGCCACCAGCCACAGGCAGCATAAAGCAACAAAAGCTGGAGGGAACAGTTTTCTGGTGGGGCGACGCTGGTGCTCTGCCCAAGAGACTTTACACAAAGGCTTTGCCGACAGTCTGGGTAAACCTTGTATAACATTAGGTACCACTGAGAAGAGTTACCACTGAGTGTGTTGTTATTTGTTCAAAGGTAGACTTTGAATCTCAGGAACTTGGGCTACATGGATTGTGTTCATTCAGTGCTTAGAATTGCATATTCAAGACCAATTATATTTTCAGATTCCTGCCTACTAAATCTTTTTGAAGCCTAACACTGTGATTCTAAAAGCAGTTTAGTTACGATTTGTGGCTTACTGTTTAGAAAAAGAGAGAAAGGGAAAAGTAACATATTTTGCAAGTGTTTATTTTTAGATATTTTGGATAAAGGAACATGGAAGAAACCAAGCAATCCCTTCCTCTCCTCCCAGGAATACAAAACAAAACAAAACACACTCAGAAGCCTAAAACAAAACCCAGTCTAAATTAAAATGGAAAAGGAGAAGACAAATAAGTAGAAAAAAAAATACATTCACACTTCTAGGAAGTATTGCATTAGGAAAACACCAGGAAGGAAAGGACACACATTTGCATCCTGCATAGTGCGTGGCTGCGATTTTGCTGTGAGGCACAAAGGACTTGGAGCCTATACAGAACATGCAAGGACATCAAAGTATATTTCAGCATCCAAATCAGAAGTGTTCCCTCTCAGTGTCAGCTGGCATTTGGGTAAGCATCAACAAGCCAAGAAGGTGAAAAAAGAGCAGCCGTGGCAGAAAGAGCACTAGTGGAATATAATACACCCGTTCTAGCTGGGGTGCTGGCCAAACAAAGGCATTTTTTCTCCCGTAGGAAATGTTTCCTGTGTGTTCCTTAAGCATTAAAAATAAATAAAACCTCATATGACAGTGTTGCCTTACACAACAGAAGTACCAAAACTGCAATTACTAACAATGCTTTGGTTCCATTTGGAAAGCTGGAGGAAAATCAGAAGTTTATTCTGGCAACAGAGAGCAGTAATAACAAAGTGTGGTAATAACAAAGTGAATGCACACGCTGCACCCTGTCTAGCAGTACTTCCAACCGCAGCTTATCCTGGTGCAGGGAAGTTTTCAGAGAGCAGTCCCTCAAATGCTTAAGATGAAGCTCAGTGTATCCATTTAGGGATGATGAAAACAACAAAAAACAACCAAAATCCCTTGGCAGGTTGCTATTAGCTCAAGGGCTCTGTCTTTGATTGGTATAAATAATTAACCAGCACTGTGCATGGACGACTAAGCATGATAATAGAGATGTTTCCTTTTGAGGTCGAGATTATATCCTTTATAACACTGAATAAATCAGGCAGCGTGTAGGAGCAAGTTGCCTTTTGCTGAATTGGACTGGAAATGTTCACAAACCTTATTCTGCTAGCCAAGACCCTCAGAGCAAATTTAAAAGAGCAGAAAAGGGCTGTGGTTTCCAGAGGAGGAATGTAAAAGTCTTCTCAGCCTGGGTAGGACTGGTTATCAGCATAGTATATAAATGCTTCCCTGGATGCCTAATGTGGACTTAACTGGTCATCTGCCAGTAGACACTGCATCTATTATGATTAAAAAAAAAAGGGAAGTAGCAACTAACTTTTATTGTTCTGCAACCAATAGCAATAACATTGGGCGTTCTAACATGTACATACATTCAGAAAACATTGTTTTGTTAAAATTTTTATCTCATTGTACTGATTACCCCTTTTTGCGTTTGAGCTTCTGGCCAATATTGGGAACTTTCTGAATTGTCTCCTGTGGAAGTTGAATTTAATGACATTCAGGTAATTCTTTGATGCAGTCCTACTTATACAGAATAACGTGTACAGATATCTGCCCCTCTGAACACAGTAGGACTCAAAAAAGTAGCTTCTGGTTTACAGTCCTGAGCCTGCTTTAGATAATAGCTTCCGTGTTTCTTTTTCCAGCTATCTTACTCCAAAAATAGACTCACCCTTCCTTACATTTATGCTGAAAGTTGGGCAGCTGTTGCACCCACCAGACTCCTTAGGGCCATACCATCTTCAGCCATAATCCTCTTATCTGGTACAACGCGGCAGTAGGTGGAGACACCAAGTTTGCCCCAAATGAGGTGGTATGTCTAAGCAGGACATTACAGTGCTATGAAGAGGTGCTAGCTTAATTTCTGAAGGAACAATAGCTGCATCAATCCTTGTTTTCAGCTAATATCTTCTGTTTTCCAACAGGATGACCTTCCCGGGTAGAACACATGGCTAATCGCAGCCTAGGTTTGATGCACCCACAAGGCACCGATTAACCATGTGTGGATGCTTCCTCGGTGGTCTTGCTCGGGGTGGGATCCTGAGTCAGTCCTATGAGGCTCTGAACAGAGCATGTGTGTGTGTGCACATGCCCATGCATGCACATGTGCATTTCCATATGTGATGGCTTCTTTCTTCTTCCAGGGAAGAATAGACGCTGAATCAATGGTATTTAACTTGCAGACTTAACAGTTCCAAGGGCAGTGCATGAGGTTTTGCTTCAACAAGACTTGAAGTCTTACCTCTTTTCAAAAAAGAAAGGAAGGTGTGGGCAATCTCTGCATTATTTATGACACAGAATTTCATCTTAATTTAGCGGGATCTGTAGCCATTGAAAACTGATTAAATGCTCCTCATGCAAGACAATACAAAACAAAAAGCCAGATTCTGTGCAGCATCTGACTTACCTTGAATGATGAGAGGCTTTCACAAAGTCAGATACTTTCCCTCAAATCCCTGTGCTATCTCCACAGTAGCTTTGAGATGCCTGATGGCTGCTCCAAACTGCACTTTGTGGCTTCACCCTCTGTGTGGAGCTATATCTTTATAAGCTTCAGTGGCCTGAGCCCACTGGAAGCTATTATGAGGTCTAAGAGCTGATCAGTGATTCTCCTGCACTCCTTAGCTCTGAGTGTCTCCTGGGCTATGCCATTAAAAGCTTTATGGGAATTAGAGATTGCACTGTGATTTGATTGCTCATGTGTTCTCCCCTCGCCCATCCTTTTACACATATTCGCCATTGAAGACCATGGGTTTAAATACTAAAAGTCAGCTCTACTCATTGCGTTGTTCATCCCTCATGCTATACACATCCCCAGTGGTGGAAGCTGGGGCAGAAAGTCTAGTATATTGGCTTATTTGTTCCACTTTTTCCCAGGATAGAAGGAAGTGCCTTGTGCCTTTCTGTTGAAAGCTCAGGTCATTCTTATCTATCCAGATCTCCTTTTCTTTACTTAATGAACAAAATGTCAGCGGCTCTTTCACTGGTGCTCCACGGTTGTATAAGTTAGCATGAATTTCTTCTGATCTGCACCTTTGCTAACAGTTTTACGTCTATAATTAGAAGATCTGGTTGTTTTCCAGTTTACTTGGGTTTCTGTAGTAGAGCATGTAACTGCAGTTTTTCAGGCATTACATGGAAATTGATTCTTCACTGTTTTGCAGAGTTGTAAGGGACACACAGCTTCATCCTTTTTTTTCCTTTAAGGAGCCCCTACAGCTCTCCCTTGTAGCTATTGTTTCTCTTCCATTTACATCCTTTTCCTGGGCTATTTGTAACATTCAGCAAGAATGCACTTTATAATCAAGAACTGTGGATCTTCTCCTCCACTTTTAATTTCTCTCTCTCGATTCCACATTTTTCAGTGGTCTTTCTGACACCTCCTTCTATGGTTCTCCATTAATAAAACTAAAAAATAAATAAATGCAACTTTACAGAGCATGTGATTCCCATGTAGTCTCACCAGCATAATGCTTTACTCATGTAGCGGCAAAAAAGCTGCTACATCCTGCTCGGGTTTTTGTCTCTCGTTTTTGCTTTTCTTCTTTCTAGCAACACTAGCCCTTTTACCAGGCCCAGGAGCTGAGCTTTACCTTTGATACTTCTCCTTTGCTCATGCTGCAGAGATCCTGGCACTTTTCCTTCAGGCTGTATAAGCTGAGCTGCTAAGTAGCAGCTAACAGAGTCACAGGAACGTGGAGCTTTAAGCTCCCAGAAGAAACCAGCTTACCCAGTCTCCCATCAGGGCAACAGGATCAAGTGTATGTCTCCAAAGAGCTTTTGCTAAGCCTGTTCTAAAAACCCTCCAGAAACAGAGACTCCACAGGAGCCTATGGCCTGTTCCAATGCATCACCACTCAAAGAGGTAAAAATTTTGCTTTGCATTATTTTCTTCCCTGTTGCTCAATCCTATGTTGTCTTTGCTGACAATCTGATCATTTTTAACCTTCCCTAAATGGCTAGAAAGAAAAATACGTATTATATTTCTTTTTCATATTGAGAAAACACCATGCATATCCTCAGCCTTCTCATCTTCAGACTTAAAAACCCTAGTTTGCCTACCTTTGCCCTACCAGTCATGTTTTCTAAATTCAGATCATCTTTGAAGCTTCTCCAAACCATCTTGAATTCTGATCTCATCATGCATAGTACATACTGTCTGTTTTTCCACAGAGCTTCTTGGTAGCACTTATATAGACATTTGTCACTGAAGACATTCATAAAGATATTGAATATTACCCTGGAAGAGACTCCAATTAGACCCCTAGATGAAATGCCTTCACAGTCTGGCATTACCCTATTGATAGCTGCACAGAAGAACATGACTTTTTAAGAACAGTTGTGTACCTAAATTACACTTTATATAGACCATATGTTCTTACTTGCTCATGAGAATGCCATGAAGGATCAAGTATAAAGCCTTATTAAAATCAATATCTATCACATCTATCAGCCTGTTTACCCATACGCCATGAGACAAAGATTATTTGATCTGTTTTTCCCAATCTGTGCTGACTATTTTTATCATCTTTTACTTCATACGAATGTAAATTTAGATTGTTTACAAAATGTTCCACAATTTCTTTGGCAAATCAGTGTTGATATTCCCCCAAATCCCTTTTTTTCCCCTTTCCTTTTTAAGGATAGGCAGTATATTTGACTTTCTTTAGTCATCTGGCCTTCCACTTCTGTAAGCTATTGCAAATAAATAACATTAGTTCAGAGATTGCTCTGACTTGTTAAACATTCCTTAAGTATTCTAGAAATCATGATGGTATACCAAACAATTATATTCGATCTTGATTATCATGCTGACAAAAATTATTGATCACTGAATTCTTCCATTAATGCCTGCTTTCCCAGGAAATTTTCAAAATGATTGCCCTCGTCTCTGTCCTTCATCTCTTCTTCTGACAGATTCTTCTTCCCATTCATCACCCTCTCACACTGATGTCCTATGCCTTCCTCCCTGATGCCCTTATACTCAGAGCCCTCTCTCCAAATTGATTCATTATGCTGTTACGTCCCTTCAGGTTTCCCTCTGAGACACGTTTTTGGGATGATTCATATGAAAAACTGACCAGTGAATATTCACTTAAGGAAAAGATGTGCAGAATTGATATTACTAGTATGAACGGCAGCTTTTTATTATTTTGCCTAATAACGTGCATTACATTGGATGCCGCATATATCACAGTGATATTCACAAGGAGTTCAGTTCCTGAAGAGGATATCTGAAGTTGCCAATGCAACTTTAAAAGCATCATTTTTTGTTTATGAGGCCTATAGTCACTTGTCTTTCATGATGGATTTTTAGAATGAGATTATTAAGCAGCTAAACTGACTTTCATCTTACAGTACAGCATACAAATTGCGGCTTGTTTACCATAACTCTTATTACACTTGAAATGATATTTTATCCACTGCTGACAAGACAACAAAGTATTTCTATTTCTGTAGCTCAGCTTCCCTCTTAGGGAAAGAAAACCTGAATTCTCCGCTATTTGTACACTTGCTGCTAAGTGATCCTGAGGAGCAAGTCCCCAAAGGGGTTTCTGTGTGGCAGCACTCAGCAGAGCTATACCTGGGCACTTGACTCTTGGATCAAAATGTTCAATCAAAGAAAAGGAAATCCCAAATTAGGTGTGTAAATTCCCTGTTAATGCATAAGCCTAGTCACTGCAACAGGAGCAGAGTTTTGATCAGGTATATGTGTGTGTGTTTTGGGGTGGGAGGACACGGAAGGAGGGATGTCTCCACCAAGCAGAAGTCAAGGAGAAGGTTCGTGGCTGAAATGTTGCTCTTCCTTTCAACTCACGTTCCTACATGCAGCTGTGTCAGACACCAGGCAAGCCTGGGATTCACAAGTAAAATCTGTGCCCTGAATTTCGTCATCAAAGTCTGCTTGCGCTGAAGGGTGTAAGAACTATTTTCTATGAGCATGAATAGCTTATTCTTTCCCTGTCTTTCTGGCTGAATCCAAGGTGCCGGCAACAGCACTTGACAGGTCGCACTTCTTCACGCGTTTTCTTCACATTCTTGTCTGTAAAGTGGTCCAGTTTCAGCCAAAATCCTCTTTCCTCAAGCCTCGTGAACTGGCAAATCAGAAGGCTCCCAAGTATTATCATTACTATACACAGCGACAACACTGCCAAGGTTCAATTAACTATCAAGTCTAATTTCCTAAGAAATTAAAGCCTAAGTGCTGCCGTGCTGCTTAGCATGAGCTGAGTTGACTTTATTTATACAATCTCTTGCCGTTCTCCTTCTTCTAACCTCTGTCCCCTGTCTGCCTTCAGTTAACTGTCAAGATCGTTGGTCCACAGACCTCCCTGCCTCAGTCTTAAGGAAGTGAATTGTAGCATGGCTGTAAATAAAAGAATAATAAATATATACAGCCATTCATAAAGATGTAGGCCTAATAATCCTCTAGGAGATAGTCTGCAAATGTCTGCCAGATGCAATGAATTGTCCATGATAATCCTTCCTAGTTATTAAAAGAGATTTCATCTAGTTATTTATTTTTCTCCAGGGTAAATGAACCATTACAAGGGTAACTTGTTTTTGTGGTTTAATGTTTTCATCGTTGATGTTACTTACAACCTAAAGACATTATGATGACTCACATGCTCTCAGACTTCAGAGACAGACACACGCTACATGTAGCAAAACTTTATACATATCAGTCTCATCATCCTAAGCTGCACACCTGACAAAAAAGAAAAAAAAAAAGAAAAAAAAAGATAGAGTGAATGGTCCCTTATGCCTCCAGCAATTGAATTCATAGGATCAAAACCTGAAATGCTTTATGGCGATGTAATTGCTCTTTTATAGGCCTGGCTAAGCTAGTTATGGAAATCTGGAGAACAAGCGCAGCAATACTGTGTTACTGTGGAAGAAGTTGGGGAGGAAAAGAAGAACTGGGGTTACTCTACATGTACTGAGCAGCGTTGCTGGCTAGCTGTTTTCTGCAAAATGGTAAGGTTTTATTTTTGGAAACCTTCTGTTTGCTAAAGATGAAACTTTCCCCCCCAACCCCCCACCCACCACAGCAAAGTGTTTCTGGTCCTGATGTGCAAGAACAAGACATCCCTCAGGAAAAACAATAGCCAAAGGGTTCGGTTAGTAATCTCATATCCACAGATACGGATATGGTCTACTCCAAGGGATTCAGGAACATTACGTGTATGAATGGTACAATTCATAGCAACCAAACTAGAAACCTAAAAATAAGTGACACAGCCTTTTTACTCGTTCAGACCCATACAGATATGCTCACTCTGCTCCTCAAGTTTTAGTACCTTGGTCTGAAGCACTCTGGTGTGAAACCAAATGGCTTCTGTAACTTGGAAGATAGCAGGCCATTTCTTCAGTGAGCAACTGTATTTTATGATAAAAATGCTAGTGGCTTACCACCGTATTCATCACAAATTAGCTGTTTTCAGATGGAAAACAAACAAACAAAAGATCATAGCGTTACTGGAGACAGAATTGCTCATCCATCATGCAGCAGCGCGCTGAGAAGATCAGCCCTTGGGCAAACGGAAGAGGCAGGTTCGCTTCAGTCCTACCTGCAAGGTCAGAGCGTGGGTATCCTGTGCCTGCTCTGATCCCTCCATTAAGGCAAAAGGACACCACCACCATACCGACTCTTTTTCATTCATCTGTTTTGTATGTTGTAATGGGAAAAGGGTTTATTTAGAAACAAAAGAGGGGACTAGTCAAGCAAGAGTGCTAATGCTAGCTTGCTAGCATCCTGAGCAAATCAAAAGATGTTATGGACTGAAAAGCAAGAGTAAACTTTGTTGTGGTAATGTCCTTGTTTTAAACTAGGGAGCTGCTCCAGTAATCTAGTGAAACTAAGCTCAAAATCCTCATGTGCAAAATGCACATAGTGATTATCACTTCTTTTATAAGAAACAGGGAACTATTGACAAAAGGGCTATATGAGAGGCCTTTAACTCTATCACTATTTTTATTACCATTATTTTGTTCTTGTTATCTGATGCCAATCATGTGAACATTTTCTTATTAAAGGAAAGGTTTTAATATACGAATTTTACACCTGCTACTAATAACATTACTACAGCTGAAAGAACTGTGAACATCTGGAGTGAAATCCTGTATCCTTTTAAATCTACATGAGCTTTTTAAATTGCCTTAAATGAACGCAGGCTATCTTTCTTGCTTTGTACCAATCATGTAATGTATTTACTTTTGGATTATTAGGTGGAGGGTAATTCCTGGTGGCTGTGAGTACATTTAAACATGTATTTAGTGACACTCTGGTGAGCTTATGAAAGAAGGAGACAAATAATAGGAGAAAAAACAGAGGTTCAGAAGAATGGGAATCCCAAAGTCCTCTATCCTATGCCCAAATCACACTGAGTAGTCTGTACACAATCAATCCACTCCCGTTTCTTTTCAGAGTTTTCATAGGTTGTTATCAAGTATGCCATATTGTCATTTGGAGTTATAAATACTGCATCAAATCTGTTGCCTTTAAAAATGAGAGAACAATCAAACAAAAATGTGGAAGAGAGATTGCTACTAACGTCATGCTTTGAAAAGGTTATTTTTACAAAATTTGAATTTAAGATCTAAATGAACCTGACCTGGTCTCTTCAAATGCCATGCGCGGAAACTGAAATGTAAAAGGCATTCACGCTGATGCACTTCCGTATTTGCTTTCACTCAAAGGAGCAGGGAAGATGTTCCCCATAAGAGAACGGACCTCCTGGATGTCTTTCTGGCAGGTTAATTCACTCAAATCCCTTCTCCTAAAAGGACAAGTGGTTTAATGGTCTGTTCAGTTTAGCACCAGAGGGGCAGCAGCAGGAGTAAAATGAAGAGAGTGAATGAATAGGAATACCAAATTCCTCCCCCTCTTTAAGGAGGGCTTACTCCCCGGAGACAGATATGCCTTACATGAAAGCACAAGAAGGACACTTCAGAGACACCAAACACCTGTAAAACTGCTGATTTCAGTCCCCAGCAGACTTTTCCTGCGGAGGAGGATCCCTGAGCAGCATCCCGCGCCCACAGCAGTTTCTGCACCAGCTGTTCCCAGCTCCCTCGTCCGCAGCACAGCACTTGCTCAAAACGTGGCTCGTCCGGGGTTATCTTAAATCCCAGCCTACTTGGACCACTAGCAGCAAATAGCAAGCCACAATATCTTGAAAAGTGCTGCATCTTATCCTGGAGGTATGATGGGTGCTAGGGGCAGAAGGACATACAGGTAACTGAGCAGACAGAGGGATTTCTTGCTGTCATGGCTAGGCAAAGCGACACCCTTTGTTATTTTCCCTTGTATTTTTTCAGCACTGTGTAAATTAGCTCAGAAAGTGCACACATAACCTTACCTGGCTTCTGGAAATCAGGCAGAACCATATTTGCTGTCAGGTAAAGACAAAGATAAGCATTTAACCCCCCCTCCTTCTCCCCCAACACACAGCACGCTTCATCATTTGTTTCAAAAATTACAGCCATGAATGTTTTTCAGTTGAGTTTATGTTTTGTAGAAGCTCAAAAACCTTTTTTACTCAAAATGATAGGATTACATTGATTTCAGATGGCATGATATTCATCTTTGTTGTCTGCTTTCAAGTTATAGCCCTAGGGATAATTACTATACTCCTGTGTTTCAGAAAACTGGCCTAATTTTTTTTCTCTGCCTGCTACCTTCTCATCTCAGCCCCTGTTGTCTTACCCTCTACTCTGGAATTTGAGTTTCTTATCTATTCGCCTTCCCATCAAGAGCTGAGGGTTGTCTCCTAACTGGCATTTTAGCACGAAAATCCCCTCAATGTCTGGATTACCTCCATGTGCTAACGCATGTCTTGGGGAACGAAAGAGAAAGGAGTTTGGCACATAGCATGAGAACAAGAATTTACCAATCGCCGTGCAGCTGTGGTGGATTTTCTTTTGTTGTGCCCTTGGGCCCCAGGAGATGTTTAGAAAGAATGACATTGCCTGACTTTTCCCTTTTTTTAAGCCTGCCTTGACTTGACAGCTCTTGACTTCTAGGCAACTTTGGTGGCATCTTTCCTGTCCCTTCAGCTTTTCAGAAGGTTTTCTGTGTTTTCTGCAGCGCTTTTTCCTTAGCTGATTTGAGACATTTGTCCTGAATTCTTTCCTCGTTCACTCCTCTCCCACTTGTATCTCTT
This sequence comes from Apteryx mantelli, assembly GCF_036417845.1. Lineage (NCBI taxonomy): Eukaryota > Metazoa > Chordata > Aves > Apterygiformes > Apterygidae > Apteryx > Apteryx mantelli. Next base: position 81,992,446 of record NC_090020.1, read on the forward strand.
GCTCATGAATAGGGCTTGCTTTTTTTTTCCTCTTTTTTTTTTCCTTTAATCTTTAGGTCTTAACACTATAAAAATCTTCCACCTTTCCTTAGTCGTTGTGAGCAATACCATCCTCTTCCCTATAAAGGAAACTACTACTGATTTGACCTACCAGTCTAGCTCTTTTGTAGTGCGATTTTCTTCCCCATCAGCACTGGAAACACTCATGCAGGTGTTTGTCATCTTTTCTCTTAATTATAGGCTCAACAAGTCACATTTTATTCCAGTTTCCTCTGCAATTGGGTAGAAAACAATTTCTCTAGCCTGCAAGAGATGTCAGAATTTTGATATTTTTCTATGAGATGAATGTACACAAAAGTCAAGACTATGCTTATTACGGTGCGCACATGTGTGTTTGTGAACTGGATGTTTGATGTCTTTTTTACCGAAATGAATCAAAACATTTTATTTTGATCACTTCAACATTTTTCTTGGAATTTTTCTTTTTTATTACAAATTAGTGCAATCAAACTATTTTTTGGGGGTTGTTTTCAGCTGGATCAGACTTCTGGTCTGGTTTAGACTGAAAATGCTAGTGTTGATAACAGCAAAGGGGGTGGGACAATGTGGACAGGAGCTGGGAGGAGCAGGGAGCAATGCACCTCTGGAAAATAGCAATGATTACATTGGTCAGGGATGTCTGGGTGGAGAACTGAACTGAGTCTGTGTTCATATAAGCTCAATAAATTGCAATGACTGTCTACGTGTCTGTTCAGAGCAGGTGTACGTGACTAGTCCTTCAAGTACACTCTGGTTGCATCTTTACAGTGTGTTGCGTAAGACTCCTACGCCACCTTTTCCTCTGTTTTACCTGAAGTCTGAATAATTGAGGAACCAAGACAGCAGGACAGAGCTCACTGTCCCATCCTTGTGGCTGCGAGATGATCAGTGTTGGTCCCCAGAGTTAGATCTGCAGAAATGCCAGGGAATGTACACTCTACAGACACCCTTAAGCTGGACTAAACTGGCATCAGAAAAAGAGGCCTGAGCACAAGGAGAAGAATAAATTCATAAAAGTTTTCATTTAGTGAGAATCTAGTTTGCAACAAAGAGTGAGATACAAGTAACCCCACCCACACACACCTCCAAAAAAAAAAAAACAGTTTGAATTTTTGAGTTCACTATCTTAAAATTTATTAGAACACCAAGCAATTTCAAAGGCAAGGTGGACACTTCCTCCTTGAAGTCACGTAATGCCAGCCTCAGATCACAATAAACTGTTAGACGTAGAATAATCAGGACTCGGCAGGAGAAGAAAGGTAACAAATTAGTGACGATTGTTTCTTTACAAGCTCCTTGACCACAAAATAAGTGAAATGCAGAATCAGTCAGAACATAATTTTCTGTCCTACGGAAAGCTTAAATTTTTAGAAGCCACTGGTTAGTGAAGGAAGTGTGTGGGACAAAGTATTTTGTGATCCCAAGTATTATAGGAAATACAGTTCAGGCAAATAAAAAAAAAAAAAAACATGTGGAAGAATGCAAGCAAAATGCTTCTGAATTATAACTTCCTTGAACCACTGTGAAGAGAAATATACTTGGCTTTGGCTTCAGTATTTCAGTTCTGGGCCAGGTTATTCTTTTTTTCAGCTGAAGGCTGGAAGATTTCCATTTTCCTGGGTTCATAAAGTTATTTGTTTGCTATTTCGTTTGTTTGTTTTTTGTTTTAATATTAAACATTTCCACTGAAAGCAGACTCTTGTTGAAAAAAGAAAGCCAGACTTTAGGAACACCTCCATAAGCCCTACTCTCTTAAAAAATGGTGAACTCTCTTTTATTGTCTCCTATCCTGTAGTTTGGTTGCTGTTGTTGCTCATTTGTTCAGTTGGCTTCCTTTTGACTGCTTTTATTTTGTCTGTTTTTATTTTCTTTTGTTGCTATGGGGTTTTTTTTGAGGTGTTATTGTATTTGATTTGCTAGGCCTGGTTTGCATTTGTCTTAAAGATAAACTCCAGAAAACATGTGTTCATGACATACATACACACACACACACACTCACACATGTATATTTGTGTTTGTATATACATATATGTATTTATATGTAACACATTTCAGCCAGTACTACTCAATCTGTTCTAGGGACAAATATGTTCAAATGCTTCTCCTGGTGATGTGTCATCAAGAAGAGTGGTTCTCTAAACAGAACTGTTGTAAATGTCTTAAAATTAAAGGATGAGCTTCGGGCAAATAGATGTATGTGCAGCAAAAAGCTATTACTTACAAGACCATAGGTGCCAGAAGGCAAATACTCCCATGTTCAGAGATGGAATAGAGCAGACAACACATTCCAGTTCTGAACCCTTTAACGTATCTCCCTTACACACACAATAAAGATTTTTGGATCAAGCTGACTGCTTTCTTTCTAGCGGAGTAATCAAGCTCTACATCATTAACCTTTCTGTTTGCCTGGCAGATAATCTGGGAGAGCAGCAAGTGACTACTCCTCCGGGCTTTGGAGGCAAGCCAACACAATTACTCTCACCCTGTTCTCTGAGGTGGCAGCTGCAGCGAGATCGGGATGCAGAAAACAGCCATGAAACCAAAGGGTTACAGACTTTGGAGCCAAGTCTTCATTCATCTGCCGATCAGCCAGAGCTCCTAACTTGGAAGACAAAACCTTGCAGCTCACTCTGTGTGTTGAACGGTTACGAGCTACCAGTCAAGCACAGAGTGTCCTCACGAAGGTCTAATGTTATCCCCACTGTCCTTCCACCTGTCTTTAGTTGCTGATGATAGTAGTAGCGTGAATATGTAACCGAGCCAAGAGTATGCTGTCTTGCAGATTCTGCTCTCCTAATGTGTCTAATTGGACAGTGTTACATATAAAGTCTACTGATATTCTGCCAAATGCCAGCTTAGATTTTTGATTGCGTTCAGAAACTTGCACGCACAGGGAAAAACACTTCCCCACTGAAACCCCTTAGCTCCTGGATTGCAGATATGGCAGCTGTTTTGTGTAGCCGATGAAGGTTAAGGAGAAGATAGTTACCTGTGAGGGACAGGTAGTGAGAGGGGATAATGCCTAAATCCCATTTCTAGGATTTGCAGCTTTGTAGGAGAGGAATAATTTCATTATTTGAACTATGTGACATCTTCAAAGAAGTTGTTGAAGCATTTGGTAAGAGACAGAATAAATAAAAGTACAAAGGAAAAGAGAAATACAGAAAGGTGAAGTAATTTATCCAAGTCAGGCTAATCATGTTGGGCAGAGAAAAGATCCCAGACTCTCTGAGTCCTAAGCCTGTATCCTAGTTGCTAAGCAACTGTCCTGAATATAAGGGTGCCCAAAGCACAGTATATCAAATATTATAACACTGGTGTACTGACACCTTCTGTTTTGATTCATGCCATATCTGAGGTATAATAAGGGAAAGAAACAGGCCGCTTTGTCTAGCTGCAACTTCAGCTCTTCTGTATTTAGTCCCTTAAATGAGACCCCTAAGTTTGGAGTCCAGTTGTTCAAAGCTTCCTTACCAGCAGAAATAAAAGAGCAGCTCCGGTGGGTGAGTCATACAGCCTAAGACTGGAATGATTTTGTGAAGGTATCTTGCTCTGAGGTCCAAGAGAAGTGGTGGGGAGCACCGTAGCTTAGAGTCCTAGCTAAGGTTTGTCATCCGTAGACATGATATTGGGTGAAACAAATCTTGGCTTTTGTGACTTAAAAGGCTGCTGGAATACATCTTTCATCACTGTAAAAATGGCTGAAAATCTTAATATCGAGGAAAAATGGGAATTTTCTAATAAGTAGAAAAGGATTCTTAGAATTACCAAGCCAATGTCTGGAATCCTTCAGTGACACTGTAATTACATGGCACATCTGCTATAGCTGACTTTTGGATGATATTCAGTTGGCAGGGTGGAGAGCATCCATCAACCAGCAAATATAGCTCATAGGTCTAAAATGACAGCCCTGACTTCCCTGAAAGAAATCAAGACCAGGAGGATCAGTTCCAGCAATGGGAGCCAAAAGTTTGCTTCTGAAGGTGTTGAAGGGCACCCGGGAGGTGGGCTGGGCAGCCCTGCTCCCACCGAGTGTTCACCAAACCGCTTTTGTTTGCACTGCTCTGATGTGCCACGCTCTTGAAGTAAAACCCACAAAGCTTTCCAGGGCACCATGTATAGAATGGAGGGGAGTTAGACACCTAGGCTGGAAATCACAAGAGCAGAACACTGACTAGAAAATTAAAACTGAGAAATAAGAAATTACAAAGAGAAGATTTACCAAAATCTGGATGAAATCTGGTCTGCCTAAATCCATACAGCAATAGACTTCACGTGCTTTTCAGAACTACTAAAATCTATAGGCATCTAAATTCATTAGGTATTTTCCTGCTCAGCCTAAGCTTCCTAAAAGGCATATATTTCTATGTATACTTGGCTACACACCAGAAATGCCTGCCCTGGAGAAGTTAATTCCTGTATCCCACCAGCAGTTCTCCAATGGTCATGGTGAGTTCTACCATTCATGTTGGACTTGATCCTAGCCTAATGGCTCAGCTAAGGCTGAGTGAAATCTAAACTTTATTTCCTGCTCCCAGAGTTATGCACATGCATATGCATAGACATACATGCATATAATTATTATTAAATGAAAGTTAAACATAAAATGTAGACATATTTATTATGTTAAGGCTGTAATCCTGCTTTACCGCTTGCCAGATGAATGCTTTAACTATTAAGCTGCAGTCAGGCTTTTTCATGACTGTCCTTCTTTGGGTCTGCACAGTACTGCTGCCGCTTTGGATTCACAGTGGTTCAGACTCAATGCAGTGGACAGGGATTGCCGATACCTTCACCGTTAAAGAGGTTTCAGTGAAGGTTCAGTAGAGCCTAGAAGCTGCATCGCCTGCTTCCTGGGATGACCACATGCTTGTTTCTGAGGGATGCGGTGTTTCTGTATGGAAGGAGAAAGATGGCCTGACCTGCCCTTTGTATGTCTTCAGAGATGTCAGCCTGCACGCTGACCGTACAGAGGATTTAGGCAATCCTGTGAGCTGTGACAGGATCATATTCAGCCAGGATCAGGTACTCAAAAGTCTGGAGGTACTCAAAAGACCTGAGGGGTAGCATTTAAGTTAAGTTATGCCACATTCAGTGACACAGATTCCTCCTCATGTCTCTCTGTCTTCTGTAAAATTTTTTAATAGTAGGGTTAGTTAAGGGCAATTAAATATTGGAACAACTTAGCTAGGGTCTCTATCTACTCAAATTTCTAAGTAGAAACTGGATAGCTTTCTCAAAGATAAGCTCATGAAGATGTTAATGGCTTGATGTCAGAATTACCTTGTAGGAGGCTACTGCCTTTGTCATGCAAAAAGCACAACAGATGCTCATAGTTCTATTTGACTTTCAATCTACTTATGTACTTGACCGTAGCCATGAAAGAACTAATTGTCAGCTTTGGTAAAGCTATACTGCATTCATCAGCTGAGAAACCCATCCTTGTGCTGTATATATTTTAAAGAGAAAAAAAAAAAAAAAAGAAAAGAAAGAAAGACTGAGGGTAAGAAAAAGCCTGCAAACAGGATCTTAGAAGTTTACATTTAAAATATAATTTGTAACAGTCGTTGTAGAACAAAACCAATAAATTAGCAATTATTAGTGAGCATTATCATTAATGAAACTTAAAGTGGTGTTGCAGTGGGGTTTGTTTTGTTCAAATTTGTTTTTAAAGACTTGTCTTCTATCCTGTTTGTTGTTTTCCTCTGCCTGTTACTTCCATCACGCTGCAGCAACAATATAACAATGTTGGCTGAAAGCCAGCTTGAGAATAGACTGAGGCTTCAATGGCTTTTGATGCATGAATATTTTGAGGGGGCATTTAAATGATGTTTGTACTTCTCACAGTGTGAAAAAACAACACTGCCAGGTTTTTTTGATCTCCTGGAAACAGGCTATCATAATACAGAAATAGTTAGCTGAAATAAGTACATTCAGGTAGCTTCTTTCTACTCAACTGCATATCATTTGCTTCTGTGCTCACAAAGGAGGTTTTCATTCAGCTGGGGCAAAGTGCACACAGTTATTGATGGTTCAAGTATTTATTCCTTAAAATGACAGCTCTGAAAATATATTTCTCTCCCCACACAGAGAGTGGGAGGGCAGTAGAAGGGAGGGGATAATTGGGGAAGCTGGAAGTGAAATGATGTTCATGGCTGTCAGATGCCATTTCCATTTTAATGACCGTGAAGAGGAGTCTCAGAGAGCGGCCAGGCACTGCAGGTCTGTGTGACCAGTCACCGTATCAGGTGTTGGGGGACACGGGGCTGGCATTCATGATCGGAGGAGAGGAATATGTCTCCTTTCCTCCTTCCCTAGGTAAGCAAGACGGACTGATACTGTGGAAAGTTTTCAACGTTTCACTGTTTTCTCAACAGCACAAGCTCGGGCTTCAGCAGGGTGGAAGCTCCACCGTATTTGACAGCCCACAAGCATACATTCATCAAACCTCTACTCCAGAAACCTGCGGTCTGAAAGATAAATACTGATGGTTTGGCGAAGCAGCCAGTCCAGGAGAGAAGGAGGACAAGTAATAATAGACTGTGTTGGTATGGATAGCCTGGCTGTGTACACAATTATAGGAACATGCATGGTGTCACGCTGGGTCAGACCTGTAATCCATCTAGCCCAGTGTCTTGTCTCTGTGACTTGCCAGTACCATGTCTTAAAGAATTTGGGGCCCTAAACACAGGACATCACTGGGATCCTTAGTGTCCCTGCTAAAAGACCATACATATGCCAAGAACTGTAGGCCCTGCGAGGTAGGCTCAGTGTTGAACTACATTTCACGAGCAAGATTTATCTGTACATACACATCTCTCCAGATACACAGCACCCCAGGCTGCTGAGCATCTGGGGAGAAAAAAAATTGATGCATAAGTAAAGTAATATTCTGTGTACAGGACAAAAAGCCTGATGCTCAGCATGCACGACTCTAATACAGAAAGTACAATACATGAATTAACCCTGACGTGAGCTGCTTTGTCCTAAGAGTCTTTTGCCTTCAAAGGTTGTGGGATTTGGGCCCAGACCTAAGAAGGCTCTTCAAGGGGAAGCTCAAGAAATCTGGCCTTAAAAAAGAACTTTCCTATACTTTCCAAAAAAAAATTGGCTTTTTTTATTTCAACTTTGGCAATTCTGGTTATCTGTTTAAATGTTTATTTGAAGTGTCCTTTAGTTTTCACTTTCAGTGTGTCAGAAGGTTCCCCAGCTTAATCACTCATTGTAAGAAAAAAAAGAGTACTGTTGCCTTTTATCTGACTTGAACTTGCTACCCTCCTTAATTTTATTGCACATTCTCTTGTCCTGCCTCAAGCTGAGGAGAAGAGAAGCACCTAATCTATCTTCTCTAAGCCATTTATTTTATCCTTTCATTATGTCCTTTTGTCCCTCTCCTTTCAAAGGTATCTCTTCCCAATCTTTTCAATCATTCTATGTGACAGATTTTTTTGTTTGTTTGTTTTAATGCCTGGATCATTTTCATCAGCCACAGGTGAGACTTTTTTAATTTTGATTTTTTTTCTTGTTTTTATCATTATTATGTTTTTTATGGTAGTGTAATAATACTTCACAAAATCTTCCAGATGAGACCACACTTTGATTTATAGAATGGCAATGTAGTATTTACTGCATCATTCCCAATCTCAGTTCTTATGAACACTCACATCTTGTCTGAATTTTTTTTTTTTTTAACTACAGCTGCATATGGTGTAGATATCTGTCTTCACTGATACCCAGATCCCTTTCCTGGGTTGAGACAGTGAATGTATACCCCTGTCAGATGTACAAGCCATTTAATTTATTTTTTTCCCTTCAGTATGCCTTACTTTGCATTTATTGGCATTGAACTTCATTTGCCCTCACGTTAGTCCTCACATGGTTTAGTTAAGTCTCTTTGAAGTTCCTCAAGGATCTCTCTGGTCTGTGCTAGCTAAATAACTTTGTGTCATCGGCAAGTTTTGCTAACCTCAGTATTACCCTCTTTCAAGATCATTAATACAGATTTCAAACACGAGATCTAATGCAGAACAATGAGGCAAGGCATCCCACTGTTCACCTTGTGCCACTGACTATTTATTCCTTTCCTTTGTTTCCCATCTTTCACCAATTTTCAGCCCATGTTTGATGCACTCCATGAGTACAACAAATAAGTGAAACCATAAGTGTGGTTAAGCATCAGCATGCTCCATTTTTCTCACTGCTTTGAATACCGTTTGTGTGGTAAATACACTGTGTTTCTCTGCAAGAGATCCCATTTTATTTATTTATTATTTTTTTGACAGTAAGAGAGCTCTATAAATCCCTCTTGTAGGCCCAAACCTTGGAAATGTCTGAAAAATAAATAAAGTTACAACTATGTATATATTTCAAGATGTCAGAAATTTTCAGACTTCTACTTATGGACAGACCATACCATTTTTCTCTTTGAGTAGTCAAGGATGAGAGGACTGCATACATTCCTCTGCTAGCTCAATAACAGGACCTTGCTAGCACATTGCTACTATTTCTACCACAACCAGCGTAAGAGGAATTAGCCCATTTTTACAAAAAGAGTAACCTTGATTCTGGCCCCTATTCTAAACTCTGTTGATATAAGAGAAATTCCCAGCTTTTCAGCCTACTTTCAGCTAGAAAGGATGCCATGTCCATCCACACAGCACAGTCACTGCTGGAATTGATGCTATGAGTGCTGGCCAGGGTAGACAACCTGCTATTGGGTCTAGGGGTCCCACATCAAGTGCCTACTTAGTGGGAGGACTCTTCAGTGCCTGAGGTTGCTCTTTGCCTTTCTCAGATATCTCTTGCCCATACATCCAGCCATTCAGCCCTAGTGAGAAAAGTGAAAGAGACCTAAATGCAGCCAAACACAGCCCAGGAAAATAGCATATCCAGTAAAATAACTAGATCAAACTCTGTAGCCAGAGGGTGGGAATCCCAGCTTTGGTGACACAGAGCAGGTGGATCATGCAAACTGATGCAAATAACAAAGATGGGGCCTGCATCCAACCATCTCAAGCCTCTTATCTTCTGGTTTATTACCTCTGTGCTGCCACACTATCTGAAAACTCCTTCCACCACTCTGTTGTGTAAAGCAAGCTCATACAAGCAAGTCTCCTATATTGTGAATACACACCATAATGAATATGAAGC